>NC_080077.1:34277947-34596800 GCF_949987535.1 Balaenoptera acutorostrata | reverse complement strand
CTGTCATTGTAGCTGAAAAATGAGTGGCATTGAATGAATTGAAAACTGTCTGATGGTGATAAATACATGTTAAGATTAATGGCATTGCATTAATTTTTGGCACAGCTGTCCAGAAATGTCAGTGCTATGAAGGTCTCTCTTTCTTTTCTCTCTCTCTCTCTCTGTCTTTCTTAGCACATTTATATTAGTCTTATTGAAGGACCATATTATATAGTTTTATAACCAATTAATAAATAAATATTTATCACATATTGGACTGTTGTACTCCCTAAGAATTTTGATTAATTATGATTTACTGATGAATTGATCATAAATTGGTTTTGTTTAATTTTAATGTCATTGCTTTTCACAAAGCTGCATTTCATAGATACAGTGTTTGCAAGCTTCTTTTGTAGTCTCCTGATCTATATGGTTTCCTTTATTCTTAAAGTTCTTTGGAGAGGGCACAACTTTCTTCTAGAACTTTTTTCTTGCCCTATTTTCTTGAATGGTCTTCTCTCCCTCCCCCACTGTTTTCTCTTTGCCATTTTTTTTCTTTTTGGCCCCAATGCTCTCACTAAGATTTTAGATTTTTAAGTGTTCACTTAAGTATAAATTAGTAAAAAGGTATTAGAATTGTGAAGTACAAAAAGGTTGTTCTTCAGAATTAGATCTGGTTTAAAATTACTACTCATATTAATTGAGTAATCTTGGGCAGCTTGCCTAATAGCTTTGAGCATTTTTTTATTTATAAAAATTAGTATATAAATCCGTGTTATAGGCATACTGTGAGAATTAAACATGATGTATATAAAATGGTTAACAGGTGCATCTTATAGAGTAGATAGGTAGGTAGTCAAGGAAGATTTTCTTTCTGTCCCCTTTTCTTATGTCCATCCATCTTTCCATCCCTCCCTTTTTGCCTCCATCTTTCCAAATGTTTGTACTTTAATAAAGACAACAATATCCTAATCTAAGGTTTAACATTAATATACCTCTTAAGTCACTTTTTGCTAAATTTTTATTCAATCACTGGAGACTCAGATAACTTCTGCAAGAAAACAAAGGAACAAACGAAATATTTCTGACCATAGTTTTACACTGGCATATTCCATGTGAATTTAGGGGAAATGTTAGCATTGGCTGCTTTCTGTTTCCTCTCAGGGGTATTTTCTCATTCTACTTTTGATTTCACTCACCCACACATTCTGATTAATGTCATAGTGGTGGCAAGCATGCGGGTGCCTAAAAATGTATACATAGTAAGAAAAAGGCTGTTTTGGGGCAGCACTCTAAAGTGGCTGTTCTGTGGCGGTTTAGCCATGTCTCCCTCCTGCCAAGAGTTCAAGACTTCCATGAGAGTTAGCAGTCAAGTCATTCCACTGGTGAAGAAATAATAGCGCTGACCATGGTTCTTCTAAAACCTCTCCTCTCTGCTACTATGGAAACTCCTAGTACTTCTCCATCACATCCCTTCCTCTCTCACCTTCCTTTACACTGAGTGGACAACCTTTATTTGAAATGTTAAGCACTGACACGTATCCTCTCACCATCCACTCTCTTGACTTCCTTTCTTTCTTAAATGTTTCCGGCACTGCAATCCTAAACTATTAAGCAGCTAATGGATACAATTTTAAAACTGGTGAATTAGTTTGTATTTTTTTAAGAAGTGAAATTGTAGATTGACCTATTACGTACAAGTTAATATGCTCAGCAGAAGACAAGGTATGATTGTAGAAACTGGGTGTTTAGTGAGAAGCTGCTACTTAAGTGACCACTTTGGAAAAGAGGCACAGAAATGTTTAACAGTCTCAAGGAAAAGATCCATTTATGTTGACTGGGTGGATGTAGACATCATTTTGAATATATATATTTTAAGTAAGTGGTGCAAATACAAAGACGCATCCATATTCTATGGAATTAATAGGACAAGAAATTTGTTTTCCTAAATCTGTGAGCATATCCTATAATGCATCTGAAACTGCAAATTCACAAACACAAAACTGACAGAAATATGCAAAACTTTTCCAACATTTTATTTCCAAAAACATTATAAAATATGACAACATAGTATATTTCATGTCATTTATTTCCCAAGGGAAGTTCTAGGTTTGTAAATTCTGGAATATCATCAGACTATGTTTTGAACTTTATTTCTCTTTGAGCTAGAATTTTTAAAAGATTACATATTTTCTTGAAGAAAATGTTCATCCAGTTACTACTAATGATGCTGAAGGAATGGAAAAGTAATTTCTAGAAATGACTTATCACTTTTAAAAATTTTATAGTTTAAACTGGACACTGAAGGTTGAAGTTTGACTTAATATTTAGTGGAAGAGGAGAGTTTGTTATTTATATCTCTGATATTAAAAATTATTTGAGGTTTCTGTTAACAAACTTCATAAAATATATTTTGTAAAAATCATTCTTAAATCAGGTTTTAGAGTGGAAAAAAAAAGGTGTGCTGAAAGGAATTAGATATTTAACACTGTAGCTGACCTAAGTAAGCTGGAGAAAGTTCTTAAACAATTTTGTTTCATTTTCCCATCAATGAAGAGAGAGATAATAATAATTATTTATTGCACAGGAGTCTTGCAATAACTAATGTCTTAGAGCATTTTGAAGATGAAAACAACTTTATAGGCCTCATTATTAAAGGTAAATTGTTGTGGTAAATGTCAACCAACGAAAACCACGCACTTGGTCTCCTCGATTTCTCTTCAAATGTTTAATTTGGATCCCTATGTTAATTAGGAATCTTAAAAAAAAAAAACCCAACTATTATAAAGAGGATGTGAAATCCTGCTTTGAATTTTGATGTTTAGGCTGTGAAATCATGGATAGCTTGTTTTTCTGAATTTTGTTTTTCTCATGGTCGTAAGCCTCTTTTATATCCCAGGGAGTGAGCAAAATCGCTCCCACCTCCTTATTGTAAAAAGAAATTTGTCATACCAGAGCCTCAAAGATTCACCTTTCTCTAAAGCCCTTTACTTAATGCAAAGAGCACCCATGACTATATTATGGCAATTCTGCATATGGAAAAAGCAAAATTATTAATTTATTTTAAAAATATTTATTGAGCATAGACTAAAACATACAGAAGATAAATCACCAATTACATTGAGAAATATAGAAATGTTCTCATTTTCATGGCAAATGCATCTAATAGAAGAATTCAAGCAATTCAATTCAAGGTGGAAAGAGATAGGTTCTCTATAGAAGGTTAAAAGTCATTATTACAATGGCTGAGAAAAGGGAGATAACAGTTTCAAGAAATACAAAATTTCTGTAAAGGTAGCATCTTAGAGGTGGATTTACTAGGAAGAAAAGGAGGAGTGGTATTGTAGAACAGTGGTTCTCAATGGGGGACAATCCTCCCCTTTCCTACCTCCTCCTCCCATCCCAGGGGGACATTTAGCAATATCTGGAGACATTTTTGATATTTGGTCATCACAACTTGGGAAGTGCTACTGACATCTAGTGGGATGCTGCTAAACATCCTACAATGTACAGGACAGCTCCGCACAACAAAGAATAATCAGACCTTAATGTCAATGGAGAAATTCCGTTCTTGAAGAGAACACAGGGCTATCAAAGTTACCAAATGGAGAAAGTATAGGATGCTTGGAATTAGTTTGACAGGAGCAGAGAAATAGAGGTAGGTAATACTGAAAATGTTATTAATACTATAATAATTTTGTATGGTGACAAATGGTTACTAGACTTATTGTGGTGATCATTTCATAATGTATTTGACTGTCAAATCACTATATTGTACACCTGAAACTAACATAATATTGTACATCAACTATACTTGAATTTAAAAAATTTAAAAAGAAAATGTTATTAGGTGGGCCTTGAGTATTAGGTTAGACTATAGAGTTGATTCATTCTTTTTTTTTTTTTTAAACATCTTTATTGAAGTATAATTGCTTCACAATGGTGTGTTAGTTTCTGCTTTATAACAAAGTGAATCAGCTACACATATACACACACGTTCCCATATCTCCTCCCTCCTGCATCTCCCTCCCTCCCACCCTCCCCATCCCACCCCCCAAGGTGGTCACAAAGCACTGAGCTGATCTCCCTGTGCTATGCGGCTGCTTCCCACTAGCTATCTATTTTACATTTGGTAGTGTGTATATGTCCATGACACTCTCTCACCCTGTCACATCTCACCCCTCCCCTTCCCCATATCCTCAAGTCCATTCTTTAGTAGGTCTGTGTCTTTATTCCCATCTTGCCGCTAGGTTCTTCATGACCTTTTTTTTTTTTTCCTTAGATTCCATATATATGTGTTAGCATACTGTATTTGTTTTTCTCTTTCTGACTTACTTCACTCTGTATGACAGACTCTAACTCCAGCCACCTCATTACAAATACCTCCATTTCATTTCTTTTTATGGCTGAGTAATATTCCATTGTATATATGTGCCACATCTTCTTTATCCTGATTCATTCTTTTCACTCACTTACTTATTCATTCAGTAAATGTATCTCAGGCAATGGGGACAGAGAGATGAGAAACATAGTTTCTGCTCTCAAGTTTACAACGTAGCTGGAGAGAGTCAGGTAAACCAGCCATTGTATGGGTAGTGAATCCTTGTATTTGATTTCTGTGAAACACCAGTTCTACTAAGTGTCTTTAAAATTAGTTCAATTAAAAATGAAGTTTTGAAAAGAGTACACACTATATCCTTCCTCATGCCTTAGGATTTGGCTTTATGTTAGCCAACAGTTATTTTGCCAACATACCTTTTCTTTCCTTTTGTGTAGCTGTTAGCAACCTGTGATGTGTTGGATAGCATCCATTGTTGACCCTTCCAGATTTACTCTCTACTCTTCTTCGCATTGTTCCCAGGATGCTGATGTTTATGGATTTCATGCTCGAGTGCCCCCGTGTTTGTTTTTGGTTGTGTTTAGCCTAATTGGGACACTTGTACTTTCAGAAGGTAATAGTGGGAGGAGAGAGTATTTAGGATATTTATTCCTCTTCCAAGTAACCAGGTCACCCACAGATTAGCTGCTCCCTCAGCTGAAGTCCACAACTCCTTTCAGATGGCCTTTCTCATAAAGCTACCCTCTCTGAGTTCCTATAACTTCTCCTTCTCCTAACCCCTTTAGACCTAAGGCTGGCAGTACTCCTCACCTGTTGCAAGCCTTTTGAATTTACCCTGTCCCTCTTTATGAACCTGTCTACATGTTTATAAAAAGTCCTTTCTAAGCTTTCCTCACATTACCCATCTAGGACCTCATTTTTATGTATGGAAAACATGACTTGGGTAATGCTCATATGGTAGCTGCTTATAAAAAGAGTTCTGCAAAGGAAAGAGTCCAGAAAAGTTTAAATTTCATATTATGACCTGTGAGGATCTACTGAAGAATATATGTGTTAGCTTATTTATTGATTTGTTTATTTTTAAGTGTGACACACCTCAAATTTCCATTGTTTCACAGGACCATTTTGATATTCTCTATGTCAGTGGTCCACAACATTTTTGGCACCAGAGACCAGTTTCGTGGAAGACAGTTTTTCCACGGACTGGGGCGGGGTGTGGAGGGGATGGTTTTGGGATGATTCAAGCACATTACATTTATTGTGCACTTTATTTCTATTATTATTATATTGTAATATATAATGAAATAATTATACAGCTCACCATAATGCAGAATCAATGGGAGCCCTGGGCTTGTTTTCCTGCAACTAGCTGGTCCCATCTGGGGGTGATGGGAGACAGTGACACGTGAAGTGTGTTGCTTATGTCCAGTCTACTCCATAATCTCGTTTTGGTTGCTGTCACTGCAGAAAACCCTGCTTCACAAGGCCACCATCATTTGCGATCTCAAGCAATTGATTCTCTTCTAGCACGGACAAGTCGATTCACCTGGCTTATTCACAAATGGGTCGCGGATCCATTCCTTCCCAGTTCAGGGGTCTTTTGTGTTTGGGAAGTCATGCTCAAACTCTTTTGAAAGCTGAGATGGGTGATCATGCGCCAGCTGGGAGAAAGAAGGCCCTGGCTCAGTCTCTTTCAAAATCTCTGCTAATGTTTGAAACATGTCAAAAATCCCAATGTTCACTCGTCGCCCCCGTAATTCCAGTTTAGCTCTGAATGCAGCCACTTTATCTGCCGACTTGAACACAGTTGTCATTCTCCCCTGAAGCGACAGATTGAGTTGGTTGAGCAGGTTGTCATACAAGTAAGCAAGTTTTGCGACCCATTCTGTGTCACTGAAATGTGCTACCAGTGGTGACTGTTTTTCTAAAAGAAATCTCTGGAGCGGCTCTCATAACTCAAAAACTCTGGCCAGTGATCTACCTTTAGACAGCCATCTCACTTCTGTGTATAAGAGAAGAGGTGTGTGCTCTGCGTCCATCTCCTCACAGAGCTGCATGAGCAGACGTGAGTTAAGGGCATGTACTTTAACGTGGCTGATAATTTTAATCACATCCTGCAAAATGTTGTTAAGTTCCGGTGACATTTTTCAGCTAGCCAGCATTTCTCTGTGCATGACATAGTGCGTAGACTCACATTCAGAAGCGAGGACACAAGATGTTTATCAGATATAACTTGCATATATTTTCTCTCAGCCTGTGTCTTGTCTTTTCATTTTCTTTATGGTGTCTTTTAAAGCCTTGGATATATAACCATATGTATCCATACACATGTACATATGTTAGAGATTTTATTTGGTCTTTTGGTTTTATTAAAATAAAATCTAACTCCGCATACCTTTTAGCACTTTGATTTTCTCACTCAGCATTACCTCATGGAAATTCTTCCACTGGCTCTAATTAATTATTTTTAATGACTGCATACTATTCCATGGTGTTTATTTCCCTGTTGATGAGTGTTCAGTTTGTTTCTAGGTTTATTTTTTCCCTTCGCAACAACCAGTGAAACAACAGGCACACACATATCCATACCTATATGTTCTAAGTATTGGTGAATTTGTTTCTATAGCTTGAAGCATAGGAGTAAGATTTTTGGCTCAAAGGCTGTATTTACTTTTTACTTTGATAGATGTTGCTGGATTGCTTTCTGAAATGGATGTGATAGCTCACTTTTCTCCCAAATGTCTGAGCTTCTTTTCTCCCATATCCACACAAATCAGAGAGATGTCCATTTAAACATGCTTGCCAGTGAGGAAGGTAAAATGTGACTGGGCATGTGCATTTCTATGATGAGTAGCAAATCTCGGCATTTTTCACACGTTTGGTAGTTGATTGGATTTGTTCATCTCTTAACTCCCATTTAAACTTTGATACATTTTTTTCCATTGGTTATTTGCATTTTTCTTTTCAGAATATGTCTATTTGGATATTATATTATAGATGTTAGCTTTTGCGATTTGGATTGCAAATATTTCCCCCAGTCATATTGTTTGATTATTGGTTTTGCTTTTGGTATTCTTTGCTGTAAGAATTTTTTCCTAGTATTGGTTAAGAAAGTCTTCTTCATCTCCAGACTCATGTAGTTTTTTGAAATACTTGTGTTGTCTTTTTTATATATTTTAAAATTATTTTCTGTTTTTTAAGGTAGTTACTAAGTTTCTTTGTTTTTGTCTTTCTTCGTTAATAATAAGGTACTGTCATGAAAGTAGTGACATCCCACTGGCAGACACCTAGGGCACAGATCTTGGTTTCTGAATACCATTAACTTCTAAAGGAACCAAGCCTCTTTGGAGAAATGACTGAGATTACAGGCTGTGGCCAGGAAAATACAATCAAGCCAGATCATCTTGTGGTGCTAGAAATAAAGGAAGTGGTCAGAGACTAATGGGGTCATGTCAAAAGGACTCAGAGATCACATTGAAGGGTCTCTGACTGGTCTAATTTGGGAAAATTTGAACATTAAAAAAAATAACAATGATGGTAAGTGATCACAAAAATTTGAATAAACAAACCAAAAATTCATGAGTCAACAGAGATATCCCAAAAAAGAAAAGAGAGAGAGAGACTAAAAAATTATAGGAAAAAAGATACATTAAAAAAAATCACTGTTGCAGCATCAATGTTGTATCTGATTCAGGCAGGAATGTCAATGGAGGCTAAAATTTTCGGCCAATGGATTGTTGGGTAACACGATAGTCTCACAGTGATAAGTCATCACTCCATAGATTGCTTGCTAATTGCAAAGGGGAAAATGTACCTTTAGTATGAAAAGATCTGTCAGTCACTACCCCAACCAAGTAGACAGTCTTAGTATTTGCTAATAGTAGGATGATCTGACAGTTTGTGTCTTCTCTGCTATGTAATATTAACGTATATAAATCATTGACAATAAAGTGATTTTGCCAAGAATGTTTATTCTGAATAAAGCATCTATCTAATTTGCATTTTACAAGAAGTATTGGAATTAAAGAAGCAAGTTAAATAGCATCATTATGAATCAATCAGACAAATCGATAATTTGGGACATTCTCAAAGCCAACTTGTCTGGACTTTTTAAAAAGTCAAAGTCAAGAGAAAAAAATTTAAAAAGTCAAGAGAAAAGAAGAAATACTATCTAAAGAATAGAAGGAGTCTCTAGATTAAAAGTGATTTCAGGGACATAACAATCTTTATTGCAATATGTGACTATTTGGATATTGGAGTTCAAAAAACTATTAAAATATATTTTGAGCATAATTGGGGGAATTTGAATAACAACTGAATTAGAAGATATTATGAAATTTTTATTAATATTTCTTAGTTTTAGTAGCGGTGTTGTACCTTTTTAGAAGCATGCCCTTATTAGGATATGTGTGCTGAAATGTTGGAAGTTTTAATTACTGCAAAAGTCTTTTTCATGTATAGTGAAAATCTTCTACTACCTACTGGTCCCCATTCTGCCATCTGAAGCTCAAAACACATGAGTTAATACTGTCAACAAGAAAATACTGTCTTTGCTATCAATAAAATAATTAAAGTGTGTACATATAAAGTAGATGATTACAAAAAATTGGTGTGCTGATATTATTATACTAATTATATGCCACTGTGGCACACACCCTTTTAAATGCATGATTCCTCCCAGCAGGTTTGTCTAGGTATAAGTCACGTATGTCAATCGTTTCCCACTGCTTAGATGCCTTGTTAGAATTAGAATTATGTGGGAAACTGGGAATTCATTCTTGCCATGATTACAGTGAATTATGGTCCATTTTCAGGGATTGTGAAACAAGCTGAGAATAGACTTACCCTAAAACAGAGAGGGGTAATAACCATGACTTTTGTCCTAGATAATTGAAAATGAATGGGAATTAAAGATAAGAAAATCAAAATATCAATGACAGATTTCTGAGGAGAAGAAAAGAAAAAGAACAGGTAAATTATCAGTTATGTAGGGGGAAAAAAACTCAAAAGAAGAAATTTCTGGAAGAGGACTAAAGAAGTATAAAGGTGATCATTCTGAATTGATCCACCCATTGATGGGTTAATCAAACTGTCTACACAAGACTGCAAGGTGAAGTATATATTCTTCCTGACCGTTAGTTACCTAGACACTTTCTCTAGTTAATGACAACTACAATAGGCAACAGGAAAATATCATTTAGCCAGCATACCCAGCTGGATCTTCCTTGACTTTCATGGTGAAAGCTTTGTCTATGTAGAGACTACATATTTTATCCCAGATACCTGACTGACAATAGAGGTAAGACACGCAATGTGCTTTGGAGCTTGTAGTTTCCTTTTTTTTTGGTTGGTACTATGTAGATGTGGAGAGAAAAGTTTGGTGAGAGAAACATTAGTGTTAAAATATATTATGATTCAGCTGCTACCTTTTTTATGCAAAAATAATTCTGCTTTTGAAGTATTTTCCTTTAGGTGTGATCTGTTGTACCTATAGCATCATTAGTGGTATTTAAAAGTTTCTACACTTGACAGTTTACTTGGACAAATGCAAAGAACAATGAACACTGATTTTTAAGGAGCTAATAAGTAGTCATTTAATAACAAATTAGCTTAATTTTAGTTTACAATAATCTAAATTTTGGAAAAATTTATTTATTTGTATATCGCAATGACATTTCTTAGCATAAATATGCTTATTTTCAGAGGCTTAAAAGGATACAATAGACATGATTCTGTTTAATATACATAACTGTGGATAGATTTAACATTGAAAGTTTAAACACTTTCTTTTAGAATTTGGATTTTTGTTTTCACTCTCCCTAGCAAGATAACTTTGAGATAGATATGTGTGAGAAATATAGAGTGGATGGTGAAATAGAATGCTAGGATATGAAGGGAAAGTTGATAAAAGTATAATTGATTCAGAGATTTTTGTTGAACAAATGAAACCAAAGATTTTTCCCCCAACATCACAAACTAATTGCATTCTTTTTGATTTCCTTGGAGACACATGTGGAATAAAATGTAATAAATACTGTACTTGTGTGTTTGCTTACCAGAATATTCTCCTCAGAAAAAGTAATGATACCCTTTCATTGACATCATCCAAGTGATAATATACTTCTGTTTCTGTCGTTGGAGTAATAATAACCTTTCAACCATATCACTGCACAGGGCTTCTTTCTTTTATTGTACATAATGCATAAAAATAAAAAGGCTATATTATTTCTTAAGGAAAAAGGTTGTTATTTAAATAAATTCACAGACATCTGAAAACTATAGTTCCTTGTTAATGTGTACTAAAATTTCTATAGATGCTTGTAACTTTTTACAAAAATTTAATTTTAATATTCTTTCAATTGTCACATTATACTTAACTCTACAGATCTCTGCTAGTTCACATCTCAAAAATATGACTTCAAATTGGTTTTAGTTGCTTATATCACAATATAAGAAATCTTATAAAATCTAAGAAATTAGATTTTTTTTTTGCCAAATACTTCTCAGACTCTTTCAAAGTCTGGTTTGCATAAAATATTACTGGTAGATAAATTGTTTGTTACTAAAGGGCAGATATGTCCAAGCTAATGTTGATGGGTGATTTTAATATAATTCAATATGAGTTGACACTACTCAGAGTGAAAATTTCAACTTTTTCTTTCAAATTACTTTAATCACTTAAATATAAATGTAATATATTTAATATAAAACATTGATATGTATTTAATAGAGTCCTTTATGAATTGCTTCCTATTATAATAAATTGTAAACAGTATGAAATAAATGGTGACATTGGTCTCTTTACTTAGTATCTCTTAAGAACAATGAAGGTAAGTCCTTTGTGTTTTTGCTTATTAAGTTTGCTTTACTTCCTCATAAATTGTAAAACTGTGTTTTTGCTGAATGAAGGAAATTCAAGCAGCATCACTCTATGTAATAAGAAAAGTGAACGATATATTGAATATTTAAAATAAAGAACTAATCTTAATAGTAATAAACTAATCATAAAGTGTCTTCATGCAGACATGAATTCTGGGAAGTAGGCTAGAGGAGTTTTATAACAATTAATTATAAAATTTTATATCTTTTCAGTATATGTTTATTAAATAAATGTCTGTTTCTGGTATTGTTCCATGTCCCAAAGTACTTTATCAGAGATGGATAACGTTGGTTTGAAGTCACACTTGCAAATGCAGGGCAGAAATGTTACTATCATTTACAGATTTCTACTACTACAAATAATCTCTAAGTTAAAGCCTAAATTGTCCATTGGATGCCTAGTTAAAGTTTTTGTTAAAAAAATTCTTATTTATTAAGCTGAGCAAGAAAACAACTTCAAGACTAACTTTTAGTTGTTCTAAACATCATCTTTTGGTTTTCCTATTGGAAGGAGAGGGATTGTTCACCAAATTGGTAATAATAAGAGTGCTAGATGACTCTTATTTAGTTAGTGTGATTTAACAAGCCAGGTCCCTTTCCGTGAATATTAAGTGATGTGTTATTCTCAACAGCTATTGTTCTGATAAGTTTTTTGTTACAAGTATTATTGATATATATTTCACATACCTCACAATTCACCCACTTAAAGTATACAATTCAGTGGTTTTTAATCTATTCAGAGTTATGCAACCATTGGCACAGTTAATTTTAGAACATTTTCATGATCCCCAAAAGAAATCCCATACCCATTTACAATCACTCCCCATTTCCTCCCAGTCATCCTCCTACCACCCTAACCCTAGGCAACAGCTAATTTAACTTCTGTCTTTATACAGATTTGCCTTTTCTGGACATTTCATATAACTGGAATCATGCAATATGTGGTTTTTTTATGACTGGTATCTTTCACTTAGCATAATGTTTTCAAGGCTTATCCATGTTGCAGCATGTATCAGTATGTCATAGCATTTTAATGCCAAATAATACCCTATTATATGGTATACCTCATTTTATTTATCCGTTCATTGATTGAAGGACATTGGGGTGGTTTCTATCCTTTGGCTATTATAAATAATGCTGCTATGAACATTCCTGTACAAGTTTTTAAGTGGATATTTCACTTCCTTGGGTATATGCTTAGCAGTGGAATTGTTGGATCGTATGGTAACTCTATGAATGGTCATTTGAGGAATTGCTGGGCTGTTTTCTAAAGAGTTTGTGCCATTTTACATTCCTACCAGTGATGTATGAGGTTTTGATTTCTCTACATCCTTGCTAGCATCTGTTGTTATCTGTCTTTTTGATTATAGCCATCCTAGTGAGAATAAAGCAATATCTCATTGTGATTTTGATTTGCATTTCCCTGATGATTTTGAACATCTTTTCAGGTGCTTATTGGCCGTTTGTATATCTTCTGGGAAAAATATCTATTCAGATCCTTTGTCCATTTTAACAATTGTTATATGTCTTTTATTACTGTCATGAGTTGTTTATATATTATTTTATCAATTTTGTTTTGTGTGGTTTACTAAGATGAAAACCTAAAATGTATGTGTGTGTGTCTATAATAAATTCAATTATTAACAAAACATTAAATCAATTAAATATAAATTTTGGTCAGTCTGATATAGGGACATTAATTTGATTCAATTTTTCTTTTAATTATTCTGAAGCCTACCAAACTGTGTGGATTTTAATAAATTACTGAGGGCATAGCTTATAAAATAATAGGATGTATTGATTGGAAGTTAAGGTTAGAGAAGTAAATTATTTGTTGTGGGATTTCAGAAGGAATCCTCTTTTTAGGAAGATATAATATGAAGAAAAAAGCAAATTTTTGTTGACCAATATTTTCATTATAATGCATTTAAGTTATTTATTAAGTGTTTAAAATTTTAGCATTAGAGCAACCATCTTTCCTTCTTTCAAATTTTTTCATAATCCTTTCCTCATACATATGATTACTTTTGGGCTATAAATTAAACCCAAAAGAACATAAATGTTTTTATATTTCAACAAAAACAATCACCTCCACTCCCCACTCCCTTACCTTCAGTTGAACAAGTGAGGGAAAGAGTAAAAATCGTGGTTGGTCCTTTGATGTTGCTGGTCTGGCCCATTTTCCAAGCACAGTGGGGCAGAGGTACAAGCCTACTTTACATGGAAGAACATTTAAGAACAATCAAAACTTAGAGAGGAAATCAGCTGCCACTAAAATGCCAAAGTATTAAGTATTTCTGCATATGTAACTGAAGGAAATGGAGAAGACAGCTGAGTGTTCAGGATGAGGTCCAGGTTCACTGGCATTTGAAAGAAGTTATTAATGACCCTTCCTTTAGGTCTCTTTCTTTGGTCAGGGATGTAGTATGAACATCTCCTTACATACACTGGACAGAAAGAATGTGCAGCTCAACACATACATGACTTCCTTTTCATGAGAAAAAGAAATTATGGGAATATAACTGAAAATTATCATACCAGTTTGCAAACTCATTGGGCAACATGAATTTTTTTTTAGGGTTCCTTATATATTTTGGTCGGACAATAAGTCTTCACCATAAAACAAAAATGAATGGACTAGAAAACCGAACAGACTAAGCTTAATTATAAATTTGAAAGTCTGGACATGTACAGGGAGTCAGCACTTAAAATATAATGCTTATTTTAAGTGATCTTTGAAGTAAAGCAGTGTATGAATGTATGGTATAACTTTAAGATAAAATAAGTTTACATATATATGAATTTATAAATATATATAAATAATTGTTTTAAAGTTCATGCAATTCTCTCAAACAGATGCAATTCTAAATATCAGCAAGTTACTACTAACAAGAAGATGCTGAATGTAAATCATGATCCAAGACCTGGACACAGTGATAACACTGCTATCTCATTTGAGTAACAGCTCCTTATACCAGGTGTCAGCAACATCATCTTCTGAGCTTCTCATTCTTATGCCTAGCCTTTATTTTAGCTCATAGGTATGTCACTGGAATGTTGCCATTTAACAACCAAGCCCTGTGACAGGATAATAAGTTAAGAACAGTTCAATAATGTGAATGCGGAGAAGAGCATGTTTTCGGCCAGGAAAGATAGAAATTGTCCATATAGAAGAAAAGAAAGTAAGAGGAAAAGAAACAATAAGAGAAATAAAACCTTAAGGGCAAGAATTAGCACTAGTTTTTGCAAGTGAGTGCCTATATTTTGTAGTCTTAGTAAATCATGGCTGCTTAACCACAAGTTTAAAGCTGTGAAATTACCAACAATCAGTCCCCCAAAACATATGCATGAAAAGATGTAAAATAAAATAAAACAATAAAGAAAATTTCCTGTTTAAAATTTAATGCTGATATGATTAAAAACATATATCTACCGCTTAAAGGCAATCAGACGTCGTAATCAACGAGTAAGCTTGTTATAATAAAAAGAAGCTTCACTGTCATTTCTGGGTGCCAGATTAATTTATTATTGTTTCTTAAAAAGCTGAAAATGGTAAGAGGTGATTCATTTATTTGGATTGAAAACTACATCTGAGTCAGAGTTAACAGCCATCTGGAAGGAAAGTATCGTTTGAGAAGGCTTCGGGGTATGCCTGAAGCTTTTTACTTTTGTATCGTTTGCTAATAAGCTAGTTATCTGGAAGCTGTTAAATTAAAATATTTGATTTTGCTGAGATTAAAAAGAAATATTGGACTCATAGTTAATATTTTGTACATAAGTCTTCCATTACATTCTGTAACTTTAAAATCCAATGCTATGGCCTGTTATTTCTTCTTCCTTCCTCTCTTCCTCCTTCCCTCCTTCTTTGTGCTTTAGGAAATATTTTTCTATTTGTTGTATGTGAAATAAGTATAAGAATTGAAGTAAGATAATGTTTTGAGCTTATGTTTTACAAAGCTTCAAACTTTAGAACTATGTTTTGTTTAAAGAACTTTGTACTTAATATTTGTGCTGTATAAGCTCACTGGTTTTTACTAGTATAGGTACTAAATTCCCAAAAGCCTGTATCTGTAGGGTAATTAGTTATACTCTAAGCATTTTTCCCCTCTGACTCCTGAGAAAATAGGTATAGTACAGGAAAATGTGAGAAAGTTAGTGAACCACTTGGGAACAAACTAAAATTGAGAAAAAATAAAGATGAGAGAAATGTTATGACCAACATTGAACTTAATGTGTATTTGACAAATGTTATACATTTTTTTAGACTGTAATTTTTTATATTTGGTTTTCCCTCCATTAATTTTCCTGTCTCTTTTATTCTTTTCTCCTCTCCTTTCTCATTCCTTTGTTTCTTTTCTCTCCTTTTCCCACCAAATTTTTTTTCTGCCATGAACAAGAAATGGTTCCACTTTGAGGAGTATTTTAGAATGCCAGTGTCCTTACATTTAGTTCTGCAAGTTCAAGGCATGTGTGTGTGTGTGTTGACGTTTTTCTTCTAAGAAAATTTAAAATATAAATTTGAATGTATTATCTTTCTCTTTTGCCTAACATTTTATACAAATTCTACATAGTTTTGGAAACAAACTGCAGTAAACAGTTCAGAATCCCTGTGGTATAGACTTTCCTTAAAACTTCTTGCTTACTAGAAATGTCTATATTGACTTATTTTAACTTGAAATATAGCCACAAGTAGATCTTCCTATGATATTTTTCTCAATGTTCCAGCTATGGAACTGCAAATATGAAAACTAATTTCTTCAACTACTTATTAAACACAGTCTTCTGTTAAAAATCAACTTCTTTAACACAGGCAATTAATAACTAATGAATGAAATTTTAAAATTTTCACGTATAATATCGTTGTTTACAAATTTTGGAAAAATTTTCCCACTGCAGCAATATTAAGGAGTAGGACTTGGTCCAAGAATGATCCCCAAACTTGTTTGTTTATCTCATAATGAAGCTGAAGTGTAGAAATCTAGATTCTGACTTCAATGCATTGTTTGCAGGAAAAAAAAAAATGGGCTGAAGCACTCTTGATTTTCTGGTTTACCAGGGTTTTGCTTTGCCTGTGTAATCTGATTCTTATCCCTGGCTTCACAACTGTATAGGAAAAAAACAAAAACAAACAAAAAAAACCAAGGAATTGTTCAGCTCTTGCTCACCACAATTTCACACCAATTTTAACTGAGCTCATGCCTTCTCTTTCAAAAAAATTATCTCAATGGTTCTCTAACAAAATATTCAAAAGAGTAGCTGCTGTGGGTTTTTTTTCATCTTTCCCCTGATCTTTCCAATTCCATATTCCCTTCTTCCTCAAGTTCCATCCTTAGTCCTCATCAAATGATTATTCTTCCTATTTATTTGGAAAGATTCAGGGCATTTTCCCTCCTTCTCAGCTTGTCAATTTGTGATTCCCTTCAATTTTAAAGAAGAGATGATTATACTATAAAACCAAACTGTCTCTTTGTCCTTGACCCAGTTCTTCCTGTTTCATAAGCAGTATTATTCTCACAGATATTCTTTTCCAGACTAGAATCTCCTTCTTAACATTCACAGTTGTTCCAACATCCACCTCTAGCTACAGTCCTCTTTCCTTCTTTTCCTCTATTGCTAAACATCTTCAATGTCCCTTTCAGGTCTATTCACATGACCTTAAATTCATGTAATTGTTTTTTCTTCTGTCTCATTCTACTGGGATTACCCTCTCAAGATCTACTCATTGTCAACTTTAGTATTCACTCTCAATCTACTTAATTCTTTTTTTAAAATTAATTAATTAATTTTTAAATATTTATTTATTTATTTATTTTTGGCTGTGTTGGGTCTTCGTTGCTGCACGTGGGCTTTCTCTAGTTGTGGTGAGTGGGGGCTACTGTTCGTTGCCGTGCATGGGCTTCTCATTGCGGTGGCTTCTCTTGTTGCAGAGCACAGGCTCTAGGCACGTGGGCTTCAATAGTTGTGGCCCACGGGCTTAGTTATTCCACGGCATGTGGGATCTTCCCGGACCAGGGCTTGATCCCATGTCTCCTGCATTGGCAGGCAGATTATTAACCACTGTGCCACCAGAGAAGTCCTCAATCTACTTAATTCTTTAATGCATTTCACTCCTTAAAATTGTGTTTCTTTGACTTCTGGGAAAGCACATTAAATTGCTCTGCAGTTCTCAAATTCTTCTCTTCCTATCTCTTAAATGCTCAGTCTTTTTCAAATATTTCTTTTCACTCCTCTGTTGTGCTCTCTATTAAATAGTACACCTCAGAGATCTCATCTCCCCCAGAACTGCAACTCTCCCTTTTGTGTGAAAAATTATTTTTAAAAAATGGCTTCCCATTTTTAAAGAGTTTTTGTTTGTATGGCTATATTTAATCTTCAATATGAACCCGTGAGGTCGATATTATTGTACTCATTTTATAGACTCCTGAATTCATATTTTTCAGTTTCCAACTATCTGGCCACTTTCCAAAAGTCAACTGGACATACATTGTACTTAGGCATTCAACATAGTGCAGTAACATATTCAGGATTAAATTTATAATCTTTTTTTTCTGTCCCATCCAGTGTCTTCTAACTTTCCTATGGACGTTAATAATACAACTACTAACCAAGTCATTTAGTTCAAAATCTTCACTTAAGTTTGATTTTAACCAATAGAGACTTCTAACCCGATTAACCTGGATTATCATCTCGTGGTGGCTACAATGATCTGTTTCTACCCACAGCACTTCTGATATCAAGTGTGTGGGTTTTTCACACCAAGAAATTTTCCAGTTCTCTGTGGACACCAGCTGGCTTGCCTACAATTTAATTCAATTCTGACACCAACTACTGGGAGCCACAGGTTAAGGACTTAGTCCCGCAAGACTGCCCCCATTTCAGATACCAATCGCATGTAGAGGGCCCCCAGGTTATCCACACTTTTGTCCAATTTGGCTATAAATCAGAGGTCCCCATGTCCTCCTCTTTACGTTGTTGCAATGACCCACAGTACTCAGGGAAACATTTCACTTGCTAATACCAATTTATTATAAAGGATATTGTAAAAGATACAAATGAACAGCCAGATGAAGAGGCACATGGATTAAGGTCTGGAAGGAAAGGAGCTTCTGTCCCCATGGAGTGCACCACCCTCCCAGTGCAAGGATGCATTCACCAACCTGTAATCTCTCCAAACACTTTCGTTTAAGGTTTTTATGAAGTTTCCATTATGTAGGAGTAATTGATTAAGTCATTGGCCACTGTGATTATTAACTCAACCTCCAGCCCCCTCATTCCTCCTCAGAGGGAGGTTAGGGAGTGGCACTGAAAGTTCCAACCCTCTAATCACATGGTTGATTCCTCTGGCAACCATTGCCAATCCTGAAGCTATCTAAGGACCTATCAAGAATCGCCTTCTCAACATAAACTCAGATACAGTTGAAAGGGACTTACTATGAATAATAAAAGACCGTACTCATCCCTATCACTCAGGAAGTTTCAAGGATTTTAGGAGCTCTGTGCCAGGAATTGGGGATGAAGAACAAATATATATTTCTTATTATATCACAATATCACAGTGGTCCTCTTCATCACCTGTCAACTCATTCTTCAGAAGCCCACTAAAATGCTATTTCACCTGATCCCAGGGTTCTTAGGAACCTTTTCACAACTCTTTGTTCCTGTGGCACTTTTTTATTCCCATCCTGATACTGCTGAATACTGTGGTTTTCAGAGCTCAGGTTCTTGGGTTAGACAGGCCTGTATTCTGATCCTCGTGCCATCACTTAGAAGCCAGATGACTTGTTGCAAGCCACTTAACTTTTCTGAAGCTTCATTTTTCCATAGCAGTAAACAATATTAATAATGCCTAGTTAGTGGGATGCTTAAAAAGATTAAATGAGAAAATAATGCACATAGCTGGAACATAGTAAATACTCAAAAGATCACCTCCTAAAGCATAATATTGTGAAAATATGCAGAACCTAGAGTTTGAATATTCAGTTCCCAGTTTCATGCCGCTTGGCTTAACAGTGCTGTGACCTGGTCATAACACCTAAACCCATAGTACTTTTATTATCTCTGCTCTACAATGGGATGGATTATAATTCAAGTGAGTATTTGTGGGATATGATGAGAAATTTTTCTGTGAGATGTTCATAAACTATAAGATTTGTGGTAAAATGTAAATAATGACTAAAATCAAGTGCTTGAACAGAGGAGTCAGATTTTGTACATCTTTGCATTTTGTTCATTACATGAACAAACATGAATTACATGAACAAACATGAATAATAGAGTGGCTTATATATAAAAAGCCTGTGGTTATTTGTGGATTGAATTTACTTTGATATCACTTCTCCATTTCTCATATACAGACACTTTCCAAATCCTGTTGATTAAAAAAAAAATTTCTTATCTTTATTACTTTCTTCTATAAGCCAAAGCCACTTTCCTAATCAGGTCCCAATATCCTTTGAGAATAACTATAAGTGTCATCTACTTGGACACCTTGCCTCCAGATTTTAGCTCTATTAATCCTTTCATTACAATGATTTAGAATAATCCTCCTTAGACACTCATTTGACCATACGATATCCTTGTTCAAGAACCTTCAATGGCTTCCTTTTTCCTAGCACAACAAAGCTAACCTTCTCCGTTGAATTTTAAAATCTCCATCTGTTCCTACTCTTCCTAGGCAATATTATTTTCCATTATTCCTTAACAAGCTTCCACTGCCCTACCAAGACAGGTATATTTTTTTGTCTCTAGTAAACTAGGCCCTGAAGATACAAATTTGCGTAAAATATTCAGTAGCATGTTCCTTATTTTTCTCTCGCCTTCTATGCTTTCACACATGCTGTTTAAGTCTCCTGGAATGCCTTCTTCTCTGCCATCACTTTACATAAATCTACGGAAACTCCATGACCCAACAAATGTTTTTTATTCCCCTATCAATTTTTTCCTCTTATTCTTGTTAATCTTTCCCCTTTCTTGATGTCATTACATAGTCTTTTAAAATAGATGATTTACTTGCTTAGTATAAGATTCAGAAGGTACCATGGGACATATACAGTCTCTGTCCCTTAGCAGCTCCCCATTTAACTCCTCCCAGAGATGTTCTATATATAAACAAATATAATATATATATTCTATCCTCATCCCTTCCCCTCTCCCCACTTTTAATACAAATAATGAAGGGAGTGATGAAGCTGTCCCTAAGGAGGTCTCATTCGAGCATTAGCCTTAATGAAGTGACTTGAGCGTATCCAGTGAAGATTTGGGAAAAGAAAATTCCAGGCAAAGTAAACAGCAATTGCAAGGTCCTTTATGTGGGAACAAGCTTGTTGTACTCCAGGAAAAGCAAACTGGCCAGTGTAGACAGATTGGGAGAGTGAGGATGAAATCATAGCAGGTGAGGATGGTGTGGTATAGGGCCAAATCAAGGAGGTGACCTAAGCCATGGTAAGGAGTCTGGAATTTATTTGAAACTTGATGAACATCTATTGTAGGATTTTGAGAAGAGCATGCCATGAACTACTTATATTTTAAATATAAAATATTTAAAACATGACCGTTACAGATACTCTATTGAAATTTGACAATAGGCAAGTACAGAATAAGATATTGTGTCTTGACATTGCAAATCAACTGAAATTATAGATTACTTAGAAATTAGTGACATTACTACATATTGAAACTTAAAGGATATAGGTAGAGTGATACTGGGAGAAATTTATAACAGTAAAAGGATCTATTTAAATTGTTGAAAATAAATAAACTAAACATTTAGCTAAACAAAAGTGTAATTAAGAAAGTAAGGTAAAATAGGTGGAAAGGATGAAGAAAGCTATAAGCAGGAATTGAATATAAATAAAATAAATAATATAAATAAAATAAAATAAATAAAATAAGACTAAGTTCTTACTGGTTCTTTGAGAAAACAAATGAAAAGGAGAAAATTGACAAGTTGAAGAATAAGAAAAAAAAGAGAAAACACATTAAAACCTGTTGTAGGTAACTTTTGTGAGGGTGGTACAGCTCACAATTTCAATTTCAATTCCAATCCTTTTCTAGGATTGGCCTCCAATAAATAGTGATTGATTCGTTTTTTTTAATTTAATTTTTATTTTATATTAGATTATAGTTGATTTGCAATGTTGTGTTGTTTCAGGTATACAGCAAAGTGATTCAGTTATACATATACATATATCCATTCTTTTTCAGATTCTTTTCCCATATAAGTTATTACATAATATTGAGTAGAAATCAACAAGGACCTACTGTATAGCACAGTGATCGATTCTTAGTGGCCCTGTCTATAGTATGTGATCCTCTCCCAGTAGCCATCATTCGCTGAGTAAGCTGGAGAACTCACCCAAGCTGGACCAATTATGATTTGCCCCCTGAAATTTTGACATTTAAAATTGTAAGATACCAAGATCCAGAGTGGTTAGAGCATAGAGAAGTAGACTTCATCTGGGGTTCACTGTGCTTCTGCACATATGTGCAGACTCTCTAAAAGTTACTGGGACTCATGGGTAGGTTAAAGGAATCAATTTCCACAACCTTATCGTCCATTCATACTCTAGTTATGCTTTTCTCGTTTTAATTTTCACAATATCCCTTTTCTCCTTTACAAAAAAAGACATACATCTCATTCAGGCTTCTTGAATATTACAATAATTAATTGCACCAGTATGTAAAAAACACCAGGGTGCCAAAGAAAGAACATTTGGAAATATTGATGTCGGTATTGAAGAAGTGAAGGCCTAATGACTGGGTAACAAATCCTCTTGCAAGTCAGGAGATTTCTTGTCATAGAATTAAATAAAATTTCAGGAGAACTTAATAGAATTTCCATTGATTAATCATTAATAATAATTTTAAAAGAACTATCACTAAGTAATTTTTGCCATGTAAACGATAATGAGTTAAAAGAATCCAAAGCATTACCATATCAAAACTCCTTCTAGGACCAGTTATTAATTTATATGAACAAACTTTCTCAGCACTTAAATCTATGAAAATGAAAATGCAGATAATATGAATGTTGAGCCCTTTCTCATTCAAGCAATATTAACATTCACCAATAAATATATGAATTCATAATAAAAAATAAATGGAAAAACAGAAAATCTTTAGTCCCTTCCATTTCACTAAGAAATGCATTTTTAGTTAAAGTTTACATTTTATGATTGGTAATTGTTAAAATTTGTGAACTCGTTTAACTCAACAGAGAAAAGCTAGTAATAATAATTCAATCCAAAAGAAAAAAAATAATTTAACACTTGGAAACTTATAATCAAAGGAAATTAAACATTAAATTTATATGCATAGTTTTTTTGAAGAAAAATATTAAAGGTTAACAAATAAAAGATGCTCAAACATAAAAATATGTATCACCTTGGTATAAAGTTTTATGGGGTCAAGTGAAACATAAAAAAGGAAACAAGAAATGATGGAAATTTTTGACTTTTTAAAGCTTTTTAGAAATGGATTGTTAAAAAAAAAAGGATTGTGGTGGGTGTCAAATCATTATGGTATTTAGAGCCCACTGGATACATTTTAAAATGATAGAGGAGTTTCATTTTTAAAGTCATATATTTATAACATACAGAAAATTATCTTTTTGCAACTACTTACATTTACAATACAAAATTTTAATTTTCAACTTAAAAATTCTTTACAAGTATCAAATCAATATACTGTACACCTGAAACGTAAAATGTTATATGTCAATTATATCTCAATAAAAGAATTCTTATGAAGATACATAAGCAAAATGTTTGATGACCTCTGTTTTAAAGAGAAGACCAACTCCTGAAACTTGTGCTGCAGGGGTCTGGTGACAGCTTCTTCCTTTCACAAAAATAAGTTCAATTTGCAACCTAAAGAACCTAACAATTGCCAGAGTTTTATGGTGTACATGTTAAGAACATAGGGTTTGAGTTTGAACCCTTGATAGGCCACTTGCTCTCTGTATGATGTTGGATAAGTAACACTGATTTATTCCTCAATTTCTTCATCTGAAAAAATATGGTACCTGTCTCAAGAGTTGTTGTAAGAATTACATTTATACAGTGCTTGGCATACATTAAGAATATGAAGTATTAGTTATTGTTGGTATAATGAAGAAATGGGCTCTAATTAAAATATGGGAAGGAATATGAGAATATTTAAAACAAGTATTTGACAAAATAACTGTGAAAAACTGGATTAATTGAATTTATCTCTAAGAAAATATAAATTGCTAAATTCTAATCATATAAAGTAGGAAACCTGAACAGAGCAACAATTACAGAAAAAAATGGTACCTAAGAAAGGTAATAGGATTAGATGATTTTATGAACAAATTCTTCTAACTTGTGTAAGATTTTTAGGTTGTTTAAAACTGCTTCCCAAAACAGGACAAGGTGAAAGTTCCTATATTTATAGTAGCATTATACTGCTAACAAAACCTGTCATATAAAGGACTCATTTATACACACACACACACACACACACAGACAGAAACGTTAAATCTCACTTAGAAAATATGATTTAAAAGTTAAAGTTTACTCTAGGAGTATAACCTTGCTTAAACATTAGAGAAACTATCATTATAACAGGACTAAGAAGAAAACCATACCACTTACTTATATTCAGAATTGGTGACCTGAGAAATACCAACGTATAGGATGTTCTTAGATAGGAAAACTCAGCATGGAATGATATCACTTGTCCCTAAATTAATCTATAAATTGAGTGTAATTCAAATAAAAATTTTAATAGTCATGATTCTAAATTTCATCTGAATTAAATTAATCAATGTTTGCAAAGAAATGGACATATTCAGTTATGCTTGGTGGGAGTGTTATTTGCTACAATATCTTGGGGGGCTAATATGGCATTGCATATCTAGATGAGGAATGTGCATATTCTTTGACCTAGCAATGAGGTGGATATTGATTGATTGATGGGGATATTAGTAAGGGAAAAAAGCAAGTTGAAAAACTATGTTTAATATAATTTCATTTTGCTAAAAATCCATATTTATACATTAGATATATTTGAATATATAGAGGAAAATGCTCAAAAGATGCACATCCAAATGTTAACTCATGAGGCACTGGAGACACTTTACTACTTATTGCATACAGTTCTATAACACTGGGGTTTTTTTTTAAACAACAAGAACACAATTTTTTATGATTAAAATAAAAGTCGAGTCTTAGGAAAAGTCATGAGATTGGCAGAGATATTGGATAAACATGTTGCTTAGCTTGGAATTACAGTCAGAGACATAGACTTTTGGGACAAAGTTAGGCTCAGAAAAATTCTTTCCATATAGCCTCTTCTCCATTTAATAATTTTGGGCAGATCTGTGTTAGAAACCAGATTCACTGTCACTTCATCTAAATCACACTCTCGCTTTTGCAATCAAGTTTAGATCTAAGCACAAGATCTTACATTGATCTCATTTAATCTTTTTTTGTTAATTTAGCCTATTTTCTGCACCTAAGCCAAATGGTATGGGAACTTTTGAAAGACCAAAAAAACCCCATATTTTCTTCCTAGTTTTATGACATACTACACATATATCTAAATTATAGCTTAAATGTTTTTATTGTATAGAAGCAAAGAGAGGATATAAGTCTGAGTTTTAGTATCAAAAGTCTCCTTGTTTCAAGGATATAGATGGTAAAAGAAAGGTAGACTTTCACAAAACTGTGATGTCAGCTATTTATCCTTGGGATGTTCCCACATTTCTGTCTTTCCTTTTGTTACCCTGTCTCCAACCTGATCCCACCCAGAAGCATTGTATGGTCATTCTTCCCCAATTTTTCCTCATAGCCATCCCTGCTTCCCTACATAGCCCTTAAATATGGACCTCACCCTCTGTCAAATTGCTCTCCTATCTATCATCTATCTATCTATCTATCTATCTATCCATCTATCACTTATTTTTTTCTGTATAGGCAGCTGCCCTTGATTTTCACATGGATATGATACATACACTTTCCCTTTAACAGCTTTATTTGTTACCCCTCCCAGGAGAGTCTAAATTTGAACAGAGAACTTGACCACAAGCCTTTCCATAGAAATATTCCAAATAGAAAAATAAAATCTCTATAAACCCAAAGGACTTGGGAAAATATCTTAAAGCACCCAGCAAATACTAAATTTCTTTGAAGTCCCATGTTTTATCTCTATAATTCAAGTCTGGCTGAACTCCACTTCATAATATGTTTACTTTAATATGAAATTGTGGCTTCAAATATGAAATAGAATGAATCATTTATTCCACCAAATCTTGAATAAAGTTGATTCTCCATCTCCAAGAAGATGTGTTCTTGTTAATATCATCACTCTCATGCTTCCTTGAATAGCACCTTGCCAAAGCACTGTATTTACTACTTAACTTTCATATGCATTTGGGTTTAGGAGTGTGTGTGTGTGTGTGTGTGTGTGTGTGTGTGTGTGTGTGTGTGTGTGTTTGAATAGGGCATTATTTGGTACTATTATTTGACAAGGAAAGATTGTCTTCCCAACCTTTCTTAGGAGCTTTCTATGCTTACTGGTGGGAGTTATATATAAAAGAAAGCAAAATGTGTGCATAAGCTTTTTTCTAGGATTCTGTGCATTTTTGAAAGCTGAACTTCAGAGAAACCATTTCAGTGTCTTATGAAATTAGTCACTGGAAGGAATTGATGCAGCTTTTACAAGAAACGAAAGTTCCCAGAGAGTGCTAAGGCTCTGCTAGAACGAGCATCAGTAGGCAGGTGAATCAGTCATACAAAATGAAATTATGTATGCAGCTATTAAGGGTTACCTTCTTGCTAAGTAAATGAAATTTTTTTATGAGACATATTTCTTGTAGTTGAAAGTCCTTGGTTGTGGGTGTATAATGACAACAGAAACTTGAGGCCACCTGTTTGCATAAATTCTTTTTACAAAATATGGAAAATGCAGATTAAAAAAGGGTATTTTACTTTCTCCCAAATGTTTGAAATCAGAAACATAAAAGGAATAAAATAAATCTTTTAGTACTAAATCATCTTAGAGAGTAAAATTGTGTTTTTTGTTAATATAAATACAATTCTTTCAAAGCATTATTTTAATTTAGCATGTGTGATCTAAATAATTTACAGTTACAAGTTAGATAAAAGATGTTTATTAGGAACCGTTTATGTGAAACATAAAGGTACTTCTTTCTTGATAAAGGTGAAGGGGACCTACAGAGTAAAATCAGAGGGTATAAGAGAAAAATAAAAAGAAAAATCCACTTTGAACAAAATTTAGGGACTTAAGGAAGGTTTAGATTTTAAATGACCAATAGAAATTGTTTGCTGATAGAACTGGCATTTGGAAAGGTTAAGGTCCCAGTTGTGAAGCACTCACCAAGCAAAAGGTTCTCTTTTCATGGACACATTAGAACAAAGCAAGAAAATGAATCCATATCCCAAGAACCAATGTGTTGTATGAGTAATGGGTGATGTGTCAGCAGTCATTGTTAATAGCAGAAGCTCTGCTATCCTTTTAAGTTCTACCTCTCATATTAAATCAAGAATTTCATCACCACATTCAATTTCCTTCTTATTCCTTATTTTCCCCATCAGTCTGTACTGTTCCTTGTTGATTTCATATGAGTAAAAGGAAGTAGCAGTGCTGTCCTCAGCACAAACTTTGCCTAGGCAACTCTTATGTCACTTTGGCACCTGAAATTCAAAAGGAGAGCATTAAATATCTAATTTTTGCTTAGCTCTGTGCTGGTGTCAAGTCAGCTCCAGTCAAGAACCTTAGTAAATAATGGCAATAAAACTTAATAGGAAAGAACTGCAGGACTTTCCCACATACTATATTTTTTTCTCCAGGAGGAACTCCCCTTCACATGTAAGGTTTCTCTGTCCCAGCATGTCTTCTTTTTGCCAAAGTCTCTCTTGTTGAGTGACAATGAGTTCAAAGGACGCAGTAAGTCACTTTTGACCTCTCATTTCATTTTGTCACAAGTGACAGGTGTTTAAGCTGAATTATTTTCCTTTTTCTGCAGAACTGGTGACTTTGCATTTGTTGAAGGTGAACCTTTCTATGCAAAAGCTAGTAAGGAAGTAAATGATTCTCTCAAGACTTCCTTACTAAATACTTTACACAAGTCTAATGCTGTGGCTTATATAATTTGTCATCTACAGTGCAATGTGGAGTTAATGTTTGGACATTATTTTTTCCTTAGCTAGTTTTCTCTTTGCTCATTCAAGCAAATCTTGTGCCTTTTCCTCTTATTTTATTCTTTTTCAATTTGTACATTTTCAGTGAGTGAAAGGGAGTTTATGTAGGAGGAACTGTGTTGTTTGAAAGATTTTCTTTAAACATTTTAGTAATATCTTAAATAATAATGATTTATGTGTCAATAGACAATTAAGGCAAGTAAATTAGGTGTTTTGACTTGTCTTATAACGCATGCTACTGAATTTTCCCCCACATTTTTGGAGCTTTGTGGTTTTACATGAATTTGGTTTCTAAAGGCCAACACTAGGGGTCACCCTTCCTTATTTTAAAATTTTAGTCATTGCCGAGAACCCACTGACAGTCCATTAATCTCAGAAGGAAGTAAGCAACTTTGTAAAGAAAAGCGAAAGACTTTTGGCACTAAGTGCTAGTAATTTTGCTTCTTGTCCTTGCTCTGTCGTAAAGACCAAATTTGTAACAGAGTTTTATGAATGAGGGAATGTTGTTGAGCTTTCTTGGGCAAAAACTATTTTGAGAATAAAAATCAGCTTTAGTTGCTTTGAAGCAGGGCTCTTAAGACAGTAGGCATTTTAGGGTATAATATATAGGGCATTACTTAAAAGCATTAAATTTTAAAATGAGATTTTCACTTAATAATTTACTTATAGATAAGATAATGATGTTGCTTAATAAAATAGTACAAATATCTTCATAAAATGGGAGGAGTTAGGTAATTAATGATTATGCATATCATAACTATGGGTTTATAAAGATTATCTTAGAATGAAATTGTAGATAAAGGATATGCTGAACTATATAATGTTGTTCACTAGTGTGTGTGTGTGTGTGTGTGTGTGTCTGCTTGAAAGAATATTTCTATTTGTAATAATGCAAAGAAGTTGCAGACTAGCAATCATTACCTCAAGATTTATTCCACAGTTCAACTTTGAGGATAGGTTTTACAGTTTTATTAGGAAGCATGTTTCTCTCTGGAATATTTCAAACATAATGTGGCACTAAGAGAGATCACTCAGAATGCCAAAGAGTGCTCTTCTTCCAAGAATTTTGTTTAACAGTCTTAAGTTTTTTTTCTTTCCTTTAGAAACTCTTACTTTTGGCCTCTTCTTCCTTTTTCCTTGTTTTAAATGGGTTTCCAGATAATAAAGACAATACTTTTAGTTTAAAAATGCTTATTATGTGCTAGGCATTAAGTATTCATAACATCTTAATTTTGTAGATGAAGAAACCGAAGCACAGTGGCTTATGCAGAGTGCCAGAGGTAGGGTCTCAACTGAGGCTGCCTGACTGCAGAAATCATGCTGCTAAGCTCTAGGCTATGCTAAGTTTGCCAGCTGACCACAAAATTGTATACCAGTTACACAGCACACATGTAGAAACACCCAAAGAGACATTTAAACATTAGGTAACAAATGTATGATCATCTGTAGCCATCTGAAGATAGTGATGCAATTCCAAAGGAGTGATTCTAATAGTGGCATTTTGGACAGTAGTGGGATTAGTAGGGCAGCTATTTAGGGACAGTGAGGATCACACAAAACCCTAAACTTTCCATACAAAGGGAGCCATGTCAACTTGGAGGGAAGAGTCTCATTCAGGTGGTTAGCAGGGCCAGCAGTTTCCATGGCAATAACCAGGCGATGCATTCCTGCTGCTTGTTCACAGTGATGTTCCAGTGTGCTGAACCGGAAGACAGGGAATGGTTAAATGGGGATTCAATTACATTTAATTGGTTCTTTAGCTATTTTTTTCCTGCATGTAGGTTTTCGTAAGTCTGGAGGAAGAACAAATTTCTCCTTTCTCTGTGCTTCTATAGCAATTTGTATATATATTTTACTATAATTTTCTCATTATCTCATAATTATGTCTTCAGTTTCCTCTTTCTGCACCTAATCTACAAATTCACTGAAGCTGAGACAATGTCTTTTTCTTTGTAGCATGCCCAATATGTATCACATTGTCAGACATATGAGAAACTAAAAAAATGGTTGTGAAGAAATGAACTCTCAATTTTTAAAGGACTCTTTGCCATATTTTTCAATATGAGACAATCATCATATTGCTCAACACCAAAAAGATAGAAATTGGGGCTGGGGTGTACAAGAATGCTTTGCTAGGCAGATACAGAAGGTGATATAGGTGATTAGGAGAAAGGGAGAGAGAGAGCAAGCCCAAATTGAACTTCCAGAAAGGGAAGGGAAGTGATGAGGTTTGTCCCATTGCTGGGCCAAGGTAGCTGTTCTGTGTCAATTTCTAGATGGCTGTCTGTATATTATACTTGAAAGGTTCAAATAATCTTTTGCAAAATTGAGTTTGGTATAGGAAATTAAATTTTCCTCACTTCATTTTCAGAGTTGACTAAAACTTGATTTGGGGGCTGATCAAGCATCCTCTTGCAATCTAGAAGCCCACTAAGGCATCTCTTTCACTGCATCCCCACGTGCTGTTTGCTCTGCCATCAGTCAGGTCATGAAATCTGCCAGTTTCCCATGTTTGCCACCTCATTTTCACTCACAGTCAGTATTTTTTGAGTTTAGAAACTCTAAGACTGATGAAGCCATAGACAGCATTCACCTGCCCAACTTTATATTGTCTTCTGTCTGCTCTTAGACTTTCTGTTTCCTGTTTTCTCTGAGTAAATCCTTCTTCCTCCCTCCTGTGGTCTTGCAGCTAGCTGGTGGAGAGAAAAGAAGAAGTGAGCAGGAAAGTTCTTTCTTGACCGATGTTTTCATGAGCTGGCGTTGAGCTCCCTGGGACTTGATGTTTCAAACTACCCATTTCTCTTAAGGCACTTTTGCGAGTTCCTCACAGCCTCCTCTCCTTTCACCTCACATTGCTGAGAGTCTCACACCAGTTGTTTCCTCGAGGGAGAGTTCCTGTCTCACCTTCATATTTAGACATACATCACTCTCTCTAAATGGTTTCTTCAAAGGCCTTCTCTTTGGTTTTGACATGAAGACAAATGAACCCCTAATTCCTTTTCCTAGGGGAGAAGCTTAGCACACCAACTCTCCAAAATTCTCCAGCCCTTTTATACACTCAATATGGGTGGGAGTTGAAGACCCACAAAATCAGTTCCTCTCACCATTTTCTGCAAATCTCATTGGTGGTCCTGCACCTGACTTTGATATGTGGTCTCAGGGCTTTAGCAGAAAATTGAGATAAAACAGTTCAATTTTAATGTCCTGTTAACCAAGTTCTGACTTATGCTAGTATGCTGAAGAAGAACTAAAACTCCACATGGTGAAGATCCTTGCCCAGTGTCACCTATTCAGTAAATGGCAGAATCTACTTTTTTTGTTATTGTGGTAAAATATATGTAACAAAAATTTACCATTTTATCATTTTAAGTGTAAAATTCAGTTGCACTGAGTACATTCACATTGTTGTGCATGAATCTACCAAGGTCTTTCTACTTTCAGGCTGTGTGCCTGTTTTGTGACTCCGGTGATTCTCATCCTGTTTGTGGCACTCAAGGCTTCAGGAGAGGTTCACCAGGCTCTAATATGAGAACTGTGTAACAAAAAGGTCTTTTAATAAACAGTTGGGTAAATTGGTGAAAATTTTTGGAGAATTGGGCAAAATATTTTCATGCATTCACTCAAATATTCATTAAGTGCTTATAAATGTGCCAATTACTGTTTTAGGCACTGGGGTTAAAGCAGTGAACATGATAGACAAAAATCTCTGACCTCACATAATTTCATCCTATCAAACTTAGCGTGTAAACTCTTTGCCCCAATAATTACACCTCTAGAAATTTATCTTAGAGCTTGCACAAGTGCACTGAAGTTTATGTAAAACAGTATTCACTGTAGCACTGTTAGTCATGTGAAAAATTAGAAACAAGCTAAAAGTTCATCAGTATAGGACTAGCTGAATAAGTTATGGTATTCAATGTGTAAAATCTTGAGTAGCTAGTAAAAATAGTGAGGTAAGCTTAGGTCTGTGTGTTTAGGCATGAAAGATATTTATCTGTGTATATAAGTATGTTTTCATAGGAGACATTCTGGTAGCATATACATAAAAATGGTTTCCTCTGGAGGTGAAATTATGACAGACTGTACTTTCTTTGTGTATTTTTAAGTGGTGTGAGTGTGTTTTCTAAAAGGTACATTTTGTTTGTAAAAATCAGAATTTTAAAAATGGGCAACCTTACTAGTAATCAAAGAAATCCAAATTAAAACAACATAAGATACTGTTGTTGCCTTTCAAATTAGTTTAAAAGAAAGAAAAAGAAAACAATAACGGTGTTGGCAAACGTGTGGAGAAATAGACACCGTAATACACAGATGTTCTAGCAACACCGTTTTTTTCCAGAGGGCAGTACTTAGTCTGGGTCAGCTACAATTGTCAAGCTAGCTTGTGGTTTTAGGCAATACTGCCCCCTAGAGGTCATCATTCTTTGGTCATCCAAACTTTCCTGCTTGCAGGGAACTGGGAAGTAGATGCTCAGCTGGAAGTCTGTGCCTAGGGTCCATGCATGGGGCATGCTCGACCATCCACTAACCAGAAATCTGTCCATCCCCAATCCTGCCTTTGTTACCTGTGAAAAAGGCCAGGGATATGAAAGGCAAGAACTGTGTCACCTGGGACCCAATGCTTGTGAAAGAGCAAGGTCTTGAAAAGGGGAGAGCTTTCTTGTTGGCTGACAAGTAAAAAAAAACACCAGTATTCTGAAGTCCAGAAAAACGCAGGGCCGCTGAGCCCCGGCTATGGAAAAGAGCAGGAAGACTGCATGATTAGAGGGCAACCACCAGCGGGGCTACAGAACTGTGATACCTCCTTCTACTCCTCTAGCCCAGCAGTTATAGGAGGAATAATTTGGAGGGTAAAGTGGAAAAACACCAAACTTCCTCCTAATTTGTGTTATCACACTGCAATAGCCACATTTGTATTTACTTTGAGGGAACCAGTGAAAAAGATCCAGATATCAAAGGCCAAAATGTGTATCTGTTGAGCTAAAAATTCCACTTCTAGTAATTCACCCTAAGGAAAAGTACTTGGCATCCCCACAGATTTATGTTCAAGAGTGTTTATTACAAATAGTAGAAATAATCTCTGTTCAATAATAAGGGATTGCTGAAATATATTTATCATGTGATTGGATAATCAGTAGCCTTAAGAATCGTCTTGAAGAATACTTACTGTCAAAGGAAAATGTTATAATATTTTTATTAAGTGAAAAAATCAGGTTGCAAAACAACACATAACCAATTTTTCAAGAAACCTAAAAAGCATGTATATATTTATGTGATTGAAAGGATATATGTACCAAAATGTTAACAGTTGTTTATCCTGGATAGGTGGGATTTTTTTTATGATTATTTTTTCCTTTTTATACTTTTGTACATTTCCAATTAAAAAAATATTACTTTTATAATTAGAAAATATTTAATTTAGAAAACTATTTCCTCTTGAATTGTAGGTACAATTCAAATTCTTTCTTTTGTGCCACTGTTCTCATAATAATTTTTTATTGGCTTAATTTAAGAGTCGGTGATTTTAGATAGCCGAATAATATGTGTCTTTAAGATTGTCCTCTTAGAATGATTGGTATTGGATTAAGTGGGTGACACTTTGATTGGTTGACTTTCTTTCTCTTTCTCTTTTTTTTTTTTGCTCTAGATGAAGGGGCCAAGAGGTTAGGAAAAATGAATAAAATGATCTGATTTACATTACTTAAAAAAAGATTGTCCTCATAATTTAATCACAAAGAACAATTATATCAATCATATGATTTTTAAAAACTGATTTTTTTTTAACTAAGGAGACTGATATGTTGTAGGTTGGGAAATATCCTCCTCTATAAAATAGAGTTAATGTCACTGTTTATTCCATTGGCTCTTGGAGAAGTAAATGAAACTGATTCATGGTAAAGACCTGGCTCATAGTAAATACTCTAGTTATTACCTATCATCTTCATCAGCAGCAAGAAACAATAATATAATAGATGTGATATTCTATATTCTACATGATATTCTAATATCATGTGTACTATATTATTGTCTCTTCCTTTGATTTCAGGTTTGAGCACTGGTCATGTATGCAGAGAGTTGCAGAGCGTTATATACTTAGCATACCTCCAAGTGGTTGGTTAGATACCGGTGAATAACATGTCCACTATTCAACCGTTATCATTTCCCATCTTTCTGAGAAAAATTCTTTTTTTTTTTTTACAAATATATTTTATTTTATTTATTTATTTTTGGCTGTGTTGGGTCTTCATTACTGCGTGCGGGCTTTCTCTAATTGCGGCGATCGGGAGCTACTCTTCGTTGAGGTGTGTGGGCTTCTCACTGCGGTGGCTTCTCTTGTTGCGGAGCACGGGCTCTAGGCACATGGGCTTCAGTAGTTGTGGCGTGCAGGCTCAGTAGTTGTGGTGCACGGGCTTAGTTGCTCCAAGGCATGTGGGATCTTCCTGGACCAGGGCTTGAACCCCTGCACTGGCAGGCGGATTCTTAACCACTGCGCCACCAGGGAAGTCCCCTGAGAAAAATTCTTAAATCTTGAGCAATCAGATCAAATCTGTTACCAAAGTGTATATGGATACAATGCTACTGAATTCTATTTGGCTCTTCATTTGACTTCATTTTAATCAGTAGTCAAAGGATAGTGCCGCTGTCTTGGCAAAATATTCTAAGGTCTGTTGTTTTTTTTCTTTTATAAGCTTGCTTCTTGACATATCAAACTTTGCTCAAACTTATAAACTGAGTAAACAAAGTAGAAAGCAATTCTGAATGGCTCTACATTCTACTCAGATTCACACAGTGAATAACACTGGTGAACAGATGAATTAAGGAAGAGATCAGCAAATACAAAAGACACAGATAACTATTTCATATTCACAATGAAAGTTTTTCATACCCACACTGATACACAGGAAATTCAAAGGAAGTCTGAGTTTTAACTGTTAATAATTTTTCATTATTTCAATATTGCAATATTTCTAAATAAATGCCATGGTGAGATTCCTATTAATTCCTTTATGATATCTTACTTCACAGAAATTAGTGGAATATGAAAAGGATCTTCATAAGACATTTGGTTTTTTTCTTTTTGTTTTTTGGATGAGTGAATTGAGATTCACAATCTTAGCTTGGAGGATGATTTTTTACATTTACTTTTTGCAACTCTTCTTCATCAATGAAAACTATTGATTGGGCAAGCCAGACATTACAATAGTACAAATGCAAAGTTAAATGGATTTATTAAAATGTGAAACACATATCCCTATATAATTAGTAATCTATTAAACCATAGATAGAAACACCTAATTTCAATGAAATAAATGACTAATTCTGAATATTTTGTCATGGTAATTAGAATGACCAAATTTTCATTATATGAATTATTTATTAACAAGAAATAATTATCAAATGGTCTTTTGCTATTATGTTTATGAGGCCAGAATATAAAAAATAAATATTGTTGAAAGTGTCAAAAAATAGCAAGCTCAATTTAAATTTGTTCCCTCTCATGATTTCTGATCTGGCAACCTTTATTTTATTTATGTATTTATTTGTTTATTATTTCTTTTTTTTTTTTTGTCATTCACCCATCATTTATTGAACATCTACAACATGCAATTCTGTGAAGGTTTCCAGCAGTATGAAAAAAATGCAGAGACCCCTATAGTCGAGAAATTTAACATTCAGCCTGGGCCTAAGATAAGCCCACAAGCAGCTGTACCTCAAGGCAGACTGTAAGAATAAGAACAGAAGTTCTAGCAAATTGCTATGAAGGTTCAGAGACAGGAGAGATTAAATAGACTTAGAAAATTGCTCCAATTTCCATAGGAATAATAAATATGGTCAAAAACAGAAGAAAGAAAACAACGTTCACAGTTTTCTCCCTGATTAGACTGCCCACTCTATTTCAAGAAAATTCAGATTAGAAAGCCAGGCTTTACTACACACCTCAGAATGTGTACAAAATTTTAAGTTTGTCAAAATGGATGGAATATAAATTTCCAAAGACTAGATTGCCTCCAGCTCCTATTATTTGAAACTAAGGATGGCAAACAGGAATATCTTATCTAGCAACTTTTAAACATCAAGAACAGGGAAATCTGGTCCTGGCTTGTGAACTTCAAGCTTACTGAGCTATTCAAGCAGGGTTAGTCCCTATTCTGAAGACATGTATTAAAACTTGCTTAGTGATTTTTTTAATGCACATTTAGGCTGCTAACTGGAACTAATATAATTATCTCTAGAAATTTCACTTGGTCTAATTTATTTCAGAGTTTGATTTATAAAATTTAATGTGAGCTTTTACTGGGAACTTAAGAAAATAAAAAAGAACTAATTGATCTCAATTGTATAATACAGGTTTGCTACTATTTCCAAAAATATAGTGGGTGAGATACCTTAAACGACCCTCCCAAACAAAATAATTACAATGCTTTAAAAATATGTAAATATCTTGAAATATAATGCTTAGGTGGCACAAAGGAAAGGAATTTAAAAAGGACAAACACAAAATGAAAGCAGTAACCTCTGGAGATAAGGAAGAGCTGAAACTTACTTTCACTCTGAAAGATCTGAAGCTTATCTTTGGAAGGGTACATGATGCAGGGAATAGGTTATAAAGCCTAGAACTTATGCAGGATGCAGAGTCTTATAGGAGACATTTTCATAAAGCTGAGACTCTTTATAAAGATGCAGAGAAAAGAACCACAATGCTGAAGTGGGCAGCAAGGGCATTTTCCTGTCTCAACTTTTGTTCTGGGAAGAAGGAAAAAAAAAAAAAATGAGAATTCATATCTAAAAACCAACCTTCAAGCAGATTTGAGATCCAAATTCACACTGTGTTGATCTAGAACATTTAAGCGGAGAATATAATTTTAAATTGTCTAGGATTGTTAGTGCCTCCAGGCAATTTCCAAACACAAACACAATTCTGCTCTGGAGAAATACAACTTCAGAAAGGTCCTCAAAGAATTTCCTCACATCAAGTTCACAAAAGTATGAGTGCAAAATTTAAAACTCATTTTCTTTCTCTCTCACATACACACACACACACACACACACACACACACACACACACACACACACACACAATAGACCATAGGAGAGAGTCAGATGAAACAATAGACTTCACAATAAGATTTAACACGTTAGACTTTGTTACCTATGCATCTTAAAATTGTAAGGGTGACTAAAAAAGTGTATACTGACAGAATAATTTCTAACAGGTAGAAGGAAAAATGTCATGAAGAAAACCAATCTCAAAGAACACAAGTAATTAGTAAAAGTAAAAAAGAAAGAGGAAAATAAAATTCAGAACAATAGGAAGTACATAAAAAGTTGGTATAAATAGATTCAAACACAGCAGTAATCACAACAAATATAAATGGGTTACACTCTAAGCGTGTAATTTCTAAACTAACAGGAGACTGTAATGAGGAAAACAAGATTCTAGTCCAAAAGAAGGCTAGAAATTTATAAAAGCAAAAAGGAAACAGAAAAAATATACAGGACAATAATAAATACACGTAAGAAGGTGATACAAGTAAATCTAAACACAGCCATAATCACAATAAATATAAATGACTTAACTAAATTTCTAGTTAACACAAAAATTATCAAAACTAGAATAAAAATCAGAATATCTGCTGCTTATATGACATGTTTAATATTACAAAGACACAAAATTAAAAAAATTGAAAAAGATAACCCTTCCAAAAAAAACTAAATCAAACAAAACTATATTATTATCAGACAACTTAGACTTTTAAGCAAAATGCATTATTAAATATGAAAAAGGTACTAAATTTGCTATAAAATGAAAACATTTAAATGATAAATGAACAAATATACTATCTGAGTAGATTTTAAAACAGGAATTGATATTTCAAGGAGACAAAATAAATAGTAAAGATACAGCACATTAACAAGTTTGATCTGATAAACAGAGAAGGATGCTCTCAAAGTATCCTGTCAGACAACCACTTGGACAAACTCAGTATTGGATTTTTTATCATTCCCCACTGATTTGCATTACCTCTGTTACATATCTTTTCCATATGTGTGGAGATCTATCTCTAGGCTGTCTATTCTCTATTTGTTTATAATTGAGGTAATAATTGCCATAATTATTATAGTTTTTATAATGGTAGGGCAGCATCTCCACTTTTCTTCTTCAAAATTTTATTTTTTATTGGTAGAATCATTGTTTTCCGTATGAATTTTAGGAATATAAAATCAAGTTCCATGAAATTCTATCAGGATTTTGTGTAGAATTGCAAAGAAACTATAAATTACTTTTTGTTGACATTGCAAAGTGAATCTCATTTTCTATTATTTTATAATGGAAGATTACTGATAATTTTTTCAATGCCTCATTGTTTCTAACATTATGAGTCTAGATTGTCTTTGATTTTCTAATTAAACAACCATGTTTTATGATAATATGTCCACTTTTATCTTCTCAATTCATATTCTTGTAACTCTCTAATTTTCTTGTCTTTTTGAATTGGCTGAAGCCATCAGTATGATGTTCAGTAGGATAATGATATCAGGTCTGCTTGTTCTTGTGACTTCAATGTCAAGGATATTTCCTACAAATTTTTTAAAATGTCTTTTTCCAGGATATAGTAATTCTCTTCTAATTCTATTTTTATAATTAAGAAAAAACATGAATGCTGAATTTGGTCAAATGTATTTATCTATTGAGGTTTACCTATGGATTTACTCTTTCAATATGAGAAAATGGTATCTTACATTAACATTCAATTATCCTTATGGTAAAACCAAACTAGATGTTTGTGTGTGTGTGTGTGTGTGTGTGTGTATGCATGTGTACGTATGCATATGTGTGTAAGATACTGCTGACTGTGACTTGCTAATATTAGAATTTTTGCAAATATGCTTATAAAAGATATTGATATCTATTTTCCTTTTTCCTAACTGTCCTGGTCCAGTCGTAGCATCAAGACTACACTAGGCTCATAAAATTAGTTGGAAAGTATTCTATCTTGGGAACATTTTACATATGATTGAGATCTGTTCCTTGAATTTTTTATGGAAATTACCTCTTTGAGTGAAAAATAAGTAAATAAATATGTGTGAATGTATATATATACATATACACATATATATATTTACAGAATCAAGTTTGTTAATTGTAATTGGTTTATTCAGTTTTTCTACTGATCATTGAGTTTTATGGCAAAAACAATTAGTTCATGTATGCTCAGAAAAAAGTGGTAATTCTATTTTAAAGGGGGAAGAGAAGAATTAATTTGAGGAAAATTAACTGGGTGCCTGCTCCCATATGTTTAATAAATATCCTAAATAGCTCTATCAAAATCTTTTATAGTTTGTCTTATGTGTTTTATCCTTATTCTATCTATTTCTGATAGAGGTTTGTCAAAAATTGTCACCATGTTTGTGGATTTTTAAATTTCTACTTATAATTCAGGCAGATTTTTACATTTTACATTTCAGGCCTATATTGTTAAGTGCATACAATTTTGTGGTTATTTTTTCTTCTCAGAAGATGATTATTTCTTTTGTGACTGTATAGCAACCTTTATTCCTATTAATTTTTTTTGCTTAAAATTCTGTTTTCCCTTATATTACTATCAATATTGCTTCAACACCTTTGTATCTGTTTCTGTTTGCACACTGTATCTTTTTAACCTCTTTGTTTTCAAACTTTCTGTGTGGTTTTGTTTGAGGCATGATGCTTAAAAGTAGAATATATATATTTGTTTAAATTTTTTTTCTGTATGGATTTGGCGGTTAAATATTATTATTTTGTTTAATCCTAAATTGACATAAATGACTACAATTTTTAACTCAAATCTATAATTTTTTAGAACTTCTGTTTCTCAAACACACAACAATAAAGATCTTAGCAAGATTTGCTCATTGAACAATGTCTGAAACTGCCTCACCTTTTTATTTTAATTTTCTACTTTAAAAGACAAAATTTTTATTTTTGAAGTGTAGTTAGTTGAATTTACTAGAGTATTTTTATCAATTTCAATGCTCATCATTTCCCTACCTTACCTCCTTTTTCACTTTTCTTTCCATAAAATATATGGTTCAATTTTTTTTTAAGAGAATGGCTAGTGGGTAAATGATCTTAGATATTTTTATGTCTGAAACATCTATTTGTTCTCACTCTTGAATAATAGTTTGTTAAGTATAAATTCTATCTTGGCAGTTTTCTTTTTTTCCCATCTATCTGTCCTTGGATATAATTATTCTATAGAATTTTGAAATACTTTGTTGCAGATGAGAAGTATGTATTCTGTCTGTCATTTGTAAGTAATTTGTCTTTTTTGCTCTGGTAGTTTTCAGGAGTGTCACTTTATCCCTGATGCCCTATAGTATGTATTAGTGCACTGTGTCTATGTATAGAAGTTACAACAAATCAGAGTGTACTTTTGATCTGAGGGCTCATGCTTTTCTTTAGTTCTGGAGAATTCTCAAGTAGTTATGTGTTCAAATGTTGCATATTTATCAGTCTCCCTATGGGACCAGCATTTTAGCTTTTCAATGCATCCTCCATATTTCTTCACTGCTTTGTCATATTTATTTTCCTTCTCTGAACTGTATTCTGGATGAGACCCTTCCTTATGCTCACTGTCCTAGCCATTCTGTATATTTGTTTCCATTTCTATGTTAATTACATATATTGTATTTTAATTTAACATTTTTCATTTTTAGTATATTTAAATGATATTTTCTATATTCTTAATTTATTTCTTAAGAATTCCAAAATTTGAAATTTTAAAGGGAACTGTGTCTCCCTTTTCCCTTGAAAGTCTTCAACATATTTATTTTTAAATCCTTGCCCCAATTTTTAACAATAAACTTAAATTAGTTAAAATGAATTTATTTTCTAATTATTGACTTTCTTGGCTGTCTCTTAACATTATATTTCTTTATGTGTATTCTTTTTACTGTCCCTCTTTCTTTCTCTCCCTTTCTCTTCCCCTCCCTCCTTTACTTCCTCTCTCTCTCTTTCTCTCCCACTCTGTCACACTTCCCCACCCAGGATGTTGAATTTGCTTCTAGCTAGCCCTTGATCGTCTATTTCAGAAACAAGTCAAGTAATGACAATCAATACTTCCTTGCCCAGTGGTGATACTGGGAATACCAGATCTATTCACAAAGCCAGTGATCAATTTGGTTCAGCCTCCTGTCACAAGGTTGTATGTCTTTTTGTCTATTTCCTGGTCCTGAAACATCAAGCTCTCACACTGTTTTGCATTTACATTCCATTTCTGGTCAATGGAGATATTTGCTGTGAATTTCAGTATGGCTATGTCATTTTAGTTTTTCTGTTTTTGTCATTACTATGAATCAAGGGAGCTTATCAAAGGGTGTACCTTTTGTACTATTTTGACCTGTGTATATGTTTATTCAACTTAGTGTTCACCCTTTCATCATGCTTCCTTGCCCTGACCCATGTTTTGTTTTGTTTTCTTGGTATTGTGATAATTTTTGAAAGTTAGCTACAGGTTTTTTAAGCTCCTTTTAAATTTGTTTAGTATCTGGCTATTGAATTATAAGCTTTTCCACTCTCCTAAGAGTTGCTGAAGGCACTTTATGGCTGTAGTATCTTGCTTAACTTAAATGCGGTACAAATGAAAAGTACTAGAATGTTAATGCCTTTGGAAACAGTCCACAGAAAATTGGATATGACATGGTGTGTAACCATCACAGGTTCCTGCCCCTCATTTGGGATAACTCCGAAGTGTGTTCTACACCATCTACCATAGTTACTTAGTGGGTTTAGTTCCAGTTGCCCATAGTGGTAACTTGTATTACATGTTTTGTTGGCTTCCTTTCCTTTCTTTTCTCTCCACTCTTTTATAGAAATTTACCTGGATCATTTCCCAAGCAAATTACTTATTCTAGCCCTTTTCTCTGGGTTTGCTTCAGGGGGATTTCAAACTCAGATACCAGCCATCTTGTCCACATACTCTAGTGTTTATCCATTCCTACTTGATCTCACAGTAGATATTGGTACAGCATTTTGGCTCTCTTTTCTGAATATTTTAGTTTGCTCTTTACACTCTTGCCTGCTTTTTCTATGTGCTGACTATTTCACTACTCCATAAGAGAAGTCACCTTAATTTTGCAAAAGGTGCAAAGTTGTACCAGTGCCGTTTATAAAAAAAAAATTCTCCCTTGCCTACTCCTAGGGCCTGACAAAGAGTCTCTCTTTGACCAAACTTTAGTCAGACTCTTTTGTTTTTGTTTTTTTGTTTTTAAAGATATTTTTGATGTGGACCATTTTTAAAGTCTTTATTGAATTTGTTACAATATTGCTTCTGTTTTATGTTTTGGGTTTTTGGCTGCGAGGCACGTAGGAGCTTAGCTCCCCGACCAGGGATCGAACCCGCACCCCCTGCATTGGAAGGCAAAGTCTTAATGACTGGACTGCCAAGGAAGTCCCAGTCAGACTCCTTTGAATACTGTCCAGTGAGGCCTTGATTTTTGGACATCTGTGTTCTTCTTTGCATTGCCCACTTTTAGCAAGAACTCTGGTAAGTTGGTTCAGCCAGAATCCCCTACTCTGGGGATCTGATCACCTTTGGTTTCTGATCAGGTTCTTCATTTCTCGCCATCGCCCAGGTGTTATCTGATCATCCTGGCCTACCTTCATCAAGAATCCTGTTATGGGCTTCCCTGGTGGCGCAGTGGTTGAGAGTCTGCCTGCTGGGGCAGGGGACGCGGGTTTGGGCCCTGGTCGGGGAGGATCCCACATGCTGCGGAGCGGCTGGGCCCCTGCGCCACAACTGCTGAGGCCTGCGCGCCTGGAGCCCGTGCTCTGCGGCGGGAGAGGCCACCGCAGTGAGAGGCCCATGCACTGCAGCAGAGAGTGACCCCCGCTCGCCGCAGCTAGAGAGAGCCCGTGCGCAGCAGGGAAGACCCAACGCAGCCAAAAATAAATAATAAATAAATAAATACATTTATATTAAAAAAAAAGAAAAAAAAGAATCCTGTTATGTCAGTTTAGCTAGAATCCTCCCTTAGGTAATCTCCATGTTTCCTCTTAGTAATTTTCCACTCACTGCCACTCCACCCCCCACCCTCAGCTCCTTGACTATAAATTCCGGTTTCTATTTGTTGGATTTGGAATTGAGACCAGTTCTTTACTGAGGTCTCTTTCCCTTTATTGCAATAGTCTTGACTAAAATGTTTTTACTCTTTACTCTCCAGCTCTGATTTTCTTTGACATGACTCTTCCTTTAGATATTTTTTTTTTCTGTTGTTCCTCTTTCAAAATATTATAAGCTAAAGAAAAAAAAAAAGCTAGATTCACAAGGTAGTCTTTAAAACCAATTTTGCAGTTTGGAGCAGGCATAGGCAAAGGCTTTAACTTTCTCTTCCAAAACAGATTCTATGAGTTGGTTCATTTTGTACCAGCAAAGGAGTGATTGCATGGTGTGTTTAGGGGATAGAAAATTTGACCTATTTGTTAGACTTATGAGTTTAAAAGAGTAGAGTAGTAGATAGTATGGTTGAGAGCTTGGTTTATAGGAGTCAGAGGTAGTTGTGTTTTGTAGCACTACTACTTCTCTTTCTCCTCATCCTCCTCTTTTTGTATAGTGATAAGATAATTATTTAATTGGTCAAATGGTAAATCTTTGTAAATGTACTCTGGATACACAACCAACTTATAATGTTACAAGTAGCAGGAGCTTTCTAGTTTCCTCTATTTTTTTATAGTCTCTGTTGTTTCCATTTTTCATCAGGGAAGTCACATTGATTTCAGCTATAGAAAGAAGGCTAAAAACTGTCACAAACTGCTCTACAAGGCAATTTAATCTCAACAATCAGCTAGCTGAATGGATATCATTCAGGGGCAAGGGCACCACCATGCAAATGCAAGAACATTTAAACCCAATTTATTTTTAATCTCTCCCCCATTGACAATAGGCAAATATTGATACTTGGGTACTAAAATCTGTAGAGCAGAAGAGAATGATTTTCATGGCTTTTGAACAAAGCCACTGGAGTCACTTTGCCAGTTGTTGTTTCTTTTTATCTTTAAATTGGCTTATTGTTTCAGGCATTGTCCCTCACTCAGAGGTTTCCTCTTGCATATTCTGTTGAAGAATTTGAAGCATGTTTCCTTGGAAATTTCGGTTGTCTGGAACAGTTATTTACATAAACAATGTTTTCATCAAAGATAATGTTTCCAAAGGAAGAGGAATATTAATAGTTTGCCCCAGATAAAGCATGAATTAAAACTACAATATTTTTATCTCTTTCATTATGATTGTCAAAACTTGGTTCCTTTCATCAATGACATGAAATAATTACAAAAAAAACTTTCCAAAGTATGTATTAGGTTACATGTTCTATACATTATGTAACAATATCCCTCCTACTCAATTCAGGAGTGGTGGAAAGCTAACTGAAGTAGTTGTTTTAAGTTGAATATCAGAAACAAATATAGATACATATTTCAACATTCCACTTTAATTTTAAAAAGTCAGTTTGTTTTTATTTGCCAATCTGCTGATGGAAATCCAAAACCTTTACTTTGATGGAATGGCTGAGAGAAGTTCTACTTTTTTCCTTTTTATATAAACATATCTATAATGCACTCTGTAATTTTTGATTTTGGTTTCCTTAAAATTAGAATGAGAGCCCATGCCCTTAAAAAAAAAATTTTGAGAGCAAATTCCTTCTAGATTTGTCTCCTGTCAACTTTTAACAGTTTTGTCTATACTTCATACAACAGAGAATACGTGTTAGTGACTCACAATTATGAAATCTTTCACAGCATTTAACTTAGTTTACATAGCACGCCCATCATCAATCACATTTCATCAATTTGCATAAAATTTAATTTAATTACATAATTGTAGTAACAAGTTCAACTGGCATAAACAGTTAGGAAATTCAACTGAATCTTGGTAAGCATACAATTCTACTAGTGGAATCATATCCACTTAAAAAAGTATTCACTGACTAATCAGGAGAGAAAAACTTCTTTCTGTCCGCTTAGGTTCTGTAGCTGGGCCTAAGAATTAAACAGACATAGATTAACAGGAAAAAACCATACAGGTTTTATTTAATATTTTTACATGTACATGAGAGTTTTTAAAAGAAAAATTAAGATTCAAACAAGCCATTAGGTCTTAAAACGTATATATCTTTAAATAAAGAATAATAAATTGTAAGGATGTGACAAGACAAACGGTCTTGGGCTAGGGGCAAGTAGGACAGTGGTACAGTTATTAGGAAATATACGGGGGAAACTAATGGAAGAAAAAGGTTATTTTAGCAGATTTGTTTGTATAGATCTATTTTGTTGTTGATTCCTAGTCTCTGGTGGTAAGAATGTTCTTCTCGCTATGGTACAGGAAACACATCTTTCTCATGGGAAATTTTACGACTTGCGTTTAGGTAGAAAGTGGTAGGTCAGAGACCCCTTCCTGCATCTGCTGTTTCTCAAGTGTCTTCAGCTCAAAATAATAAATATGCTAAAGTGGTATGTTCTGAACTCCTTCAGTACTTTAGTGTACCAGGCTCTGAGCTTTGTCCTGGTGATATGAGAGTAAGTAAAACAGATGAGAATCCCTGCCAGCATGGAAACTAGATTAGAAAATAAATAAGTATTTATCAGTAAATAGCTATAGCCTCTCTATGACAAATCAGGGATGTTCTCTACCTGAACACTTCCCCAGGTTCACAACAAGTGTATGGTCCTTCCTCTGCCTGAGGTCCTTGATGTTTAAGTTAGAAGCTATTACTATGGACCTTCCCACATTCAATGCATTCAGAGGATTTTTCGCTAGTGTTAATTCTCTGAGGTTGAAAAAGATATGTGATCTGGCTAAATACGTGACCAGTCTTTTCAGCCATCCACCACAAGTTCTTTTTTTTACTTTGAGCAAGGTATGCATTCTGGCTGAAGATTTTCTTTAGCATGAGTTCTTTGAGCAGAAGTGTAAGGGCACTTGGATAATAGTTGGCAGCATTCAGGAATCAATGGACATTAGTCAGTATCCTTATAGTAGAAATGGAGAGAATAGCTTACTCTGTTGAGTCAGTCAAGTAGACTGAATATTCATATAAATTTGTTATTATATTATGATTTGGGGGCATATGAATACAATTAGGTATATATATATTTTTTCTGATTGGCACGCTGAAAATGTTTTCTTTTCGAAAATATAAACGCTGCTGTTTTTATCCTATTTTGATATGTCAGTATTGTTATTATTTTATCTAAAAAGTAATATTTTAATAATAAGAAATATGCTTACTTATAACTATTTTTGTCAGTACTACAAACTAACATTCGAAAACTTTTTCTTTTCAATGACTTATTTATTAAATCTATTCAGTACTTTTCTTTAATACCATATTATGTCATATTAGGACTTTAGCAATGTCATAAGAAAATTTAGAAAAGAAACAGAGGACTATGATTCTTTTTAAGTAAACACAAACACTAAACATGTACAATGTGATAATGTGTCCATTAGAACACTCCCACTGTGTCAGTTAACAAAACACTATTTTTTTCAACTTTGCCTCCTTCCTATTTCTTTACCAAAACGAACCCAACTTAATTGTAGTTTTCTTTTTGCTGCTATTGTGATTTCTCATTCAGCAATTTTAGGCAAAGCAGAATCACTTGTATGTATGGGAATTAAGTGGTGAAACGAGCTTGGAATCCAAAAGCAATAGCTATAACATGCTATGTGATGTCTCTTGATTTTTTTTTTTTTTTGGATAATATTGGACAGTTTTAAATTTTCTTCTTTTTCAGAAAATATTTTTGATAATGTCTTCAAGTTGAAGCTGAACTTTTTATTCATTCATTAACGAAGTGTTTGCTATAAACACTAAGTGGCAGGAATGATTCTAAGCATTCGGAATATATCAATGAATCAAACAGCTAAGATTACTGCCCTCTCAGAGCTCACTCTCTAGCAGGGAAGAAGAATGCACAATGGAAAAGGAAGCAGAGGAGAGTAGGCAGATGGGAGTATTAGGGGCATGGTGGAGTCAGGGTAAGCCCCATTGGGAAGGTGATATTTGGGCAAAAACCTGAAAGAGGAAGGGAGTAAGTTGTATGGTGGAGACAGGAAACTAGTAGAGTCCCTGAAGAGAAGTATGCCTGGGGTGGTGGAGGATAGCAAGGGGGCCAAGAGGCAGGAGTGACTGAGTGAAGTGAATATTAGAAAGAGAAGTGAGAGCAGTAGAGTCATATTATCTCAAGGATCACTCTGGTTGCTGTGCTGAGACAAGGACACAGTAGAAAGAATAGTTGGGAGGCTGTTAAAACAGATGAGAAATGATGGTGATCCAGACTCTAGATTTTGCATGGTAGGATTCTGGATATGTTTTGAAGGCAGAGCTTTAAACTTATATTATTGTGTTTTTAAAAAAAGTATTCTGTTTCTTTTCATGAGCTGGAAATAGGAATTGGACAGATTCTATTATTGCTCTGTAACATTTCTAGAAATATTTTATTACTTTTCTTTACCATGAAAAAATTTTGAAAGTCTATCTGTCTTACATTCACACAGAAAACCATCATTTTTTTAGTGGGAGTGATAGGTGATTGCAGATATATTTCACAGATTGTACATGGATTAGTTTTTAAGATGAGCTTGCCTATGTTGTATGTATCGTTTCTCAGTATCCTGAACATAAACATGTCTACTAATTATAGAAATACTGTAATTCATTCTAAATTTTCATTTTAAAATTTATTTTCAAAATAGGCACCATAGTTAAGAAAAATGATATATGTATACATATATCACACATATATTTTGTCTTTTTAAATTGGCCTTCTTAAACTAATAATAACTTTATTTCTTTTCTTTTATCGCCAACTGATTTGAAATGAGGAGGCTGACATTCTGAAATGTTTGCAGATGTATCTTACATTTTCTTCCTTTTCTCTAAATGCCAGTTCTGGTCATAAATTGAAAACAAATCAAGTATCACCAACCTATTTAACAATGTTGTCAAAATCATTCAACTTCATATATAGCTGTTCTCTAGATGTTTGACTCCCAATTATAAAAAGGTATCTAGTATTTTCTTTTTCAGTCTTTTACCCTAATCTCTATTATAACAGCTTATTTTCTTTCCAAACAATTTAAAATTATGTCATTACTAGTTTATTGCCTTCTACTGACATAAAGACATATTGAAAATTTTTAGGTTGTAAGAATTGATATGTAATGAAAAAGACTGATGGAAATGATTAAAATGAATACAGAATAGAGAGTGAATGTACTATGGTGGTAAAATCCAGTCATCTTCCTAGATAGAAATTTGAATGTTCTGAACATCTTTCACATCAAATTTAGCCTGGGCCTTACTGACAGTTGAAAAATATATGTTGAAAGTTTCAAATTTTCTCCCATTTGAGTGCTGATAAGCTCGTTTCTTCTGGCAAAACCACATTCTTTTTATTGGAATTTAGGCAGTTATCTCAGCTCTTTATGGACAACATGGCCTTAAAATGATGACAGAAATGGAAAAAAAAATCTCACAAAAATATTCTCAATTTTCAATTGAATTCCATGCATTTAGGGGTTCTTCATGTTTTATTTATATCAATTTCAGTGGTTAAATACCACTCACAAATTTCTCTTTCCAGCCAGATCATTCCCTTGAATATCAGACTGTATATCTACCTGCTTAAAATTAATGAATCCCAAACTGAATTCCCAATCTGGCCCCCTCTTCACCACCTCATTCTTTTCAAACTCCATAAAAGTCATCTGCATCTTGATTGATATCATTAAATCTTTTCAGTTGTTCTGGCCCCCAAATTTGACTTCATCCTTTTTTTTTTTTAATATTTTAAAATTTATTTATTTGATTTATTTTATTTTTGGCTGCGTTGGGTCTTCGTTGCTGCGTGTGGGCTTTCTCTACTTGCAGAGAGTGGGCTACTCTTCATTGCGGTGCGCAGGCTTCTCATTGTGGTGGCTTCTCTTTGTTGTGGAGCACAGGCTCTAGGCACCTGGGCTTCAGTAGTTGTGGCTCGTGGGCTCTAGAGCACAGGTTCAGTAGTTGTGGTGCACGGGCTTTGTTGCTCCCTGGCATGTGGGATCTTCCCAGACCAGGGCTTGAACCCATGTCCCCTGCATTGGCAGGCAGATTCTTAGCCACTGCTCCACCAGGGAAGCACTTGAATTCATCCTTTACTCCTCTCTTTCTCCCTTATCCCACATTCTATCATCCGGAAATCCTGTTTGCAGTAAATTCAAAGTATATATAGCATCTAACTAGTACTGTTTGAACCACCACAGGTAGACAATTTCATTAGACTTCTTAATAGTCTTCCTGCCTCTTGTCTTGTTTCTTTACAGTTTATTCCCATTACAGTAACTGAGTGATGCATTAAAACACAATTAATTTTCATGTCACTTCTTTACTGAAAAGCTCCATTGGTTCCCCATTTTAATTAGTGTAAATGCCAAAGTTCATACAATGGCATGTAAGTCCCTGCCTGACCTGGCCTACTGTTAACTCTCTTCTACAAGAATAATGTTCAAGATCCACCAGGGAAAGAGGCACTAGTAAACACACCTGGATCTCAGATGAAAACAATGAGGGGCTCACCTTAGGAGTGAATAAAAATCAGAGGAGTCAACAAAACTGTAATCAGACTCTACTTAGCTTAGTCCGTGATTAGATTAAGATGATAGCTACTCCATACAACTGTATTTTCTAGGCAGAGAGAATTAAAAAAACAAAACAACAAAACAAACAAGCAAAAAGACAACTCCTTAGAGGAAGTCAATATTATCTGGAGCTACAATTTTTTACACAAAATTTGTGCTATTTCATTAACACTGGGCATGTTATGAGATAGAATCATAGGATCAGAATTAAGATATAAAATAGACAATAGAAGCAGAAACACAGGGAATCTAGTAACCAGAGTTAGCAGATAGGAACATTAACATAACTATAATTAATATGTTCAAGAAAAAAGAGGAAAATGTGTGAAAAGATGAAAAGTTAGAGAATGTTACTATAGAATTAGAAACTGAAAAAACTTTGACATTTTAGGACTAAAATTAAGAACTCTATAAAAGATTAGAAACAACAGAAGACTGGATTCAATGGAAAATATCCAATTTGAATCCTTGAAAGAGAAAGAACATCAGAGACCTATGGAAACATGGATATGATCTAGAGTTCTAGAAGGAGAGAGAAAATGTGGCAGAGGTAATATTTGAATAAATAATGGCCCAGAATTACTAACATTGATGAAAGAAGCAGTAGAATGACTAGACGAAAAACTGTGCTGGAAAACTTCTAGCAGAATACATACAAGGAAATCATACCCAGGTATACCATAGCAAAACTTTGAGAACCAAAGACAAATAGAAAATTTCAAAAGCAGCAAAAATGAAAAAGACACTTCATCTTCATAGGCTGACAGTTAATTACTCAGTGAAAATGATGGAAGCCAGAAATCAGTAGAATGCTATCTTAAAAATATTAAAGAAAAGACATGCCTGCATTAATTTTATATCAAACAAAATAATCCTCCAAAAATGTAGACAAAATAATTAATGACATTTTCAGACAAATAAAAAGTGAGAAGTCATCACCAGCAAATCTGAATGAACAGAAATACTTAGGGAATTCTTCAGGCAGAAGTAAAATAATTTCAGATAGAAATATGGAAATTCAGGAGGTCAGATAAATATGGGGGTAAATCCAAACTTAGATTGTCCATAAAAACAACAATAATAGTAATGATTTATGGTGCTTAAAATATGTGAAGATTTAAAATCCATGAAAATACAAAATATGGAGGGGATAATAACCAATTTATGCTATTAACATTCTAACTTTTTCTAACCTCTTTCCCTAGAGTTACAAGCTGGGTAACTTTCAACGTATTGATGTTTATAGTTTTACCAAATATTTTGCTATTGGATAATATAGTTATCCATCTTTTCCATTTCTAATATCAATTTCCTCACTGTCTACTGCCTAATCACTAAGCCAGTGCTACACTGCAAAATATTTCTTAAAGGAAGTATTCCACTTCAAATTACTAATATCTATATTAATTAAAATAATACCAGATGCTATAAAATTAACAAACAGCACAAACAAAACAAAATTTTGGTTTATATGACTGAAGATTATATTTTGCTCAAGTAATATCCAATATAGTTGCTCTTGGTTGATAATTTGCCTTGTATCAAGTGATTCAGGACCTCGGGCTCCTTTCATCTTGTGTTTCCACTATCCTTTAGGACCTCGAAGTCCTCTGCGTTTAGTTGGTAAATAAGAAAAGAGAGTGTAAATAAAGCAGGGCTGTTTCTCAGCCTGAGGTGACATCACTTCGATTCACATTACATCGGTGTCACTGCCTAAAGGTGGCAGTTAGACTTCGGATGGGTAGACTTCCCACAGGAACTCTTGTATTAGTGAAGAGGGATCAGAATTTTTTTGTACAGTTAACCAGTTCTGTCACAGAAGCCTTTCTGAATGAACAAACTGAATGGTTTTCAATTCGTAAACAAAGCTTACCTCTCATCACAATAACTTTATACCCGCATTCAAATTTAAATAGAGTTGATGAGGTATCCATTGTGTGGGAATGGAAATGCTATGTATTCTGTGCCATTATGTAAAACCTTCCAGTTAAATCACTTATCTAGGAGCATGTATCACTAAAATGATAGGTAAAAGCTGAAAGCAATCATGCACGCACTCTATTATATGATACATATGTTAAAAAATACATACATTTTACTTGAGAGTAATATTTGTGACTTTTAACCTATTCACAGTGAATTTAATTAAAGACACTAAAAATAAAAAGGTCTTTTTTTTTTTTTTTTTAATTATTTTTATTTATTTATTTATGGCTGTATTGGGTCTTCGTTTCTGTGCGAGGGCTTTCTCTAGTTGTGGCAAGTGGGGGCCACTCTTCATCGCGGCGCGCGGGCCTCTCACTATCGCGGCCTCTCCCGTTGCGGAGCACAGGCTCCAGACGCGCAGGCTCAGCAATTGTGGCTCACGGGCCCAGTCGCTCCGCGGCACGCGGGATCCTCCCAGACCAGGGCTCGAACCCGTGTGCCCTGCATTAGCAGGCAGATTCCCAACCACTGCGCCACCAGGGAAGCCCAAAAGGTCTTTATGTGAGTGTTTTATGTGTGAATCTTGTATAAATCCTCATTTAATTCTACCTGCAATAGCAATAGAGTCCTGAAGTTATACAAACTTTCAAGATTTAGATTAACCTTTCAAAACTAGCTCCTCTTAAACATGGGAGAGTAAAACACAAATGAAAATGTGTATAATTAAAGATATTGTGCTGAAATGCTTAATTTCTCAAAATCACTCATACTTTAATAGTGGAAGAAACAAACGATAATTATGGTCTTCTCATTTGTGACCTAAGCCCATACTTCCAGAGAAGAGAGATGAATATTTTGACAGTATAAATTCAAACTCACAGGCTGTTTGCATATATTAGATACACACTGCAGTATCAAGCCCAATTAATTGGAGAACATATTTTGTGAGATGCAATAACAACATAACACATAAAAAAAGTCCTATAATACTAAATCTAAATTAAATATCTACTCTTGATTATTTATACTAACCATTTAATGTGGAAGCACTACTTTTTAATTAATTAATTTATTTTTGGCTGCGTTGGGTCTTCGTTGCTGCACACGGGCTTTGTCTAGTTGTGGTGAGCAGGGGCTATTCTTTGTTGCGGTGTGCGGGCTTCTCCTTGCAGTGGCTTCTCGTTGCAGAGTACAGGCTCTAGGCCTGCGGGCTTCAGTAGTTGTGGCATGAGGGCTCAGTAGTTGTGGCTCACGGGCTCTAGAGCGCAGGCTCAGTAGTTGTGGCACAAGGGCTTAGTTGCTCCATGGCATGTGGGATCTTCCTGGACCAGGTCTCGAACCCATGTCCCCTGCATTGGCAGGCAGATTCTTTTTTTATATGTCTTTTTTTTTTTAAATTTATTTATTTATATTTACTTTTGGCTGTGTTGGGTCTTCGTTTCTGTGCGAGGGCTTTCTCCAGTTGCGGCGAGCGTGGGCCACTCTTCATTGCGGTGCGTGGACCTCTCACCGTTGCGGCCTCTCCCGTTGCAGAGCACAGGCTCCAGACGCGCAGGCTCAGTAGTTGTGGCGCACGGGCTTAGTCGCTCCGCGGCATGTGGGATCTTCCCAGACCAGGGCTCGAACCCGTGTCCCCTGCATTGGCAGGCAGATCCTTAACCACTGCGCCACCAGGGAAGCCCCTACAGGCAGATTCTTAACCACTGCACCACCAGGGAAGTCCCTGGAAGCACTACCTTTTAGGTTTGAATTTAGAAATAGCAACATTTAAAACAATTACATTCATCCATGGATATATTTATTTGCATCTCAGAATCAAATGAGATGGCTGTTTAGAAACTGCTCAATCTTACATACTGAGCTTATGCCTCCTATTAGTCTGCAGAACCCATTTAGATTTAATGAAAACCTCTTACTAGTTATCCATTTCCAATATCCTTATTAAATTAGTGCTGAAATATTGTGTCTATAACGCATTGAGTTCATTCATTCTAGTTGAGTTCTTGTTCAAAAAGCACCTTCCAGTATGACACAATAAAGACACCATTAAAAAGTTTTAAACAACATATTAACTGCTAATTAGATCTGATCAAATACATAGTAAATTTTTATTGTAGTTCATTTTGCTTGATTTATTATTCCGTAAGGTAGTTGCATTTTTTTTAAAACTTGATAGCAAATGAATTGATTTCAACTTTATAATCATCATTAAGAGTATAATTGACCTATTGATTTTTCTCTTGTTTAATACAGGATTTTTTTTTTTTTGATTTCACACTGGAGTTTTAAATTTTTTTATTTATTTAATTTATTTTTTATTGAAGTATAGTTGATTTACAATGTTGTGTTAATTTCTGGTGTACAGCAAAGTGATTCAGTTTATGTATATATGTATATATATATATATTCTTTTTCATATTCTTTTCCATTATGGTTTATTACAGGATGTTGAATATAATTCCTTGTGCTATACAGTAGGAACTTGTTGTTTATCTATTTTATATATAATAGTTTGTATCTGCTAATCCCAGACCCCTAATTTATCCCTCCCCCACCCCCTTTCCCCTTTGGTAAGCATTTGTCTTCTATGACTGTGAATTTGTTTCTGTTTCATAAATAAGTTCATTTGTGTCATATTTTAGATTCCATGTATAAGTGATATCATATGGCATTTGTCTTTTCCTTTCTGACTTACTTCACTTAGTACGATAATCTCTAGGTCCACAATGGAATTTTTTTAATAGAGAAAGTAGAGGAAGACCTACCTGTGAGGTATTTATTTTGCCTTTAGGGCCAACACTGGAAAAATTAATATGTACAGTTCATTGCTAAAATCAAGGAAATTTTGGTCTTTTGTGAATATTATAAATTACTTGAGGGCAAAAACTATGTTTAGATATTTTTTATATCTATACTGTAGCTAAGCAGTTTTATAGCCTACAGGGGTACTGAAGGAAGTGAGCGAAGGAGCAGGGAGAGGGAAACAGAATCTCATTCCACACCAGCACTGGAGAGATGAATGAGAAAGCCCTTGTAGCAGCCTCTCATGAAACCAGTCTCCTCCGTGAAGATAGAATATCCCTCTTTGTTTTTCTTAATTTCTCTCGGATGACTTTTGTAATTTTCAGTATATAGGACAGGTATCTCTTACTTTAAATTTCTTTCCAAGTATTTTGTGTTCTTTAATGCTTACATAAATGGTATTTTTTTTTTAAATCTTTTTTTTAATTTTTATTTTTATATTTATTTTTGGCTGTGTTGGGTCTTCGTTTCTGTGCGAGGGCTTTCTCTAGTTGCGGCAAGCGGGGGCCACTCTTCATCGCGGTGCGCGGGCCTCTCACTATCGCGGCCTCTTGTTGCGGAGCACAGGCTCCAGACGCGCAGGCTCAGTAATTGTGGCTTACGGGCCTAGTTGCTCCGCGGCATGTGGGATCTTCCCAGACCAGGGCTCGAACCCGTGTCCCCTGCATTGGCAGGCAGACTCTCAACCACTGCGCCACCAGGGAAGCCCATATAAATGGTATTTTTAAAAAATATTCCTTTCACAGTTGTTTCTTGCTAATAGAGACAAAACTGATTTTTAACAGATACTGACTTTGTATTCTATGACCTTGCTGAACTCATTTATTCATTCTAGTCATTCATTTTATAGATTATTTAAGTCTATATATAATGATGCACTCTGTGAATAAACACAGTTTTACCTCTTGCTTTCATATTGTTATTATTTTAAAAAATGTCTTTTTCTTGCTTTATTGTATCTCTGAAGACTGCAGTAAAATTTTGGGTAAAAGTGTCAAGAGTAGGCATCTTTGTCTTGTTTCATATATCAAGTGAAAGCATTTGATGTTCTACTTAAGTAGTTATAGATTTATTGCATGTATCCTTCATTAGACTGATGATGTCTTCTATTCCTAGTTGCTATGGATTTCTATCATGAGTGGGTGCTAACATGTCAAATGTTTTTTTCTGCACCTACTGAAATGATTATATGACTTATGTTAATATGGTGGATTACATTGACAGATGTTCTGATATTAAACCAGCTTTGTATTTCTGTGTTAAACTCCATTTAGTCAAGATATATTATCTTTTTATATATTCCTGGATTAGGTTTGCTTATATATTAAGGATCTTTGCATCTATATTCATGATAGATATTGTTCTGTAATTTTCTTTTCTTTTAATGCCCTTTTCAGGTATGACTCTGAGGATTCATTTTCAGCAGGGCTCTGGAAACTTTGCACCCCAGAAGGCATAACACTGCATGAATTCTGTTTCATACTCTTCTTCCATTGCCAGTGTTCACCAAAATTCAGGGAGTTTTAGGAAAAATTGTCAGGTACATTGATATCTGGGGATCTTCCAGATTTTAATCCTCTTTGCCAGTGTACACTTTTAAAAAGCTAAGCTGGTTTCTCCTCATTTCTGCAAAGTCTTTCTATGACAAGCCCACTTGCTGCCCACTTGTACCCAGAAAAGGCATGCACCCCAGGCACAGAAGCTATCTTGGCTCACTACTTTTCTGTGCATGGTTCATTTCTTGCTGGGGTTTAGCTTCTCAAGGCTTCCATGAATCCATCAGCCTTTGATATTCCCATAGACTATTATGTATAGGTTTGTTATTTGTCATTTTTCTTGTGGCTACCATGAAAAGTCTGTATTTTTTGCATTTCTCTACATCCTACTCAGAAGCAGAAGTTCTTTCCATTGTATTATATTGTTCTTTCTGTTCTTAAAGATACAGAATTATCCCTATTGTCTATGTTTGCTGTCAGACCAATTTTTTTCCTACTAAACCTTTTTACCTGCATGAGTCCAGTGTATAGTTATGTCCAAGATCTTGTCTCTTACTTCCATCTGTGCCTTAAAATCCAAGCCTTTAGTTTATTAAAATCAATAAATATTTCCTGAAGAATCATCCTGAGGTTTTAGCATATTATGCAGGTTGTCAGTGCTTTCTCTTTTCTTTTCTTTCTTCTCTTACTCTTTTAGCCACCATTGGGAATTTCCTCACTCTCAAATGAGATAAATTATGCTTATAAAAGCTTGTTTTCTATATTTTATCCAGCATTTCTAGGTGTTATGTGGTTGGACAATATCTAGTGTGTCATATTCTCAGGAAACATAAGTCACTTCTTAGGCCTTCATGTAGCTTTTAACCTTTCGCTCAAACAATCTGGAAATACTTTTTTTCTTCCTCTGAAACCTTCCAGTACTTTTCAGTTCTCTTTTTATATATTTATAACATGCTCTGTGCTATTGCTATATCATTGCTAGTTTGCATGCTTTCTTGCTGTGCTACAAGAGTGTAAGTTCAGTAAAGAAAGGAATTTTTTTACATTCTGTATATCATAGTGCATGCTCGGTGCAATACATTACACAAGCTATACACTCAATGGAGGAGTTGATGTATAAAGAATGTAGTAATGTGGATGAATTTCGACAGAGAAAAAGCAACATTTCTGTGGGCAAGGTAAATTTTGAAGATTTTTTTCCCTTTAGTTGTAGCTGCAAACAAGAATAAATCCAAAGGCAAGAGGACAATGGACAATGGTTGTTTTCTCAAACCACTTACCCAAAGTTGTGTTGCCTTCATACCATGGTTGCCAGACTTACTAAACAACAACAAAAATGATAATGATAATAATAATAATAATAAAAAGCATCCAGTTACATTTGAATTTTAGATAAACAAGGAATTATTTTTAAATATAAGTATGTCCAAACAAGGAGTTATTTTTAAATATAAGTATGTCCCAAATTGCAATATTTGCTCAAATTTACCAAGATGTTTTGTATTTTATCTGGCAACCCTATTCACATTACAACTAGGATGAATGCCCAGAGCCCCACTGTTGGACACTTTCCAAGTTTAGCTTCATTGCACTGTATCCTGTACCCAAGACCTTCTCTCTGAATTCCACTTCTCTCATGAGGATAATTTCCTCAGCATTCTTCTTCCTGTTTTTCAAGATGACAATTAGCAAATTGACAAAACTGAGCTGTGTTGTAAGTGAATAAAACTGGTTAATTCCCCAGTTTTCAACTCATATAACATATGCACAAGGTAATAGTGGTCTTTTGCCGTCAGTGTCATAATCCGATATAAGTGATTCTATTAATGGAAATTTCAAACCAGAGACAAGGATATTTCCAAGAAGCAACAAAGAAGTTTGTTGTCTTCGAAGCAGCCCAGTAATGTGGCTGCTGATTACACCTGTGTTAGAAGAAGCACTTCCAGCTTGTTGGGATCATTAGCACCTAGACTTTGTGATTATTTAACTATAATTGGTGGTCTTAACTATAATTGAAAATCTTTTTTTGGTGTTGCTACTTAAAAATATTTTAAAGAATTTTCTTAGAATTAAAAAAAAATTCAAATGATCACTTATACTCTTGGTTTCTAAAAATTTGGTGATAAATCATAAAAAATATTAAAAAAACAGTTATTAAACCCACAAAATTCCTCACCAGTGTTTTTTCTCTCCAGATCACATATACTTACTGAATATCACAACTTTCCCATTATTAAATTAAGCAGTAAATCAGGAAATAAAATAGAATATAATTGGAATTAAAAAGAAGTAAACTGCTACCTAAAGTATTCATCTAACTAGAAGAATTTTTACATTTGGAACTAATGGGAACTTTTTAATTTATAAATTTAGATTTAAGGTTGATTCTTCCAGAGAATATTATTATTAGAAGAGGAGATGGAAAAAGGAGTTATGAAATAGTTTCAAGTAAAATAAGAGGAATTTTATTAGTATTTTAAGTACACATTTTATTTTTTTGGAATAATAGAGATTTTAAATTATAGCAGAAACAATGGTTACATTGAATATAGGGGAATACTTGTAATTGGAGTGTATAAACAAGGAAGATAGCTACCAACTTTGGACAATTTTTAAAGGAACCCTTATAATCATCCCTCTAGGATAAATATCTTCTTGATGATTTTGTACATTCTAAAGACTTATCTGTAGTTTATTTCTGTATAACAGATGAGCTTTTAGAGCTGAAAAGAACTATTTCCCTGTGGTCCTCCACCATTTTTCTCCCTACTCAACACACTTGATGGAAACAACCAACTCCTGTAGGTAACAACTGTAGTGGTTCCCAAAAGGGTGTAAGTTCAGCCTCTTGGCGAGGGACTGGGAGGCTACAGAAGGGCATGGATACTTTGATAAAATCCTCCAAATAATTCTTATATCCTTTTCCATTCCTTTAAAAGCTTGTATCTAGTACATTTTTTTAACAAGGCAATTGAGAGTCAGTTTTGTTCAACACTGAACAAAAAATTAGGGCCAGAAAATTAGGTGAGGAGTTAGAATTAGAACCCATGGCTCCCATTTCCAAATGCAATGCTCTTTTTAATGCCTCGTGTTTTACTATACCCCTCTTAAACTTATCTTAGTGTCAGTGATGATTTTTTAATTTAATTCACAAATGGATTTAATGTACATGGATTCTTTGACCTCCTTTTTTTGTTTTAAACTGATTTCCCTTAAATATTGTAAAGCAGAGGGTCTCTGGAAGAGATATACTCAAATATGAATTGCCTGAGTTAGTCTTAGTTTGATGCTTCCTGACAAACTCAAAGATATCAAGACAATTTTACCAGTCTTTGAACAGATTTTGTCTTCTTTTATTATTTTAGGTTTTGAAACATATTGTTAGAATCTTTAATCAAGGATGAAAAATGTCAGAGCTCTTGCCCTAATGACTAATTTTGATTAACTCATCCAGCCAATCTGGTTTGCATTCCCATACTGTGGTTTCACTGATTTCATAAGTTCAGACAGTACTATAACTAGGAGAATAATTTTAGGGGACAGCAGACAGTGGTGGTGCATATTCCTTTTCTGGCACTAAGGACAAGTGGATGAAAATAGGCATAGTTACGCACCTGGGATCTGTCAGCCCCTGCTCAAGTTACCTGCTTCTTGGGTGAATCTTCAGGAGCATAAATTCAGAAACAAACTAGTCAGATCAAAATATTTCATCATCTTTTATTCACATAGCCACTATATAAATTCATTCATGTCCTTCAATTTAATGTCTGAGCTTTGAAAGATACTCTTATTTTCTGTTGCATCTTGGGCTTTCTTTTTCTCTTAAATATGTGTGTGTATAAACTCTTATCTGGATTATATTCTTTTAGTAGAGATTTAGTCATTTATTTAAAAAAATTCATTAAGTGCCTACTATGTGTCAGACCTTATCCTAGGTCGTGGCCACAAAGCAATCAATAAAACAAAGTCTTTGCTCTCATGGAATTTATAATCTGCTTGGAACTTACAGTTGTATAGTCTGGTTGGTAAAGATTTTGTGTATATACACCACACATATATGTATCTCTCTCTACATACGTACGCATACACATATATGCCATGTCTACATACATTTAAATGTATATATATGTATGTGTGTTTCGTGATGCAAACTAATATGAAAAATAAAGAAAGGGACAGAGAAATTCACAGTGTTGCTATTTTAGCTAGTCAGAAAATGCCTCCCTGATGTAGTAACATTTCAGTACAGACATAGATTAAGTGAAAGTGAGACAGGACAATATCTCAGGAAAGAACAATTCAGGCCAAGGAAGAAGCTTGCTTTGTATGTTTGTGGAATTACAAAGAAGTGATGCAGCGGGAGCACTGGGACAGGAGAGTGAGAAATGAGGTCTGAGGTGTTGCCAGGAGCCGGAACACGCAGGGCTTTGTGGGCCTTAATAAGGACTTTGGAATTTTTTCTCTATAAAATGGGCATATACTGGAGGGTTTTGAGTTGAGGAAGGGCATAATCTGGCTTATGTTTTAAAAAAATGCTATGTGTGTGATGTATAAATAGACTATAGTGGAACAAATGTAGAAGCAGGCAGATACATTGGGAGGCTATTAGCATAAAACAGACAAGAAATGGTGATGCTTGGGCTGATGTGGGATCTGTAGAGGGGTGAGATTCTCACTCCATTTCAAAGGCAGAACCAACAGGCTTTGCTGATGTTTGGATATGGAATGTGAGAAGAAGAAAAGCTAAGATGACTCCCTGATTTTTGACTGAAAACCTGGAAAAATAGACATTACTATTTTACTGAGAGGGAAAAATAATATTAGATATTATTTCCAAAGTCTGATATTATTTCCAAAGTCTTTCCTAGGAGTGTAACAGTTCTCATAGGATATAAGTAAAAACTCCTCAGAAAGACTGAATTGGTCCAGGACCTCTTTATGTTACTTTGTGAGCATTTTTCACACTTGCTAATGAAGGTTCAGGTTGGCAGCAGGGATAAAAACGATTGGTGGAGCTATTAGGGAAATATTCACAGAGGCTAACAACTATCTTGCTTGACAGGCAGAAACAATGACTACTTAAGTGGCTTTAGGGACTGCGAGTGGCCTAAAAAATCCACTAGCTTAAAGAAATGTCAATCTTACCAGAGAGTCCCTGACTTCACCATTTATTTGCTACTATAAAAGAAATAGAGAAGTTTCCCTGCCATGGTTGGATTTTAAATCAGTACTAAATGTTTAAATGCTAAAAATTAAATTGATTTAATTCTCCTTTATAATCAGCAGGAAAAGATTTGTTGGTTTTTTGCTCCTGGGAGTGGAAAGGAGAACTCTAGGACCACTTAGTATACTGATACCTCTTATACAGACAGAAAAATAGACAAAAGCATGATTAGGAAAAGATACTTAGTAGAAAATTTTTAGACAATATATAAAAATAATTCTTCAAATTTGTATAATGGACTGATTTTTTTCTTGATATATGCTTTTTGATATTTATGTTTACATTTCATAAAATCCAAGATAATTTATTGCATTCTCTTCTGAAGGCTCTAGGAGAGAATCCATTTCTTTGCCTTTTCCAGCTACCTGCAATTCATGATCCCCTTCTTCCATCTTCAAAACTAGCAATGGGGGTTGAGTCATTCTCAAATCCTATCATGCTGACCTCCCCTTCCCTCTCCCTCTTCTACTTTTAAGGAACCTTGTGGTTACATTGGACTCACTGGAATAATTCAGGATAATCATCTCAATATCCTTAACTTAATCACACTTGAAACATCTTTTGCCATGTAGGGTATCATATGCACAGGTTCTGGGGATTATAATGTAGAAAGCACTGGTGGGCCATTACCCTGCCTACCACACCCTTCAAGTACCCTTGTTGCCACTGGACTCATAACTATGTTTATTTATCAGCATGCTTCAGAGTGCCAGGTACAAAGTTTGAGCAGGGAGGAAATAACTCATTTACCAAAAAAATTGCAGAAAATTTCTAATGCATGTTGCAGATGCCTGAGGAATAGATGTGGGAGTGCCTTTTAAGAGTATTAGACCAAGGAGAATAGAATGTAACATTAGATTGGATCAATTTTTGAAATGTGTAAATTTACTAGCTGTGTTAGATTTTATATATTAACTTGAACAGCTGGAAAGAGCTTTAATAATTTGTTTTGTTGTTGATTGATACTTAGATTGAAAGAGGTTGATATCCGGAACTTCCCTAGCATAATATAAAGGAAGGAATCCAAAAGTCTAAGGAAATATGAGTGTTGAAATATTTATCATGTATGACCTGTGCATTCCCTAATCTTTATATATTCTAAAGAGACCTAAAAGATCCTCACTTAACTAGGGCATTGACCACCAGTGTCCTTAAAAAGCCTAGTGGTGACTGTATTCTGTAGGCTAGTGATGACCACAGGAGATGCTGCCAGTGAGATATATTCTCTGGCTTTATTAGGGGTGAAGGGATCCAGAATGACATAACCTAAGTGTCAGTGCTTAAATAGGATCAGAGACAAGGTAGGTAAATTTACAGTAATGGGCAGCAGGAATGAAGTGGTAATCTGAATATTTTAACTCACAGGAATCTTTGGAGAAGGCTATTTTTAAAAAATGATAACGTATCAAAGATGTATTTAACTCATTATTGACGGAATCAATAAAATGGTAAAGCTGATTAAAAAAAATTATAGGATAGATAGAATTATTTATAGCCATGGAAAGAAAGAATGCTAGATTAAGATTTATAAATTACATACAAAAAATTTCAATACCCTACAGGATATGTAAGGGTTTCTATGGCATAAAAATAATTTGCATATCTACAGGGCAAAATTAATCTGCCTTGCTATAGAAACAGGATCATCCACATCACTGTCAGTTTTATACTCACCAACACCTACCTTTACAGAGTTGCAAAATACCACAGTCAAATGTACATGCCCCTAGGAGTTAGCTAATACTTGTTAGACAAACCTGCTACAAAAGGATCTAACATGACATTGAAAGGACATGCAGTCATACATTTTCCTATTTCCAAGTTTTGAATTTTTTTTTTCTTATCCGTCCCTCCTTTTCAAACACAAATTCTCTTAAACCCTGGCCACAGGCAACTACTGATGCTTTCTGTCACTATAAATAAGATTTGCCCTGCATGAAATCATACACAATGTACTCTTTGTGTCTGAATCTTTTGTTAGTATAAAATTGTCTGCTAAATATTTTCTAGTATCTATCAGTAGTTCATTATTTTTGTTTTGTTGAGTTGTATTCCGTTATATGGCTATACCAAAATTTATTTATACATTTGTCGACTGGTGGACTTTTTGTGTGGCTCCAGTTTTTAGCTGTTTTGAATGAAGTTGCTAAGAATCTTCATATACGAGTCTTTATGTGAACATATGATGTTTCCATTTCAACTGGTAAATAACTATGAACGGAATTAATAAGTTGCATGGAATGTGTACACCTTTATAAAAAATCTGCCAAAAGTTTTTCAAAGTGGTTAAATGATTTTACATTCTTACCAGTAATGTATCAGGGTTCCAGGGGTTCCCCATTTTTACAAATACTTTGTATTGTTAATCTTCTTTATTTTAGCCATACTAACGGGTGCATAGTGTGTCTTAGTTCAAGCTGCCAAAACAAAAATACTATAGACTGGGGAACCAACAAACATGTATCAATACTTCTCATAGCTCTAGAGGATAAGAAGTCCAAGATCAAGGTGCTAGTGTTAGGGCCTGTTTCCTAGCTCATAGATGACTGTTCTTGTTGCACATGACAGAAAGAGAATAAGAGAGCTCTCTGGGGTCTCTTTTATAAGGGCACTAATCCCATTCATGAAGGCTTTACCTCATGAACCAATCACTTCCCAAAGGCCCCATTTCCAAATACCATCTCATTCAGAATTAGGTTTCAACATAAGAATTTTGAGGGACACAAATATTCAGTCTACAGCATAGTGGTAACTTATTGTAGTTATAGTTTTCATTTAACTGATCACTAATCACGTTGAACTGTTTTTCTTTCTTTTTTTTTTTAGGAGGTAAAATACTTTATTTATTTTATTTTATTTTATTTTTTTAAACATCTTTATTGAAGTATAATTGCTTCACAATGGTGTGTTAGTTTCTGCTGTATAACAAAGTGAATCAGCTACACATATACACACATTCCCATATCTCCTCCCTCCCGCATCTCCCTCCCTCACACCCTCCCCATCCCACCCCCCCAGGCGGTCACAAAGCACCGTGCTGATCTCCCTGTGCTATGCGGCTGCTTCCCACTAGCTATCTATTTTACATTTGGTAGTGTATATATGTCCATGACATTCTCTCATCCTGTCACATCTCACCCCTCCCCCTCCCCATATCCTCAAGTCCATTCTTTAGTAGGTCTGTGTCTTTATTCCCATCTTGCCACTAGGTTCTTCATGACTTTTTTTTTTTTCTCCTTAGATTCCATATATATGTGTTAGCATACTGTATTTGTTTTTCTCTTTCTGACTTACTTCACTCTGTATGACAGACTCTAACTCCATCCACCTCATTACAAATACCTCCATTTCATTTCTTTTTATGGCTGAGTAATATTCCATTGTATATATGTGCCACATCTTCTTTATCCATTCATCCGATGATGGACCCTTAGGTTGCTTCCATGACCTGGCTATTGTAAATAGAGCTGCAATGAACATTTTGGTACATGACTCTTTTGAATTATGGTTTTCTCAGGGTATATCCCCAGTAGTGGGATTGCTGGGTCGTATAGTAGTTCTATTTTTAGTTTTTTAAGGAACCTCCCTACTGTTCTCCATAGTGGCTGTATCACTTTACATTCCCACCAACAGTGCAAGAGTGTTCCCTTTTCTCCACACCCTCTTCAGCATTTATTGTTTGTAGATTTTTTGATGATGGCCATTCTGACCGGTGTGAGATGGTACCTCATTGTAGTTTTGATTTGCATTTCTCTAATGATTAATGATGTTGAGCATTCTTTCATGTGTCTGTTGGCCATCTGTATATCTTCTTTGCAGAAATGTCTGTTTAGGTCTTCTGCCCATTTTTGGATTGGGTTGTTTGTTTTTTTGTTATTGAGCTGCATGAGCTGCTTGTAAATCTTGGAGATTAATCCTTTGTCAGTTGCTTCATTTGCAAATATTTTCTCCCATTCTGAGGGGTGTCTTTTGGTCTTGTTTATGGTTTCCTTTGCTGTGCAAAAGCTTTTAAGTTTCATTAGGTCCCATTTGTTTATTTGTGTTTTTATTTCCATTTCTCTAGGAGATGGGTCAAAAAGGATCTTGCTGTGATTTATGTCATAGAGTGTTCTGCCTATGTTTTCCTCTAAGAGTTTGATAGTGTCTGGCCTTACACTTAGGTCTTTAATCCATTTTGAGTTTATTTTTGTGTATGGTGTCAGGGAGTGTTCTAATTTCATACTTTTACATGTACCTGTCCAATTTTCCCAGCACCACTTATTGAAGAGGCTGTCTTTTCTCCACTGTATATGCTTGCCTCCTTTATCAAAGATAAGGTGACCATATGTGCGTGGGTTTATCTCTGGGCTTTCTATCCTGTTCCATTGATCTATATTTCTGTTTTTGTGCCAGTACCAAACTGTCTTGATTACTGTAGCTTTGTAATATAGTCTGAAGTCAGGGAGCCTGATTCCTCCAGCTCCATTTTTCGTTCTCAAGATTGCTTTGGCTATTCGGGGTCTTTTGTGTTTCCATACAAATTGTGAAATTTTTTGTTCGAGTTCTGTGAAAAATGCCAGTGGTAGTTTGATAGGGATTGCATTGAATCTGTGGATTGCTTTGGGTAGTAGAGACATTTTCACAATGTTGATTCTTCCAATCCAGGAACATGGTATATCTCTCCATCTATTTGTATCATCTTTAATTTCTTTCATCAGTGTCTTATAATTTTCTGCATACAGGTCTTTTGTCTCCTTAGGTAGGTTTATTCCTAGGTATTTTATTCTTTTTGTTGCAATGGTAAATGGGAGTGTTTCTTTAATTTCTCTTTCAGATGTTTCATCATTAGTGTATAGGAATGCAAGAGATTTCTGTGCATTCATTTTGTATCCTGCTACTTTACCAAATTCATTGATTAGTTCTAGTAGTTTTCTGGTAGCATCTTTAGGATTCTCTATGTATAGTATCATGTCATCTGCAAACAGTGACAGCTTTACTTCTTCTTTTCCGATTTGGATTCCTTTTATTTCTTTTTCTTCTCTGATTGCTGTGGCTAACACTTCCAAAACTATGTTGAATAATAGTGGTGAGAGTGGGCAACCTTGTCTTGTTCCTGATCTTAGTGGAAATGGTTTCAGCTTTTCACCATTGAGGACAATGTTGGCTGTGGGTTTGTCATATATGGCCTTTATTATGTTGAGGAAAGTTCCCTTTATGCCTACTTTCTGCAGGGCTTTTATCATAAATGGGTGTTGAATTTTGTCGAAAGCTTTCTCTGCATCTACTGAGATGATCATATGGTTTTTCTCCTTCAATTTGTTAATATGATGTATCACGTTGATTGATTTGCGTATATTGAAGAATCCTTGCATTCCTGGAATAAACTCCACTTGATCATGGTGTATGATCCTTTTAATGTGCTGTTGGTTTCTGTTTGTTAGTATTTTGTTGAGGATTTTTGCATCTATGTTCATCAGTGATGTTGGCCTGTAGTTTTCTTTCTTTGTGACATCTTTGTCTGGTTTTGGTATCAGGGTGATGGTGGCCTCATAGAATGAGTTGGGGAGTGTTCCTCCCTCTGCAATATTTTGGAAGAGTTTGAGAAGGATAGGTGTTAGCTCTTCTCTAAATGTTTGATAGAATTCACCTGTGAAGCCATCTGGTCCTGTGCTTTTGTTTGTTGGAAGATTTTTAATCACAGTTTCAATTTCAGTGCTTGTGATTGGTCTGTTCATATTTTCTATTTCTTCCTGGTTCACCTTGGAAGTTTATACCTTTCTAAAAATTAGTCAGTTTCTTCCAGGTGGTCCATTTTATTGTCATACAGTTACTTGTGGTAGTCTCTTAGGATGCTTTGTATTTCTGTGGTGTCTGTTGTAAGTTCTCCTTTTTCATTTCTAATTTTATTGATTTGAGTCCTCTCCCTTTTTTTCTTGGTGAGTCTGGCTAATGGTTTATCAATTTTGTTTATCTTCTCAAAGAACCAGCTTTTAGTTTCATTGATTTTTGCTATTGTTTCCTTCATTTCTTTTTCATTTATTTCTGATCTGATCTTTATGATTTCTTTCCTTCTGCTAGCTTTGGGGTTTTTTTGTTCTTCTTTCTCTAATTGCTTTAGGTGCAAGGTTAGGTTGTTTATACGAGATGTTTCCTGTTTCTTGATGTAGGCTTGTATTGCTATAAACTTCCCTCTTAGCACTGCTTTTGCTGCATCCCATAGGTTTTGGGTCATCGTGTCTCCATTGTCATTTGTTTCTAGGTATTTTTTGATTTCCCCTTTGATTTCTTCAGTGATCACTTCGTTATTAAGTAGTGTATTGTGTAGCCTCCATGTGTTTGTATTTTTTACAGATCTTTTCCTGTAATTGATATCTAGTCTCATAGCGTTGTGGTCAGAAAAGATACTTGATACGATTTCAATTTTCTTAAATTTACCAAGGTTTGATTTGTGACCCAAGATGTGATCTATCCTGGAGAATGTTCCATGAGCACTTGAGAAAAATGTGTATTCTGTTGTTTTTGGGTGGAATGTCCTATAAATATCAATTAAGTCCATCTTGTTTAATGTATCATTTAAAGCTTGTGTTTCCTTATTTATTTTCATTTTGGATGATCTGTCCATTGGTGAAAGTGGGGTGTTAAAATCCCCTACTATGATTGTGTTACTGTCGATTTCCCCTTTTATGGCTGTTAGTATTTGCCTTATGTACTGAGGTGCTCCTATGTTGGGTGCATAAATATTTACAATTGTTATATCTTCTTCTTGGATCGATCCCTTGATCATTATATAGTGTCCTTCTTTGTCTCTTGTAATAGTCTTTATTTTAAAGTCTATTTTGTCTGGTATGAGAATTGCTACTCCAGCTTTCTTTTGATTTCCATTTGCATGGAATATCTTTTTCCATCCCCTCACTTTCAGTCTGTATGTGTCTCTAGGTCTGAAGTGGGTCTCTTGTAGACAGCATATATATGGGTCTTGCTTTTGTATCTATTCAGCCAGTCTGTGTCTTTTGGTGGGAGCATTTAATACATTTACATTTAAGGTAATTATTGATATGTATGTTCCTATTCCCATTTTCTTAAATATTTTATGTTTGTTATTGTAGGTGTTTTCCTTCTCTTGTGTTTCTTGCCTAGAGAAGTTCCTTTAGCATTTGTTGTGAAGCTGGTTTGGTGGTGCTGAACTCTCTCAGCTTTTGCTTGTCTGTAAAGGTTTTAATTTCTCCATCAAATCTGAATGAGATCCTTGCTGGGTAGAGTAACCTTGGTTGTAGGTTTTTCTCCTTCATGACTTTAAGTATATCCTGCCACTCCCTTCTGGCTTGCAGAGTTTCTGCTGAAAGATCAGCTGTTAACCTTATGGGGATTCCCTTGTGTGTTATTTGTTGTTTTTCCCTTGCTACTTTTAATATGTTTTCTTTATATTTAATTTTTGATAGTTTGATTAATATGTGTCTTGGCGTGTTTCTCCTTGGATTTATCCTGTATGGGACTCTGTGTGCTTCCAGGACTTGATTAACTATTTCCTTTCCCATATTAGGGAAGTTTTCAACTATAATCTCTTCAAATATTTTCTCAGTCCCTTTCTTTTTCTCTTCTTCTTCTGGGACCCCTATAATTCGAATGTTGGTGCGTTTAATGTTGTCCCAGAGGTCTCTGAGACTGTCCTCAGTTCTTTTCATTCTTTTTTCTTATTCTGCTCTGCAGTAGTTATTTCCAGTATTCTATCTTCCAGGTCACTTATCTGTTCTTCTGCCTCAGTTATTCTGCTATTGATCCCGTCTAGAGTATTTTAAATTTCATTTATTGTGTTTTTCATCGTTGCTTGGTTCCTCTTTAGTTCTTCTACATCCTTGTTAAATGTTTCTTGCATTTTGTCTATTCTATTTCCAAGATTTTGGATCATCTTTACTATCATTATTCTGAATTCTTTTTCAGGTAGACTGCCTATTTCCTCTTCATTTGTTAGGTCTGGTGTGTTTTGACCCTGCTCCTTCACCTGCTGTGTGGTTTTTTGTCTTCTCATTTTGCTTATCTTACTGTGTTTGGGGTCTCCTTTTCACAGGCTGCAGGTTCGTAGTTCCCGTTGTTCTTGGTATCTGTCCCCAGTGGGTAAGGTTGATTCAGTGGGTTGTGTAGGCTTCCTGGTGGAGGGGATTAGTGCCTGTGTTCTGGTGGATGAGGTTGGATCTTGTCTTTCTGGTGGGCAGGTCCACGTCTGGTGGTGTGTTTTGGGGTGTCTGTGGCCTTATTATGATTTTAGGCAGCCTCTGTGCTAATGGATGGGGCTGTGTTCCTGTCTTGCTAGTTGTTTGGCATAGGGTGTCCAGCACTGTAGCTTGCTGGTCATTGAATGAAGCTGGGTCTTGATGTTGAGATGGAGATCTCTGAGAGATTTTCGCCGTTTGGTATTACGTGGAGCTGGGAGGTCTCTTGTGGACCAGTGTCCTGAAGTTGGCTCTCCCACCTCAGAGGCACAGCCCTGATGCCTGGCTGGAGCACCAAGAGCCTTTCGTCCACACGGCTCAGAATAAAAGGGAGAAAAAAATAGAAAGAAAGTAAGAAAGAGGATAAAATAAAATAAAATAAAGCTATTATAATAAAAAATAAGAAAAAAAATATTAAGAATAAATGTATTCCGAAAAAAAAATTTTTTTTAATTTAAAAAAATAGATTTATTAATTTTTTATAGTAAAAAATAAGAGAAAAAATTAAGGAAAAACTTTATTAAGAAAAAAATTTTTTAATTTTTTAAAATAAAAAGTATGCAAAAACTTATTAAATTTTTTTTTAATTTCTAAAAATAGAAAATAAGGAAAAAATTATTAAGAAAATATTTATTAGGAAAAAAAATTTTTTTGAGTAAAAAAAAAAAAAAAAAAACACGGACAGACCGAACCCTAGGACTAATGGTGAAAGCAAAGCTATACAGACAAAATCTCACCCAGAAGCATATACATATACACTCACAAAAAAAAGGAAAAGGGGAAAAATTAATATCTCCTGCTCCCAAAGTCCACCTCCTGAATTTGGGCTGATTCGTTGTCTATTCAGGTATTCAGCAGATGCAGGCACATCAAGTTGTTTGTGGAGCTTTAATCCGCTGCTTCTGAGGCTGCTGGGAGAGATTTCCCCTTCTCTTCCCTGTTCGCACAGCTCCTGGGGTTCAGCTTTGGATTTGGACCCTCCTCTGCGTGTAGGTCACCTGAGGGCGTCTGTTCCTCTCCCAGACAGGACGGGGTTAAAGGAGCAGCTGCTTCGGGGGCTCTGGCTCACCCAGGCCGCGGGGAGGGAGGGGTACAGAGGAGGCGGGGCGAGCCTGCAGCGTCAGAGGCCGGCGTGACGTTGCACCAGCCTGAGACGTGCAGTGCGTTCTCCCGGGGATGTTGTCCCCGGATCCCGGGACCCTGGCAGTGGCGGGCTGCACAGGCTACCGGGAGGGGCGGTGTGGAGAGTGACCTGTGCTCGCACACAGGCTTCTTGGTGGCGGCAGCAGCAGCCTTAGTGTCTCCTGCCCGTCTCTGGGGTCCGCGCTGATAACTGCAGCTCGCGCCCGTCTCTGGGGTCCGCGCTGTTAGCAGCGGCTGGTGCCCGTCTCTGGAGTTCGTTTAGGCGGCGCTCTGAATCCCCTCTCCTTGCGCGCCGTGAAACAAAGAGGCAAGAAAAAGTCTCTTGCCTCTTCGGCAGCTGCAGACCTTTTCCCGGACTCCCTCCCGGCTAGCTGTGGTGCGCCAACCCCTTCAGGCTGTGTTCACGCCGCCAACCCCAGTCCTCTCCCTGCGATCCGACCGAAGCCTGAGCCTCAGCTCCCAGCCCCCGCCTGCCCCGGCGGGTGAGCAGACAAGCCTCTCGGGCTGGTGAGTGCCACTCAGCACCGATCCTCCGTGCGGGAATCTCTCCGCTTTGTCCTCTGCACCCCTGTGGCTGTGCTCTCCTCCGTGGCTCCGAAGCTTCCACCCTCTGTCACCCACAGTCTCTGCCCACAAAGGGGCTTCCTAGTGTGTGAAAACCTTTCCTCCTTCACAGCTCCCTCCCACTGGTGCACGTCCCGTCCCTATTCTTTTGTCTCTGTTATTTCTTTTTTCTTTTGCCCTACCCAAGTACGTGGGGATTTTCTTGCCTTTTTGGGAGGTCTGACGTCTTCTGCCAGCGTTCAGTGCGTGTTCTGTAGGAGCAGTTCCGCATGTAGATGTATTTCTACTGTATCTGTGGGAAGGAAGGTGATCTCCGTGTCTTACTCTTCCGCCATCTTGCCCCTCCTCCTGAACTGTTTTTCATGTAGTTGTTTATCATTAGTATGTCTTCTTTTGTGAGGTACTTAATTAGGCCTTTTGTCTGTTTTGGTGGGGAGGTGCTTTGTCTTTTAAATATTTAGTTGTAAAAGTTCTTTATATGTTGATGATAAAAGTCAGTTTCCAAATATACATATTGAGGACATTTTTTTCTCAGTCTGTGGATTGCTTTTTCTATTTTCTTAGCACTGTCATTTAAAGAGCAGATGTTTTGAATTTTAATGAAATCCAGCTTGCCAATTTTTCTAAAATGGATGATGCTTTTCCCCCCTATCTTTGCCTACTCCAGAATCACAAACATTTTGTCCTATGTTTTTTAATAGATGTGCTATATTTTTAAGTCTTATGGTTATGTCTATAATCCACTTTGAGATAAGTTTTTTGTGTGCTGTAAGATAAAGGTCAAGGTTTATGTTTTTCCATATTTATATCTAGTTGTTCTAGCACCATTTATTGAAAAGACTACTTTTTTTTTCACTAAATTGCCTTTGTCAAAAATCAATTAACCATACATGTGTAGGTCTATTTTGTTCTTTTGACCCATGGCTTGATCTTTATACCAAAAATAAATTGTCTTGATTTCTTCAGCTTTATACTGTCTTGAAGTCAGATAATGCATGTTCTTCAACTTTGTTCTTTTTAAAAACTATTATTGGTCTTTTGTATTTCTATATAATTTTAGAATCAACTTAATAATTATCACAAAAATCCTGCTTGTTTTGTTGGAATTGTAAATATTAAAGCTATATTTCATTTATGTAGAATTATCTCAACAATTAGAAGTCTATGAATTCATGAACATGGTCTACCTCACCATTTCTTTAGATGTTTTAAAACTTTGTCCTACAATGTTTTGAAGTCTTTAATATATAAAGTAGTCACATAGTCAGCCAAAGAATTAAGGGTAACACTGTGCATCTTTCTGGACTTCCTTTTCTCTGTAGCTCCCTCATCTGTAGAATACTGTTCTGTAATTTCCAGCTACCTAAACTTCCCTCAGTCCAGCTTTTTACTCTTTAATTCAATGAAATCACTGTGTTTTCTTTGGAATCTTCCCCATGAACTTAGATCTGGACTGTGCTTCCAGACAGAAATCCAGGGCAATGTAAGTTTCACTGATTTGTTTCCTGTCTCTTAGTTGTTTCATATATTTTTTGTGCAGTTTTTTCATTATGAATGGGGAAAGAGCTAGTTGGCTTTTGGTACTCTACCTTGGTCAGAAGCAGAACTCCTAAAAATCATTGTATGTAATGGAAAAGAAAATAATTTAATTTCTAATTAGTAAATGAGTTCTCAAAACACTGTTTAAATCTTTATTCATTGATTTGAAATATCAACTTTATCATAAAGTTAATTCTTAATTATACTTATATCTCTTTCTGGACTTGCTATTCTCTTGCTATTCATATGTTTGTTTATACTTAAGAAAGTATCTAATAGTTTAATAATAGGAAGTTAAAAATATATTTTAGAGTCTTGTAGTGCAATACCTTCTAATGATCTTTCATTTCTTGTAAATGATTAAGTATGATATGCTATGATGAAAATAGGAATATAAGATATTGTATATTTGTTTTTAATATGTCATTTATCCACAGAATTTTTCTTCTTTTATTAAAAATATAATTTAACCTTATTTTGGTAAGTTATATATTTTTCTGAACTTAGTTGTTTAGTAGTGTTTAGATTTGATGAAGAACAAGAAAAGATTAGTCTGAAGAAACTATTCCTTGTTAAAACAGTTTTATTTTCTCTATGCTATGTTGTAGATGAATGGATGAACTGGTATATCTGAGCTATTAGTAAGAAAATTGTACAAATTCAAAGTAATGTTAATAATTTTAAACTTATAAATTTTAAATGTAATGTAAGGGTTTAAGATGAACATTCTACCTAAGGAATTGAGAACTTGATTTGATTCAGTCTTATAACAATAGAAGTATATTTTTGAAGATTGAGTAACTTATGAAAGATATTGAATTGAACTAAGTAAATAAAACAAAATTCCAATAAAAGTATGAACTTTTGAAAACTGAATATAATATTATATAGAGATATGAGAAATTCATATATGAAAGCTACAGTTGAAATTAAGTTTGCAGAAAGAAACATAAATATTAAAAACCTTATGTAAATGCAGGAGACGTATGTGAAAGAAGAAAAATTGTTCATTCGAGTCTAGAAGGATTTCACGTTGATCATTCATTGACTTATTCAATCTACAAACATTTATTGAGCTTAGTTAGCATCTGCAGTATAACACATGGATATTTATTGAGAGAATAAAGTGATATAAGACTTTCTCTAACTTCAGTGAATTCACATGTTCATAAAGATTAAATTCATTTTTATGCAAATGTTAAAAGTAATAATATAGTCATTCTCTTAATGAATAGATATATGATCTATAAATTTTATAACATTAATGATAACCATGCTGATATTATGAATTATGTTAGCCTAATATCAATATTTTCCAGGTTTAAAAATACTGCTTTATTATATTTGCATATTTTATACCAAGCAAATAACCTAGCAATCTTTTTTTTTTGAGATGCCATCCACATCTTTTTTTTTAATTAATCAATGAATTATTTTTTAACATCTTTATTGGAGTATAATTGCTTTATAATGGTGTGTTAGTTTCTGCTGTATGACAAAGTGAATCAGCTATACATATACATACATCCCCATATCTCCTCCCTCTTGCATCTCCCACCCACCCTCCCTGTCCCACCCCTCTAGGTGAACACAAAGCACCGAACTGATCTCCCTGTGCTATGCGTCTGCTTCCCACTAGCTATCTATTTTACATTTGGTAGTGTATATATGTCCACGCCACTCTTTCACTTCGTCCCAGCTTACCCTTCCCCCTCCCTGTGTCCTCAAGTCCATTCTCTATGTCTGCATCTTTATTCCTATCCTGCCACTGGGTTCTTCAGAACCTTTTTTTTTTTTTAGATTCCATATATATGTGTTAGCATATGGTATTTGTTTTTCTCTTTCTGACTTACTTCACTCTGTATGACAGTCTCTAGGTCCATCCACCCTCACTACAAATAACTCACTTTCATTTGTTTTCATGGCTGAGTAATATTCCATTGTATATATGTGCCACATCTTCTTTATCCATTCATCTGTCGATGGACACTTAGGTTGCTTCCATGTCCTGGCTATTGTAAATAGAGCTGCAATGAACATTGTGGTACATGACTCTTTTTGAATTATGGTTTTCTCAGGGTATATGCCCAGTAGTGGGACTCAGGGTCATATGGTAGTTCTATTTTTAGTTTTTTAAGGAACCTCCCTACTGTTCTCCATAGTGGCTGTATCACTTTACATTCCCACCAACAGTGCAAGAGTGTTCCCTTTTCTCCACACCCTCTTCAGCATTTATTGTTTGTAGATTTTTTGATGATGGCCATTCTGACTGGTGTGAGGTGATAACCTCATTGTAGTTTTGATTTGCGTTTCTCTAATGATTAGTGATGTTGAACATCCTTTCATGTGTTTGTTGGCAATCTATATATCTTCTTTGGAGAAATGTCTTTTTAGGTCTTCTGCCCATTTTTGGATTGGGTTTTTTGTTTCTTTGATATTGAGCTGCATGAGCTGCTTGTATATTTTGGAGGTTAATCCTTTGTCAGCTACTTTGTTTGCAAATATTTTCTCCTTTTCTGAGGGTTGTCTTTTCATCTTGTTTATGTTTCCCTTTGCTATGCAAAAGCTTTTGAGTTTCATTAGGTCCCATTTGTTTATTTTTGTTTTTATTTCCATTTCTCTAGGAGATGGGTCAAAAAGGATCTTGCTGTGATTTATATCATAGAGTGTTCTGCCTGTTTTCCTCTAAGAGTTTGATAGTGTCTGGCCTTACATTTAGTTCTTTAATCCATTTTGAGTTTATTTTCGTGTATGGTGTCAGGGAGTGTTCTAATTTCATTCTTTTACATGTAGCTGTCCAGTTTTCCCAACACCACTTATTGAAGAGGCTGTCTTTTCTCCACTGTATATTCTTGCCTCCTTTATCAAAGATAAGGTGACCATATATGCATGGGTTTATCTCTGGGCTTTCTATCCTGTTCCATTGATCTATATTTCTGTTTTTGTGCCAGTACCATACTGTCTTGATTACTGTAGCTTTGTAGTATAGTCTGAAGTCAGGGAGCCTGATTCCTCCAGCTCCATTTTTCGTTCTCAAGATTGCTTTGGCTATTTGGGGTCTTTTGTGTTTCCATACAAATTGTGAAATTTTTTGTTCGAGTTCTGTGAAAAATGCCAGTGGTAGTTTGATAGGGATTGCATTGAACCTGTAGATTGCTTTGGGTAGTAGAGTCATTTTCACAATGTTGATTCTTCCAGTCCAAGAACATGGTATATCTCTCCATCTGTTTGTATCATTTTTAATTTCTTTCATCAGTGTCTTATAGTTTTCTGCATACAGGTCTTTTTTCTCCTTAGGTAGGTTTATTCCTAGGTCTTTTATTCTTTTTGTTGCAATGGTAAATGGGAGTGTTTCCTTAATTTCTCTTTCAGATTTTTCATCATTAGTGTATAGGAATGCAAGAGATTTCTGTGCATTAATTTTGTATCCTGCTACTTTACCAAATTCATTGATTAGCTCGAGTAGTTTTCTGGTAGCATCTTTAGGATTTTCTGTGTATAGTGTCATGTCATCTGCAAACAGTGGCAGTTTTACTTCTTCTTTTCTGATTTGGATTCCTTTTATTTCTTTTTCTTCTCTGATTGCTCTGGCTAAAACTTCCAAAACTATGTTGAATAATAGTGGTGAGAGTGGGCAACCTTGTCTTGTTCCTGATCTAGGGGAAATGGTTTCAGTTTTTCACCATTGAGATCGATGTTGGCCGTGGGTTTGTCATATATGGCCTTTATTATGTTGAGGTATGTTCCCTCTATGCCTACTTTCTGGACAACCTAGCAGTCTTAACAACTGAAAAAAATTGTCACAAATGTTACCACAATTTTAATCAATGAGAAGAAGGATCTATAGTTTGTCCCTCTGAATTTGCTTCTTTCCCTTGGGCTTCCCTTAAACCTGAGAAAATAAAAACTTTAGCCAGTTAAGTGCTTGAGAGAAAGCAGTTCCTGGGGGAACAAGAGAGATCATGAAAAGGAGACTAAAGATATTTAAGCACAAGATCGTATTCCGAAACCATGCCTCTTGTGTGTGTACCTCAGGAGTTCAAACCAGTATTATTGCTTCACCTGCCATGTTACTCATATGGCATCTTTAACTTTGTCTTGCCCTAATCATTCACTTCCTCCTTTACCCTCATATCATCTGTGCTTCCTCCTTAGTTGAAGTGGGACTTAGGCATGCCATTCCAGAACATTTGAGAACACAGAAGAACTGTGCCCCCCAGTACTCCCCTGCACTCCTTAAAAGTAACTGCAAGAAATTCTGATTAATTCTCTGTGACAAATTCTAACTGAGGATTACATGCAACAGAGATCACATTTACAAATTTACACATCCATCCAAGTCTTCATTACAGTATATTTCTATGCTTTTCATGAACTCATAAGCATTGGCAGAAAAAAACCAAGTAGATATCTATCGCACTGTCCTACATTAGACAGTCACTGACAGTCTGGTGCACTGGTTATTTACTTCTTGAGAAATTTTTACTTACTCTCATATTTAAATGTGTCACTCTGAAGGAACTTTACTCTCTCCTTCTCCCTCCCAAACCCCGGCATTATTATCTTTATCTTCTGGGATACAGATATCATGACCCTTCCCTATGTCCTTTCTGGTGTTGATAGAACTTATTCCTGTCCCAGGGATCTTGGAATACTCTCTTTGATCAAACTACAGTTTCTTTGTCTCTGAAACAAGCAAGTGAATAAACAATTAAAGCTCTAATGCTAGCTTCCTGGAATTTTGCCTCTTACTAGTTTCTATGTCACTGACATATGTATTCTTCATGTGAAAGACATTGTAAAGGCACAATGCTGGTACCATGCATAAAATTTCTCCACTTTCAAATTTTAGGAATTAATAAGTGGGAATTGACTCTAAAGGAAAAATGAGACTGATTTTTATAGAATGAACTTTTATACCTTGAGCAGCATGTCCTAAAGCAAGACTACAGAATATCCTGTGGGATGATTCATGAAGACACAAAGGGTTTTATGGTATAATATGCAGTATAATAAGCATAAACTATGTCTCATCTTGTACATTCAATGAATTTAAACATATTAGTTTCTCTCATATGTCCTATTGAAGAAATCTGCTTGGCATAATAATTCCCAAGTTTATTTGAAAAGTGGTTTAGTGCATTGGTTAGGAGCTCAAAGTCTGTAGTCAGGCAACTCAAGAGCACATTCCGACTCTGCCATTTGCCAGTTGGGTGACCTTTGGCCAATTATTTGATCTCTTTGTTCCTCAGTTTCATCATCTGTAAGGTGGGGATAATAATAATAACTGCCTCATAAGTTTCTTGTGAAGATTGAATGAGTTAATATATGTCAAGTGCTTAGAATAGTATTTGATATAAGTGCTCCCAAAAGATTATGATTATGATTTAACTTTGGTATCCTTTTTTAAAAAAAATGTAGCACCTACTAGTAGCTTGTTATTAATAACTCACTTATCATTCACTGACTAATTCACAAATGCTGGTCATATGTGAGCTATTGTTTTAGTCAGTTTGGGTTGCTCTAACAGAATATCACAGACTGAGTGGCTTAAACAAAAACATTTATTTCTCACAGTTATGAATGCTAGGATGTCCAAGATCAAGGTGCTTGCAGATCCTGTGTCGGTGAGGGTCCGCTTACTGGCTTATAGATGGCTGTCTTCTTCTTGTACCTTCACATGGTGCAGAGCAGAGAGTGAGGAAGCAAGATTCAATTTCTTTTTTTATAAGGGCACTAATCGCACTCAAAAGGGTCCAACTCTCATGAGCTAATTACTCCTCAAAGGTCTACCTCTTACCATCATCACATTAGGGATTAGAATTTCAGCATATGAATTTTAAGGGGGACACAAACATTCAGTCTGTAACAGCTGTACTACGAATATTTATTTTTATTTTAGAGATAAGCAAACAGAAACATAGATTAAATTGTTTCATTTAATCAACAAATATTCACATGGCAAAATGTAGCAGACATATATTTGTAGATAAGAGGCACCCATATAGTAGAACTTTGGTCTGTCTAACTCCAAAGCTTATGCTAGCAATGGATGGGCTTAACAGTTTTATTCTGTTTATTTAAGATACTTCAGACATTGAACATGACCATCTACTACCAAGATCTCAATTGCCGAAGAATCTATTATGTTCTTGGAACTTGGCACATTTAAGAGTGCTAATAGGTTTTTCCATGGCTGATTGCATCAGAGTTAAGTTTCTGACCCAAGGATGGCTGATCAGTTGCCTGATGAGTTCTGCCAAACAGCGATAATAGGTGATTAAATGAACAATTCCAGACTTTCTCTTATGGCATTTGAATATCGGACATACTGAGAGGGAGTCTTTAATCTCATGAATACTGGATGGAGAGCCAGAATGTTGATAACTCACCATAATGGTTAAGTCCTAGGCTCAAAACACTCACTTCTGATAAAACAATAAGAGTCAGGTTTGTCTGATTTTCTGCTAGAGCTACCACTATATTTCAGTGTCTATGAGGTCTGGTTTGTTGCTGTTCACATTTTCCTTTCTTCCCACATATCCTTTAGGAACAGGAAATTTTTGACTAGCTAAGATAGTGCAAAGATGCTGCTGACACTTTTCTCTAGCTCTACCTGCTACAAATATCAGTATCCACATGTGTGAAGTATCTTTGTTTCCTAATTAGAAAAAGAGGGAAGAATTTTAGTTAGAGTATGGATTTTTTGAGAGCAAGAGGATAGAGAAACTGATTCTTCAACTTTTGAGCTCTTTAAAGGGAATTAAACTCAACAACAGGGGTTGTAAAGAGATCTAATTTCCTTCATCCTTTGAAAGAACTTTGTGGTATTCAGGCAAGAGATTGTGACCAAATTTGACAGAACTCTTTGTGTAGATGTTGTACACCCAGGGGCCCTGCAGAGCAGGGTTTATTTTCTCAGTCAAAGTATAGCCCAAAGTTAATAAAAGGTTATTCTTCCCACATCTGCATTGAATACAGCATCCTTTTAGTCCTTTAGAGTCCAACAACATGGGGCATTGGAGTTTTCATTACTAGAAGCACCCACTCTTTTCCAAGGGCTTCTGCAATTGCAGGGTGTGAACTTATGTTAAACCTGAAAGGAGAGCTGAAGATGAGTATAAATGTGACATGATGACTGCAGCTGACAAGCTGTTTTTTAAGCATAATCGAAACATTCTTTGAGCACTTCCAGAAAAAGATAAAAAACCTGGAGAACAAGTTGAGGGGAGCTTATTTCTTGCTTAGGCAAGTAGGAGAGAGGTTGATGACTTATAATTAAATATCTCTCAATTAAAAAAAATTCACAGTCTGTTAAGTCTTGGGAATACTGATTATAATTAAAATAAATCCCTATCAACTGAAATAATATCAGCATATCCTAAAAGATTTCTTCCAGTCTGAAAGAGCTTACCTATTACAATTGTATGGTATACTGCCTACAAGAAGTGAGTACAGACAGCAGTATTGAGAGATTTTTTTCCTACTAAATTAATTTAAGGATTGAGAAGGCTGAGTGTTATTTTGTTATTTTTAATTTTTTGCCTTTTCAAACCAGAAGTGGTTGCAATCAAAGAAATAAACAACAAACTAAGAATCACATGGTAGATTCTTACTTATTCATACTCTCATAGTAGTAAATAGTTGAATTAATTTGTACAATTTAACAAACTGTTAACAATTACTATTAAAAATACATGTACTTCTTTTTATTCAACTTTTTATTTATTTCACTAGAAGTTGCGAAAATAGTAGAGGGAATGCGTCCTCCAGCTTCTGTCAGTGGTGACATATTACAAAGTACATTATCCAAAACAGGATATAGATATTGGCAAATTACAATTAACTAGACCAATTCCTCAAATACTGCAAACCACCAAAACTCACTCAAGATGAAATAGATAATCTGAATACTTCTGTGAATATTAGAGAAATTGATCTTTAATTTAAAAGCTTCTGGAAAACACATTCCCAGATGGTTTCACTGGAGAATTCTACCAAGTACTTAAAGAATAGTTAAGATCAGTTTTACATAATTTCTTCCAGAAGACAAGAGAGGAGGAAACACTTCCCTTTTTTTTGAGGCTAGCATGACCCTACTATGAAAACCAGATGAAGATTGTACAAAAAAACAAACTACTTTTTCATGAACATAGACACAAAAATCAGCAACAAAATATTAGCAAGTTGAATCTAGCAGTGTATTAAAAATGCTATGTATAATAACCAAGTGGATTTTATTCCAGCTATGCAAGGCTAGTTCAACACTTGAAAATCCATTGATGTGTCTGCATGCTAAAAACTACAGAACCATGGTAAAAGAAATATAGAAGATCTAAATAAATGGAGAGGGAAGCAATGTTCATGGATTAGAAAGTTCAACATAATAAAGATGTCAGTTCTCCACAAACTGATCTATAGATTAATCACTATTCTTATCAAATTGTCAAAAAGATCTTTTTTGTAGACTTAGACAAATATATCTTAAAATAGGTATGGAAAGGCAAAGGAATTAGAATAGCCCAAGCGGTTTTGAAAAGAAGAATAAAGCTAGAGGAATCACACTACCTAATTTTCATACACTGTAATACATATATATATATATATATTTATGTCTCTACTTTTAATTAATGAATTAATTTCTTCCAGTTATATTGAGATATAATGAACATACAACACTGTGTAATTTTAAGGTGTACAGCATAATGATTTTACTTACATATGTCGTGAAAATGACTATCACAAAAAGTTTAGTGAACATCCAACATCTCATATAGATAAAAAATTAAAGACAGAAAAAAATTTTTTGTGTGATAAGGACTCAGGATTTATCATCTTAACAGCTTTCATATATAACACACAGCAATGTTAATTATATTTATCATGTTGTACATTACAGTCTTAGTACTTATCATGTTATAACTGGAAGTTTGTAGTACCTTTTGACTGCCTTCATCCAATCCCCTTACCCCATCCCCAGCCCCTGGTAGCCACAAATCTGATCTTTTTTTTTTCCTATGAGTTTGTATGTTTGAGGTATAGCTTACCTACAACTCTTTGTTAGATCCTTTTGAACAACATAGTGATTTTTTTCCATACATTTCAAACTGATCACCACAATAAGTCTAGCTATGATATTTGACCAAAGATATTACTTAGTTGTTAACTATGTTCCCCACACTGTACATTTCATCCCATGACCCACTTATTTTGCGACTGGAAGTTTGTACCTCTTAATCTCTGTGTCCTATTTCTTTCCTTCCCCCAAACCCCCTTTGGTAACCACCTGTTTGTTCTCTGTATCTATAACTCTGTTTTTGTTTTATGGGGTTTGTTCACTTTTTTTTTTTTTAAGATTCCACATATATGTGAAATCATACAGTATTTGTCTTTCTCTGTCTAACGTATTTTTCTTAGCATAATGCCCTCTAGGTCATCCATGTTGTTGCAAATGGCAAGATTTCATTCTTTTCTATGGCTGAGTAATATTCCATTTTTTTTGTGTGTGTATACACACACACACACACACACACACACATATGTATGTATATAACCACATCTTCTTTATTCATTCATCTATTGATGGGTACTTGGGTTGCTTCCATATCTTGGTTATTGTAAATAATGCTGCAGTGAACATAGGGGTACATATATCTTTCTAATTAGTGTTTGTGTTTACTTTGGATAAATACCCAGGAGTGTAATTGCTGCATCATATGGTAGTTTGGTCTTTAACTTTTTGAGTAATCTCCATACTGTTTTGCATAGTGGCTGTGCCAACTTAACATGCCCACCAACAGTGCAGGAGGGCTCTCTCTTCTCCACATTCTGGCTAACACTTGTTATTTGTGGGCTTTTGGATAAGTGCCATTCTGACAGGTGTGAGGTGATAGCTCATTGGGGTTTTGATTTGCATTTCCCTGATGATTAGTGATTTTGAGCATCCTTTCATGTGCCTGTTGGCCATCTGTATGTCTTCTTTGGAAAAATTTCTATTCGGATCCTCTGCCTATTTTTAAATCAGTTTGTTTGCTTTTTTTAACTGTTGAATTGTATGAGTTCTTTGTATATTTTGGATATTAACTTCTTATCAGATATAGTGCTTGCAAGTATCTTCTCCCATTCAGTAGGTGGTATATTTGTTTTGGTAATAGTTTCCTTCACAATGCAAAAGGATTTTGTTTTGATGTAGTCCTGTTTGTTTATTTTTCCTTTTGCTTCTCTTGCCTGAAGAGACATATCCAAAAAAAAAATTACTAAGACCAGTGTCAAAGAGAGTACTGCCTGTGTTTTCTTCTAGAAGTTTTATGGTTTCAGGTCTTACATGTGTCTTTAATCCATTTTTAATTTATTTTTGTGCATGGTGTGAGGGAGTGGTCCAGTTTGATTCTTATGTACATGGCTGTTCCATTTTCCCCATGCTATTTGTTGAAAGGCTGTCTTTTTTCGCATTGTATATTCTTGTCTCCTTAGTCATAGATTAATTGCCAATATAAGTGTGGTTCATTTCTGGGGTCTCTTCTGTTCCACTGATCTATGTGTCTGTTTTTGTGCTGGCATCATACTGTTTTGATTACTGTAGCCTTGTAGTATAGTTTGAAATCAGGAAACGTGATACCTCCAGCTTTGTTTTTCTTTCTCAAAGTTGTTTTGGCTCTTCAGGGTCTTTTGTGTTTCCATAAAAATTTTAGAATTATTTTTTTCTAGTTCTGTGAAAAATGCCCATGGTATTTTGATAAGGATTGCATTGCATATGTAGATTGTCTTGGGTTGTATGATCATTTTAACAATATTAATTCTTCCAGTACATGAACATGGTATATCTTTCCACCTGTGTTGCCTTTAATTTCTTTCATCCATGTCTTATATTTTTCTGAGTATAGCTCTTTTACTTCCTTAGGTAGGTTTATTCATAGGTATTTTATTCTTTTTGATGTGATGGTAAATGGGGCGTTTCCTTAATTTCTTTTTCTGATAGTTCATTGTTAGTATATAGAAATGCAACAGATTTCTGCATATTAATTTTGTATCCTGCAATTTTACCGAGTTCATTGATGAGCTCTAGTAGTTTTTTGATAGTGTCTTAATTACTTTCTGTGTGTAGTATCATTTCATCTGCAAACTGACCATTTTACTTCTTTCTTTCCAGTTTGGATTCCTTTTATTCCTTTTTCTAGTCTGATTGCTCTGGCTAGGACTTCCAATACTATGCTAAAAAAATGGTATGACTGGGCAGCCTTGTCTTGTTCCGATCTTAGAGGAAATGCTTTCAGCTTTTCACTTGTTGAGTATGATGTCAGCTATGGGCTTCTCAGATATGACCTTTATTATATTGAAGTATACCCACTTTGGAATACCCACTTTGTTGAGAGTTTTTATCATAAATGGATGTTGAAATTGGTCAAAAGCTTTTTCTGCATCTATTGAGATGATTATACGATTTTTATTCTTCAGTGTGTGACTATGGTGTATAACATTGATTGATTTGCAGATATTGAACCATCCTTGCATCTCTGGGATAAATTCCAATTGATCATGATATATGATCTCTATGTATCTTTTTATATGTCTCTACTTAACATGCTCAATTTTTCTAGCTTTGGAATATATAAAAAACAGTTATAATGATGAACATGTTTTCATGTTGTGTCTGCTCATCCTAACATCCGTTCCAGTTCTGGGTCAGTTACAGTTGATTGGTTTTTGTCCTAACATAATTTCCTCTTCTTTGGGTGCTTGCTGATTTTTTTTAATTGAATGGCAGAAATATAAATTTTACTTCTTTGGTGCTATGTACTTTTGTATTTCTAGAAATATTCTTTTTTTTTTCCTGTTTGATTTTTTTTTTTCACACACACGCACACACTGTATTTTATTTTTACAAGAGATAAATAGACTGACACCAAGCATTGTACATGGATGACCACAACAAAAGCAACAATGATTGCAATTACCAAACATGAAACACACTCATACTATGTCATAATATTGACATTCAGTCCAGTAATCCTCCACTGTAACAGCTCCTTTACTTTGCAGTGAAAATTGATTTGTATATTCTTAGCCTCTGAGTCCTTGTGGGATTTTTTTTTTTTTAATTCAGACAGAAAGTCACAAAAATTATACTCATCCTCATCAGTTCACTCAGTCCCATGTAATTAATTTTTTTTTATCTTGATCTTTTGTTAGCACTTTTATGAGTTCATCAGTTTTTCATTAGAGTTCTGAAAATGCTTATTCATTCAGTTCAGCAGTACAGTCAGTTACCAGAAACCTGTACTTGTCAGAGTCTTTTCCATGAATTTCTTGAAGATGAAACCCTTTTATAGGACCATATTTGCAAAAGCATCAGAGTACACCCAGAACTGTCTGTAAATGACAAAAGACTTAAAAATGACCACAGTTAAAGATTTGATGAAAGTTCATAATAATGCAGTTGACAAGAAAATTAGTTATTTCTGAGATATACATTTTAAAGTAATAACTAGGATTATTACTTATAACATTATACCAGAACATATAAGATTTTTAGAAACTTCATGTAATGTCTGAAACATTTATATTAACATACTTCCATACATATTTCCATACAAATACAAATATAAGATTTTTAGAAATTTCATGTAATGTCTGAAACATTTATATTAACATATTTCCATACAAATAACCCAGTGAAAGTTTAGTATTAGTTGTTTTGTTTGTTTGTTTTTTTATACTGCAGGTTCTTATTAGTCATCAATTTTATACACATCAGTGTATACATGTCAATCCCAATCGCCCAATTCAGCACACCACCATCCCCACCCCACCACAGTTTTCCCCCCTTGGTGTCCATATGTCCATTCTCTACATCTGTGTCTCAACTTCTGCCCTGCAAACCGGCTCATCTGTACCATTTTTCTAGGTTCCACATACATGCATTAATATACGATATTTGTTTCTCTCTTTCTGACTTACTTCACTCTGTATGACAGTCTCTAGATCCATCCACGTCTCAACAAATGACTCAATTTCGTTCCCTTTTATGGCTGAGTAATATTCCATTGTATATATGTACCACATCGTCTTTATCCATTCGTCTGTCGATGGGCATTTACGTTGCTTCCATGACCTGGCTATTGTAAATAGTGCTGCAATGAACATTCGGGTGCATGTCTCTTTTTGAATTACGGTTTTCTCTGGGTATATGCCCAGTCGTGGGATTGCTGGGTCATATGGTAATTCTATTTTTAGTTTTTTAAGGAACCTCCATATTGTTCTCCATCGTGGCTGTATCAATTTACATTCCCACCAACAGTGCAAGAGGGTTTCCTTTTCTCCACACCCTCTCCAGCATTTGTTGTTTGTAGATTTTCTGATGATGCCCATTCTAACAGGAGTGAGGTGATACCTCATTGTAGTTTTGATTTGCATTTCTCTAATAATTAGTGATGTTGAGCATCTTTTCATGTGCTTCGTGGCCGTCTGTATGTCTTCTTTGGAGAAATGTCTATTTAGGTCTTCTGCCCATTTTTGGATTGGGGTGTTTGTTTCTTTAATATTGAGCTGAATGAGCTGTTTATATATTTTGGAGATTAATCCTTTGTCCGTTGATTCATTTGCAAATATTTTCTCCCATCCTGAGGGTTGTCTTTTCGTCTTGTTTATGGTTTCCTTTGCTGTGCAAAAGCTTTGAAGTTTCATTAGGTCCCACTTGTTTATTTTTGTTTTTATTTCCATTACTCTAGGAGGTGGATCAAAAAAGATCTTGCTGTGATGTATGTCAAAGAGTGTTCTTCCTATGTTTTCCTCTAAGAGTTTTATAGTGTCCAGTCTTATATTTAGGTCTCTAATCCATCTTGAGTTTTTTTTTGTGTATGGTGTTAGGGAGTATTCTAATTTCATTCTTTTACATGTAGCTGTCCAGTTTTCCCAGCACCACTTACTGAAGAGACTGTCTTTTTTCCATTGTATATCTTTGCCTCCTTTGTCATAGATTAGTTGACCATAGGTGCGTGGGTTAATCTCTGGGCTTTCTATCTTGTTCCATTGATCTATGTTTCTGTTTCTGTGCCAGTACCATATTGTCTTGATTACTGTAGCTTTGTAGTATAGTCTGAAGTCAGGGAGTCTGATTCCTCCAGCTCCGTTTTTTGCCCTCAAGACTGCTTTGGCTATTCGGGGTCTTTTGTGTCTCCATACAAATTTTAAGATGATTTGTTCTAGCTCCGTAAAAAATGCCATTGGTAATTTGATAGGGATTGCATTGAATCTGTAGATTGCTTTGGGTAGTATAGTCATTTTCACAATGTTGATTCTTCCAATCCAAGAACATGGTATATCTCCATCTGTTGGTATCATCTTTAATTTCTTTCATCAGTGTCTTATAGTTTTCTGCATACAGGTCTTTTGTCTCCCTAGGTAGGTTTATTCCTCGGTATTTTATTCTTTTTGTTGCAATGGTAAATGGGAGTGTTTCCATAATTTCTCTTTCAGATTTTTCATCATTAGTGTATAGGAATGCAAGAGATTTCTGTGCATTAATTTTGTATCCTGCAACGTTACCATATTCATTAATTAGCTCTAGCAGTTTTCTGGTGGCAGTTTTAGGATTCTCTATGTATAGTATCATGTCATCTGCAAACAGTGACAGTTTTACTTCTTCTTTTCCAATTTGTATACTTTTTATTTCTTTTTCTTCTCTGATTGCCGTGGCTAGGACTTCCAGAACTATGTTGAATAATAGTGGTGACAGTGGACATCCTTGTCTTGTTCCTGATCTTAGAGGAAATGCTTTCAGTTTTTCACCATTGAGAATGATGTTTGCTGTGGGTTTGTCATATATGGCCTTTATTATGTTGAGGTAGATTCCCTCTATGCCCACTTTCTGGAGAGTTTTTATCATAAATGGGTGTTGAATTTTGTCAAAAGCTTTTTCTGCATCTATTGAGATGATCATATGGTGTTTATTCTTCAGTTTGTTAATATGGTGTATCACATTGATTGATTTGCGTATATTGAAGAATCCTTGCATCCCTGGGATAAATCCCACTTGATCGTGGTGTATGATCCTTTTAATGTGTTGTTGGATTCTGTTTGGTAGTATTTTGTTGAGAATTTTTGCATCTATATTCATCAGTGATATTGGTCTGTAATTTTCTTTTTTTGTAGTGTCTTTGTCTGGTTTTGGTATCAGGGAGATGTTGGCTTCATAGAATGAGTTTGGGAGTGTTCCTTCCTCTGCAATTTTTTGGAAGAGTTTGAGAAGGATGGGTGTTAGCTCTTCTCTAAATGTTTGATAGAATTCACCTGTGAAGCCATCTGGTCCTGGACTTTTGTTTGTTGTAAGATTTTTAATCACAGTTTCAATTTCATTACTTGTGATTGGTTTGTTCATATTTTCTGTTTCTTCCTGGTTCACCTTGGAAGGTTATACCTTTCTAAGAATTAGTCAGTTTCTTCCAGGTGGTCCATTTTATTGTCATACAGTTACTTGTGGTAGTCTCTTAGGATGCTTTGTATTTCTGTGGTGTCTGTTGTAAGTTCTCCTTTTTCATTTCTAATTTTATTGATTTGAGTCCTCTCCCTCTTTTTCTTGATGAGTCTGCCTAATGGTTTAACAATTTTGTTTATCTTCTCAAAGAACCAGCTTTTAGTTTTATTGATCTTTGCTATTGTTTTCTTTGTTTCTATTTCATTTATTTCTGCTCTGATCTTTATGATTTCTTTCCTTCTGCTAACTTTGGGTTTTGTTTGTTCTTCTTTCTCTAGTTCCTTTAGGTGTAAGGTTAGATTGTTTATTTGAGATTTTTCTTGTTCTTGAGGTAGGCTTGTATAGCTTTAAACTTCCCTCTTAGAACTGCTTTTGCTGCATCCCATAGGTTTTGGGTCGTCGTGTTTTGTCATTTGTCTCTAGGTATTTTTTGATTTCCTCTTCGATTTCTTCAGTGATCTCTTGGTTATTTAGTAATGTATTGTTTAGCCTCCATGTGTTTGTCTTTTTTACGTTTTTTTCCCTGTAATTCATTTCTAATCTCATAGCGTTGTGGTCAGAAAAGATGCTTGATATGATTTCAATTTTCTTAAATTTACTAAGGCTTGAGTTGTGACCCAAGATGTGATCTATCCTGGAGAATGTTCCGTGCGCACTTGAGAAGAATGTGTAATCTGCTGTTTTTGGATGGCGTGTCCTATATATATCAATTAAATCTATCTGGTCTATTGTGTCATTGAAAGCTTCTGTTTCCTTATTTATTTTCATTTTGGATGATCTGTCCATTGGTGTAAGTGAGGTGTTAAAGTCCCCCACTATTATTGTGTTACTGTCGATTTCCTCTTTTATAGCTGTTAGCAGTTGCCTTATGTATTGAGGTGCTCCTATGTTGGGTGCATATATATTTATAATTGTTATATCTTCTTCTTGGATTGATCCCTGGATCATTATGTAGTGTCCTTCCTTGTCTCTTGTAACATTCTTTATTTTAAAGTCTCTTTTATCTGATATGAGTATAGCTACTCCAGCTTTCTTTAGATTTCCATTTGCATGGAATATCTTTTTCCATCCCCTCACTTTCAGTCTGTATGTGTCCCTAGGTCTAAAGTGGGTGTCTTGTAGACAGCATTTATATGGGTCTTGTTTTTGTATCCATTCGGCCAGTCTATGTCTTTTGGTTGGGGCATTTAATCTATTCACCTTTAAGGTAATTATCAATATGTATGTTCCTATGACCGTTTTCTTAATTGTTTTGGGTTTGTTTTTGTAGGTCCTTTTCTTCTCTTGTGTTTCCCACTTAGAGAAGTTCCTTTAGCATTTGTTGTAGAGCTGGTTTGGTGGTGCTGAATTCTCTTAGCTTTTGCTTGTCTGTAAAGCTTTTGATTTCTCCATCAAATCTAAATGAGATCCTTGCCAGATAGAGTAATCTTGGTTGTAGGTTCTTCCCTTTCATCAGTTTAAGTATATCATGCCACTCCCTTCTGGCTTGCAGAGTTTCTGCTGAGAAATCAGCTGTTAACCTTATGGGAATTCCCTTGTATGTTATTTGTCGTTTTTCCCTTGTTGCTTTCAAGAATTTTTCTTTGTCTTTAATTTTTGCCACTTTGATTACTATGTGTCTCAGCGTGTTTCTCCTTGGGTTTATTCTGTATGGGACTCTCTGCGCTTCCTGGACTTGGGTGGCTATTTCATTTCCCATGTTAGGGAAGTTTTCGACTATAATCTCTTCAAATATTTTCTCTGGTCCTTTCTCTCTCTCTTCTCCTTCTGGGACCCCTATAATGCGAATGTTGTTACATTTAATGTTGTCCCAGAGGTCTCTTAGGCTGTCTTCATTTCTTTTCATTCTTTTTTCTTTAGTCTGTTCCGCAGCAGTGAATTCCACCATTCTGTCTTCCAGGTCACTTATCTGTTCTTCTGCCTCAGTTATTCTGCTATTGATTCCTTCTAGTTTAGTTTTCATTTCAGTTATTGTATTGGTCATCTCTGTTTGTTTGTTCTTTAATTCTTCTAGGTCTTTGTTAATCATTTCTTGCATCTTCTCAATCTTTGCCTCCATTCTTATTCCGAGGTCCTGGATCATCTTCAGTATCATTATTCTGAATTCTTTTTCTGGAAGGTTGCCTATCTCCACTTCATTTAGTTGTTTTTCTGGGGTTTTTTCTTGTTCCTTCATCTGGTACATAGCCCTCTGCCTTTTCATCTTGTCTATCTTTCTGTAACTGTGGTTTTTGGTCCACAGGCTGCAGGATTGTAGTTTTTCTTGCTTCTGCTGTCTGCCCTCTGGTGGTTGAGGCTATCTAAGAGGCTTGATGGGAGGCTCTGGTCTCTAGAAATATTCTTGATCTTTATTCTCAATGCAGTTATTAATACTTGGAAATAGTTTGATTCATTTTGGTCCTATTTTTAAAATTCGATTTTCAGGACAAGTGTACCATTTAAGTCTAATTTTACTCCATTACTGAGTTGAGACCCTTCTGAGTACTCAACACAATGCACCTTGAATTACGAGGTTTTTCCAGTCTGGCTGGTGGGAACAGGCACTATTTCTGGTTTTGGGTGAGCACCAGATACTGCTCCGTTTATTTATTTAAGGTGTTTTTTTTCCCTTGGCCTTGGGTGATCTCCTCTCATTAATGCACCAGTGAGTACTTGTCTATATACTAGAGGGGAACCTAGTAGTTCTCTGGGGTTCAATCTCTGTGAAGCTGTATTCTCACTGATACCCTTTCCTTTGACTCTTGTCACCTTGGTCTTTCTGGGTTTTCAGCTCTGTTTTCTCTACCCAGGGAATCTGTTAGTCTCCTCCATTGTGACCCCTCCCTGCAAAGACGCCTGGAAATTGTTTTAAGGCAGTAAGCTGGGACAGTAGTAAAAATCACCACTTTGAGTCTCATATCTCAGGAATCACTGCCCTTCATGTGATATATTGAAAATGTTTCATATATTTTCTTTTAGTTTTTCAGTTGTTTCAAGTAGGAAGGTAAATTCTGTCCCCGCTACTCCTTCTTGGCCAGATGTGTAAGTTCCACCATTCTATTTTACCTGGACATATTTAATGTTTCCTATATCTCTCCCTTCCTTCATTTTCACTCTCTTCTAATAAATTCCTTTTGCTGCAACCAGAGTAATCCTTCTAAAATACATAGTTGATCAAGAACTCTGCTAAAACACTTCATGATTTCTCATAGCATTTAGCATGAAAAATAAAATCTAATTAAACTTAATATGATTTTGAGGCCTTCTGTCTAAATCTGGCCATAATCGTTTCAATCCAGTATCTTCCATTTCTTCCTTTTATACTCTATACTCCAGTCTCACTTAACCTGGAGTTCTTCAAATGTATGAGAGAGTCTTGCATCTTTAGATGTTCACACGTCCTTACCCCCTTCTCCTAGGTATACTCTGTTCACCCTTCACTTCTTCATTTGAAGTATATTTTCTCTGGGTTTAACTTAAGTACTTAGCACATAACAGGAAAATAAGAAATATTTCCTTTAGCATGTTGTTATTTGGGGTTGGTGTGGGAAGGATATGTTGAAAATAGACTAATCCTGTATGTCTGTGACATTTTATTTTTAAAATTAAATGAATTCTAAATAAAATTAAGTTACTAATGTTTATATTCTCAAGATCTTTCCATTTCTACTGAAGAGTTATGAGCGTGGCTGTTTTCAGCACTTGAGTTTGCAATGGAGTTTACCCACCTGCTCCCTTTTCTCGTCTTTCCTACTAAGTCATCTGGCCTTTCTCCAGGGCTCTCTGTTTAGTGCCAGATTTCACCCAATTCTAGGTTGGCATGATCATTCAGTTTTATTCCAGGAAAGACTCTTCTACTTCTTCCCCAAGCCAGCTGGCATCTTCTTAAAATCCTTTGCAATATTCGTGGCCTATCTCATGTTCCAGGTTCTTCTTGCCTTGGCTTTTTCTCATAACACACCAGATTCTCTAATGAGGCAAAGACTATTTGTCTTGACTGCTGGTGGGCAGAATTCCTAGTCTTATTACAAACCACCAAGCAGAAATTATTTAACTAGAAAGAAAATATGGCATTTAAAATTTTTAAATAATAAAGGTTGAAAATAAAGTGCAAAATTTTATTTCTACACTTTAGATAAAGATCCTCAAGAGAATATTCTCATAAAAATATGATGTTGTTAATTATTGTCATATACTTTGGAACGTGTTTCAGAGTATTTTTTATTTAAATGACTTTAAAGTATGTGTACAATGTTTTTTGGAAAATAATTATTTTTTCCTGCTTTTTATTTTAGGGGCCTTCTTGAGTATAGACTGGGTTAATATTTGAATCATATATCCATTTGTCATAAAGTATTTATTAAGCAGAGCTATATGCAAAGCACTGTGCTTTGTTGATCCTTTGTTGATCCTTATGTGGGACACCGTCTGCCGTCATGTACAATTATGTGAATAGGTCATTAGAAGGCGAATTATTGATTTCAGGATGAACTACAAAATTTTACAACATCTATAATGCCTAACTATGCTACGTACCTGTTATGTTTTTTGTACTTTGTAGAAACATACATTAATTAACATTTATCTTCCTTTGTATCTTAGTGTTTCTAAGTTTGTATCGCAGGGGCACAGGATTGGACTAATATTTATCTTTATTTTACCACACACACTCATCAGTGGCTCTTGCATATCTTATTAGTTTGTTTTTATATATTAGTTTAGTTTGCAAGCAGTAGTATAACCGATACCAATTACTGTAACACCCAATTTAGAAAATAAAACATCTAATGACCTGGTTTTCACTATTTCTACCCCAACCTGAGTCTCACTACCTTCTGTCACTATTATCTTGGATCATATATGGATATTATGTTGCTTTTAAAAATATGTCTTAGTCATTGCTAAGACATATTTAACAAGTAGATTGTTGTGTTTTAATTTTTTAATTTTATAAAAATATGTTATGCAATATTTTAAGTTTTTGGACTTATTATTCCCACTTAAATTTATTTATTTATTTATTTATTTATTTATTTATTTTTCTTTTTAATTTTTGAATTTTATTTTATTTATTTTTTTATACAGCAGTTTCTTATTAGTCATCAATTTTATACACATCAGTGTATACATGTCAATCCCAATCGCCCAATTCATCACACCACCACACCCACCCCATCGCGGCTTTCCCCCCTTGGTGTCCATACGTTTGTTCTCTACATCTGTGTCTCAAATTCTACCCTACAAACCAGTTCATCTGTACCATTTTTCTGGGTTCCACATACATGCATTAATATACGACATTTGTTTTTCTCTTTCTGACTTACTTCACTCTGTATGACAGTCTCTAGACCCATCCACATCTCAACAAATGACCCAATTTCGTTCTTTTTTATGGCTGAGTAATATTCCATTGTATATATGTACCACATCTTCTTTATCCATTCATCTGTCGATGGGTATTTAGGTTGCTTCCATGACCTGGCTATTGTAAATAGTGCTGCAATGAACGTTGGGGTGCATGTGTCTTTTTGAATTACGGTTTTCTCTGGGTATATGCCCAGTAGTGGGATTGCTGGATCATATGGTAATTCTACTTTTAGTTTTTTAAGGAACCTCCATACTGTTCTCCATAGTGGCTGTATCAATTTACATTCCCACCAACAGTGCAAGAGGGTTTCCTTTTCTCCACACCGTTTCCAGCATTTGTTGTTTGTAGATTTTCTGATGATGCCCATTCTAACTGGTGTGAGGTGATACCTCATTGTAGTTTTGATTTGCATTTCTCTAATAATTAGTGATGTTGAGCAGCTTTTCATGTGCTTCTTGGCCATCTGTATGTCCTCTTTGGAGAAATGTCTATTTAGGTCTTCTGCCCATTTTTGGATTTTTTTTTTAATATTGAGCTGCATGAGCTGTTTATATATTTTGGAGATTAATCCTTTGTCCGTTGATTCGTTTGCAAATATTTCATCCCATTCTGAGGGTTGTCTTTTCTTCTTGTTTTTTTTTTTTTTTTAAATTTTATTTATTTATTTATTTCTATGGCTGTGTTGGGTCTTCGTTTCTGTGCGAGGGCTTTCTCTAGTTGTGGCAAGCGGGGGCCACTCTTCATCTCGGTGTGCGGGCCTCTCACTATCGCGGCCTCTCTTGTTGCGGAGCACAGGCTCCAGACGTGCAGGCTCAGTAATTGTGGCTCACGGGCCCAGCTGTTCCACGGCATGTGGGATCTTCCCAGACCAGGGCTCAAACCCATGTCCCCTGCATTGGCAGGCAGACTCTCAACCACTGCGCCACCAGGGAAGCCCTCGTCTTGTTTATGGTTTCCTTTGCTGTGCAAAAGCTTTGAAGTTTCATTAGGTCCCATTTGTTTATTTTTGTTTTTATTTCCATTACTCTAGGAGGTAGATCAGAAAAGATCTTGCTGTGATTTATGTCAAAGAGTGTTCTTCCTATGTTTTCCTCTAAGAGTTTTATAGTGTCCGGTCTTACATTTAGGTCTCTAATCCATTTTGAGTTTATTTTTGTGTATGGGGTTATGGAGTGTTCTAATTTCATTCTTTTACATGTAGCTGTCCAGTTTTCCCAACACCACTTAATGAAGAGACTGTCTTTTCTCCATTGTATATCCTTGCCTCCTTTGTCATAGATTAGTTGACCATAGGTGCATGGGTTTATCTCTGGGCTTTCTATCTTGTTCCATTGATCTATGTTTCTGTTTCTGTGCCAGTACCATATTGTCTTGATTACTGTAGCTTTATAGTATAGTCTGAAGTCAGGGAGTCTGATTCCTCCAGCTCCGTTTTTTCCCTCAAGACTGCTTTGGCTATTCAGGGTCTTTTCTGTCTCCATACAAATTTTAAGATTTTTTGTTCTAGTTCTGTAAAAAATGCCATTGGTAATTTGATAGGGATTGCATTGAATCTGTACATTGCTTTGGGTAGTGTAGTCATTTTCACAATATTAATTCGTCCAATCCAAGAACATGGTATATCTCTCCATCTGTTGGTATCATCTTTAATTTCTTTCATCAGTGTCTTATAGTTTTCTGCATACAAGTCTTTTGTCTCTCTAGGTAAGTTTATTCCTAGGTATTTTATTCTTTTTGTTGCAGTGGTAAATGGGAGTGTTTCCTTAATTTCTCTTTCAGATATTTCATCATTAGTGTATAGGAATGCAAGAGATTTCTGTGCATTAATTTTGTATCCTGTAACTTTACCGAATTCATGGATTAGCTCTAGTAGTTTTCTGGTGGCATCTTTAGGATTCTCTATGTTTAGTATCATGTCATGTGCAAACAGTGACAGTTTTACTTCTTCTTTTCCAATTTGTATTCCTTTTATTTCTTTTTCTTCTCTTATTGCCATTTCTAGGACTTCCAAACCTATGTTGAATAATAGTGGTGAGAGTGGGCAACCTTGTCTTGTTCCTGATCTTAGAGGAAATGCTTTCAGTTTTTCACCATTGAGAATGAGGTTTGCTGTGGGTTTGTCGTATACGGCCTTTATTATGTTGAGGTAGGTTCCCTTATGCCCACTTTCTGGACAGATTTTATCATAAATGGGTGTTGAATTTTGTCAAAAGCTTTTTCTGCATCTATTGAGATGATCATATGGTTTTTATTCTTTAATTTGTTAATATGGTGTATCACATTGATTGATTTGCATATATTGAAGAATCCTTGCATCCCTGTGATAAATCCCACTTGATCATGGTGTATGTTCCTTTTACCTTTGTTGGATTCTGTTTGGTAGTATTTTGTTGAGGATTTTTGCATCTATATTCATCAGTGATATTGGTCTGTAATTTTCTTTTTTTGTAGTCTCCTTGTCTGGTTTTGGTATCAGGGAGATGTTGGCTTCATAGAATGAGTTTGGGAGTGCTACTTCCTCTGCAATCGTTTGGAAGGGTTTGAAAAGGATGGGTGTTAGCTCTTCTCTAAATGTTTGATAGAATTCACCTGTGAAGCCATCTGGTCCTGGACTTTTGTTTGTTGTAAGATTTTTAATCACAGTTTCAATTTCATTACTTGTGATTGGTCTGTTCATATTTTCTGTTTCTTCCTGGTTCACCTTGGAAGGTTATACCTTTCTAAGAATTAGTCAATTTCTTCCAGGTGGTCCATTTTATTGTCATACAGTTACTTGTGGTAGTCTCTTAGGATGCTTTGTATTTCTGTGGTGTCTGTTGTAAGTTCTCCTTTTTCATTTCTAATTTTATTGATTTGAGTCCTCTCCCTCTTTTTCTTGATGAGTCTGCCTAATGGTTTAACAATTTTGTTTATCTTCTCAAAGAACCAGCTTTTAGTTTTATTGATCTTTGCTATTGTTTTCTTTGTTTCTATTTCATTTATTTCTGCTCTGATCTTTATGATTTCTTTCCTTCTGCTAACTTTGGGTTTTGTTTGTTCTTCTTTCTCTAGTTCCTTTAGGTGTAAGGTTAGATTGTTTATTTGAGATTTTTCTTGTTCTTGAGGTAGGCTTGTATAGCTTTAAACTTCCCTCTTAGAACTGCTTTTGCTGCATCCCATAGGTTTTGGGTCGTCGTGTTTTGTCATTTGTCTCTAGGTATTTTTTGATTTCCTCTTTGATTTCTTCAGTGATCTCTTGGTTATTTAGTAACGTATTGTTTAGCCTCCATGTGTTTGTCTTTTTTACGTTTTTTTCCCTGTAATTCATTTCTAATCTCATAGCGTTGTGGTCAGAAAAGATGCTTGATATGATTTCAATTTTCTTAAATTTACTAAGGCTTGAGTTGTGACCCAAGATGTGATCTATCCTGGAGAATGTTCCATGCGCACTTGAGAAGAACGTGTAATCTGCTGTTTTTGGATGGCATGTCCTATATATATCAATTAAATCTATCTGGTCTATTGTGTCATTGAAAGCTTCTGTTTCCTTATTTATTTTCATTTTGGATGATCTGTCCATTGGTGTAAGTGAGGTGTTAAAGTCCCCCACTATTATTGTGTTACTGTCGATTTCCTCTTTTATAGCTGTTAGCAGTTGCCTTATGTATTGAGGTGCTCCTATGTTGGGTGCATATATATTTATAATTGTTATATCTTCTTCTTGGATTGATCCCTGGATCATTATGTAGTGTCCTTCCTTGTCTCTTGTAACATTTTTTATTTTAAAGTCTATTTTATCTGATATGAGTATAGCTACTCCAGCTTTCTTTTGATTTCCATTTTCATGGAATATCTTTTTCCATCCCCTCACTTTTGGTCCGTATGTGTCCCTAGGTCTGAAGTGAGTCTTTTGTAGACAGCATATATATGGTCTTGTTTTTGTATCCATTCAATGAGCCTGTGTCTTTTGGTTGGAGCATTTAATCCATTCACGTTTAAAGTAATTATCGATATGTATGTTCCTATGACCATTTTCTTAATTGTTTTGGGTTTGTTTTTGTAGGTCCTTTTCTTCTCTTGTGTTTCCCACTTAGAGAAGTTGATTTAGCATTTGTTGTAGAGCTGGTTTGGTGGTGCTGAATTCTCTTAGCTCTTGCTTGTCTATAAGCTTTTGATTTCTCCATCGAATGTGAATGAAATCCTTGCCAGGTAGAGTAACCTTGGTTGTAGGTTCTTCCCTTTCATCAGTTTAAGTATATCATGCCACTCCCTTCTGGCTTGTAGAGTTTCTGCTGAAAAATCAGCTGTTAACCTTATGGGAGTTCCCTTGTATGTTATTTGTCGTTTTTCCCTTGCTGCTTTCAATAATTTTTCTTTGTCTTTAATTTTAGCCAATTTGATTACTATGTGTCTCAGCGTGTTCCTCCTTGGGTTTATCCTGTATGGGACTCTCTGCGCTTCCTGGACTTGGGTGACTATTTCCTTTCCCATGTTAGGGAAGTTTTCGACTATAATCTCTTCAGATATTTTCTCTGGTCCTTTCTCTCTCTCTTCTCCTTCTGGGACCCCTATAATGCGAATTTTGTTACATTTAATGTTGTCCCAGAGGTCTCTTAGGCTGTCTTCATTTCTTTTCATTCTTTTTTCTTTAGTCTGTTCCGCAGCAGTGAATTCCACCATTCTGTCTTCCAGGTCACTTATCTGTTCTTCTGCCTCAGTTATTCTGCTATTGATTCCTTCTAGTTTAGTTTTCATTGCAGTTATTGTATTGTTCATCTCTGTTTGTTTGTTCTTTAATTCTTCTAGGTCTTTGTTAAACATTTCTTGCATCTTCTCGATCTTTGCCTCCATTCTTATTCCGAGGTCCTGGATCATCTTCACTATCATTATTCTGAATCCTTTTTTTGAAGGTTGCCTATCTCCACTTCATTTAGTTGTTTTTCTGGGGTTTTATCTTGTTCCTTCGTCTGGTACATAGCCCTCTGCCTTTTCATCTTGTCTCTCTCTCTCTGCATTGATAATTCTCCATCAAGGTAGTCAGTTCCACTCCCAGAGACTAGTTACGTCACTCGTGGAGACCAAGGTTATACAGCCAAGCCCTGGTCTGCACTCCCTAGCTCCTTCTCTTCCCTATCAAACAACTGACCTTCCCCCACTTAAATTTAGACTGCTTACATTCATTAGTGTTATTATATGTAACATTTATTCATTTGTTATTTGACATTATTGCATTTTGTGAATATACAATAATTTAGTCATCCATTTGCCTGTTAGTGTACTTTTGATTGTTTACAAATTTTTGTTATTACAAACACTACTGATATAAATATTCAATATATATGTCTATTTACTTTTGCATGAGATTCTCTTTAATATAAAATTATCTGAGTGAACCACAAGTTTCTTAAAAGTTATCAGGAAAAAGAGAAATGTTTTAGACTGTGTTTTGCTGTTATATAAACATATGTATCCAGACAAATTCTATTTCTTGTGATATACACATGTTTAGAAATGTAATATTAATACTTTTTTTGAAAGTTAATTTTGTCAGAAATCTCAAATTTGCTGTCCAACCTGCAAGTATTTTTCTTTGTTGTCTTATTTTCAAAGGTGTGCACAATGCTGTTTTGCTTAATTGTTTAAAAAAGGTAAATACTATGTTTTATCTCACTTGGTATATCAGTTGATGTGAAGAAAACATCCATTTCTGTCCAGGACAAGCATTTGTGTTCAGCTAAAAAAAAAAAAAGCAGACAAGAGTTTTGAGTAGATTTGACAAATTGAAAGAAACTAGAAATCACTGTCCAAATACCATTTTCTCATATGACAGAACACAGAAGTTTGAACAAGCAAATTGCAGTAAATGAATCTATTGATATTTTTTCAGTGTAGATATTATTCAACATCATTTTCAATAGCCTTTCTTACAAACTTAATTTGAGGTAATCTTTTTGTCCTAGCCTTCTTATTTAAATCATTTATCTTGTATCTCCTTTTCAAAACACAAAACTCACACTAAACCTTTTTTTTTTCCACAACCACGTAGGACAATGGCTGGTGCTTTCTGAAAGTACCAAACAGATGACAGTTGCTTCTTTTACATCTGGCTTTATGCTCTGAAATTTTTAAGGTTGCATTTGTAAGTTATGACTTGACCACAAGGGTGCACTAAGAAGCACTGATAAACACAAGAATCAGCTATTTAATTTGCTGTAACTCATTTATCTAGAGCAGTAAAATGTTTCTGTTGGATTCTCATGGAGGTGTTCATACTCAAAGAACTTTCCTACATTATTAGAGATTATGTGCATAGGAGCAAAAAATGAATTTCCCTTACAAATAAAATACAACAGATAAGAATTTATTTATAATAATTATTAAGTTTTAAAAATTGTTTCATAGATTGTTTCAGGCATGGAAATGAATTTAGTCAGGTTTTTTTTTTAAATTTCTTTGACACTTAAAAAATAGTTTTCCACTCTAAAAAGAATTTGAAATTATTTGGCAGAAATAGTGATGAGATTTTAGCATATATTCTAATTATGAACTAAAAAACTTTAATATATTATGTTAGATTATATTAATTTTTCTTCATTACTTAGATTAAGTAAAATTATATATTGGGTTTTTATGAGCCTTACATAAATCAAGAAACACTTTATATACCACATATACCAAGTTGGACTGTTGGAAGTGAGTTTTGTTTCACTTCACAAAACAAACAAAGGAAAAACCCACACCAACAATAATGCTTCAAACCTATTTATGTCTATATATCAGAAATATATCAGATCACCTCTGTCATCTCATTGACAAAAAGTGACAATTATTTTGCTTTCAGATGAAGTTTTGCAGTTGTTGACATGTAGATCTGCTACATCCTTTATTCTCCAGTGGACATTCATTAACTGCCTCTTGTATGTCAGGTACTGTGATAGATCTTGGAGAATTAAGGTTAATTGATTGAAACCTTTGAAATTGAAACCTTTGAAATTGAAACCTTTCTTCAATATTCTTCAATATTCACTGGAAAGTTTGCATTAGTTGCAGTCAGAATAGATTTTTTTGAAAGGGACATTATCTTATCATGTTTTTAGGGTGGGTAGTGGAAGTAAAACTGGGTTGGGAGGCAGAAGTTCTGGGTTTTAGGCTCAGCTCAGTCAATAATATTGTACTTTGGGAACTTTACAAGATCCTGTTTCCTCTTTTGTAAAATACAAGAGTTAGAGTAAATGATCTTTCAGTTTTCTCTGAGTTTTAAAATGCTATGATTCTACTTATGTGACTGTATAATTAAGAGATTTGCTCTACTAAAATGCAAAAGAAACTGGATTGCAAACTGAACATTTTGTAGTAACAGGACAATAAATATATTGTGGGCTCTTGATTTTGAAGATAAAGACATTATTCTTTTTACAGTTCAGTTCAGCATTCAGCATCTTGCCAATGCGATAGGCACAAAACGACCCTGTACATACAAAATAATCCTTTAAATACCACAACATTCCAATCCACTGCTATTCATCACTGTAAATTTCTTGGTATGCTAATCGGCTTGGTGATGGAAAAATATGGAATATCATTCCAAGAAATTATATTTCATATTGAAGATTTAATATTATGGAATTTACCAAGGACTTCCTTATTTTCTTGTCTATAATCACCTTTAATTTACTTCAAAAATGTTTATTACGGAAAATGCCAAACATAAAAATTGAGAGAGAATGATATAATAAATTTCCATGTATTCATCATACAATTTTAACAGTTATCAACCTATGACCAATCTTTATTACTCTATGCTATCCACTCCTGATTACTTTCAAGGAAATTCCCATATTGCATCATGTCATCTATAAATACAAAGACAAAGCAATCTCAACCATTTGTAAACCAAACTCAGCCTTTTTCCTATTTCTTCATTTGTTTGTATTGGACCTTCCTCCTTTCATATGACCATCAGTGTAGGTTGAGGGAGTGGCACTGGTGCAAGCATGGTGGGTGATACAGGATTATGGGATGCCTGCTTTAGTGTCTTATTAATGTGCTTTAGGTTTGTTTGAGCTTGATCCCAGATGTGCCACTTCCATCTTATTATGATGGCTGGTGTGTCTACCTGACTTAATGACTTAGTGGACCTAATAGAACACAACTCATGATAGGCGGTTCCTTATGTGTGACCACTTGGTGTTCTACTGTCAAGTGTTTCATCTTTACCAGGGCCCAGTAGCCCACCAGGAACTGTTTTTCAAAAAGTGTATAATTCTCCACTGTAGATGGCATGACTTTGCTCCATCACCCCAGATGCCTGCAATGTGATTCACCTACTGGGGCTTTCCATAAATCCCTCACCATCTTTAGCTACCACTGAGACTTCCACTTTAATATAGGATCTACTAACTTGTATAGCCTAAGCAGCAGGCTCCTTACAGCATGCCTGAACCCATTTCATATCCCCTATCTGCTCCAGTCAAAGATAGTAGTATCTCATGGTATCCAGTATATGAACAAGATCAGTATTCCTCAGTGAGAAATGTGTTGCTTCAGAACCTTAAGAGGTGAATGTGTTTCCTGTGTTAGGGAGGAAGAAATATTCTTCTACCCTTCTAGGTTCTTCTGGCTGATCTAAGAATTAAATTGGCATAATACAGATTAACAGGAGAAAATCAAACAAAAGTTTAATAACACGTATACATAGGAGAGACCTAGGAAAACTGAGTAACTCACCACAAAGGCCAGAATCCTCACCTTAAATATCATTCTCAGATGAAGACAAAAGATATTGGGGGTAGTTGTTTGGGACTACAGAGGGGAGAAGGCAATTCACATGGAGATGGAAAAGCAAATGTTTGCTGGGCCATGCAGAGACAATGGGACACAGAGTGGACTCTAGACCCTGCTGAGTTTCCCCCACCATACTATGACTATTAATGAATTTAGTGTGTTTGGTGTTTGTTTCATAGGGCTACCATAACAAATTACCACAATCTTAGTGGTTTCGAACAATAAAAATTTATTCTCTCACAGTTCTGGAGGCCAGAAGTCCAAACTCAAACTGTCAGCAGGGCCAAATCCCCTCCAGAGACTTTTAGGGAAGATCGCATTCCTTGCCTTTTCCAGCTTCTGGTGGCAGTTGGCATTCCTTGGCAATCCTTTGCTGCACCACACCAATGTCTGCATCCATGGCCACATTACTTCCTTGCTCTTCTGTCTGTTCTCCTTTGTCTGTCTCATAAGGTTCTTGTCATTAGATTTAAGGCACACTCAGATAATCCAGAATGATCTCATCTCAAGGTCCTTAATTACATCTGCAAAGATTCTTTTTCTAAATAAGGTAACATTTACAGGTTCCAGGGATTTGACTTGGAAATCTTTTGGGTGCCATTTTTCTTTTTTTTTTTTTAACTTTTATTATGAAACACTGTCATCACCCAATCCTCAACATTTTGACAAACTTGCTCCATCTATCCTCCAATTATTTATGCTAACGTATTTCAAAGCAAATCGCAGAATTCATGTCGTTTCAACCTCTAAATACATCAATATGCATCTCCAAAAAGGGGAGGCATTTTCTTACATAACCACAGTGCCATTATCACATCTTACATAATTATAATTTTTATTATGGTCTAATATCCAGTTCATATTCAAATGTCCCAAAATATCTAAAAAATATCTTTTTGCAGTTGGTTTGAATTAGGATCCAAACAAGGAACTCTCACTGTGCTTGGTTATTATGTTTTTTAGGTTATTTCTGATGTTGAATGGTCCTCCTTTAGTTTTTCATGCCATTGACTTGTTGAAGAACCTGGGTCAGGTGTCCTGAGGAATTCTGGGTTTGACACGTTTCTTCCTGTGGTATCATTTAACTTGTTTCTCTATCTGCAGTATTACCTATAGACAGGAATTTATATGTAGAAACTTAGAATTAGGTTTAAATTAATTTGGGGTGCCATCTGTTGGACTACCTCATTTAGTATCAGTTCTTGCTCCCCATACTCAGTGTAAAATAATTGTAGTGTATCTATACTTTTAGAGAATATAGTTACTTGTGACTATACTATTTTCTTTATAACCATCATTTACTTTTAGTTCTGCAGATAAATATATCCTTAAAGCTTCCTCCAGATATCTTGCTGATGACTCCCAATTTATTTAACTTGCCTGAAACTTTTTCTTTAATAGATTCCTTCAGAATGCTCATGGAAGTAATATTCTCTGGGTTCCTGATATTCCTAAGAGTTGGATGCTTTTCAGCTTGTATATGTAGTATGCTTGTATGTATGTATGGCAATTTGCTTGAATATAAAAATTATTGGCTTACATTTTCTTTCATTGTGTTTCTCAAATCTGTTTCTTCAGTTGTCTTCTGGCATAAAGTGCTGCTGTCAAAAAGTCTAACAACAATTTAATTTTCTTTTCCTTTTAGATATCTTGATGTTTTTGCCTAAATGCTCAAACTACACCCCCGCCCCCTTTTCCTTTTTCTTAAAAATTCATTTGTTTTCCTAAATGTGACTGAATGTATCCTCTGCTGGATCATTTGTCCACATATATAATGTGCCTTACAGTATGTACTTTCAGCCTTTCTTTTTTTCAAGAAAGTGTTTTTGAATTGTGGTTTTAGTATTTGTTCTGTTTTATGGTCATGGTTTTCATATGTTGGATCTTGCCTAACTTCCAGTGATCTTTATCATTTTCTTTTGAATCCCCTTTTATCTCTATTTTATTTTGCTTTTCAAACATTAAGCCCTTTCCATCTTTTCTTTCTCTTAAGCCATTATTCATGCTAGTGTGTGTGTGTGTGTGTGTGTGTGTGTGTGCGTGTGCGTGTATGTGTGTATCCCTTCTAGTTTAGTCTTCATTTCTGAAGTGATTTTTTTCTTTTATTTAGAATTATTTCTAAGTTTTTTCAGCAATCTTTCAAATCAGACTTTTGTCTAGTCATCACATTTATGAATTTGTATAATTCTTTAGTTAAGCTATTAATTCATAGTTTGTAAAAATTTCTTAAATTCTTTGGACTAATATTTAATGATTAGGTAACTTTTGTGGGAATATCTTTCTAGTGCACTTTCATTGTCTGTAGGGACATAAACTTTCTCCTTAATTTCAGTTTTGCTACAATAATTTTATCTGTGATTTGGCTGCAGTCCTTTTCATTGCTAATGCTTCAGATTAATTTTCTTGTATTCTTAGGAGAGAAAAGTGGGTACAATTGTATTTCCTAGCTTCATGGTTCTAGACCTCTCTCTTCTGTTAGTTTAATGAAGTGTTGGAGAAAATATGTCTTCATACTCTCCGAGATCTTATGTCTTTTTTCCCCTCTCCAATATCAGATGAACTTTTTCTTTCTTTGCCCCTCCCCTATTTCTCATTCTACTCTCCAGCGGATTTTGGAAGGAGTTTTGATTGTTTTGTTTGTTTTTTAAATAGAGTTTGGAGGGTTCAGGCTACTCCAACACCATGTGATCTTACCATGTTTTCCTGTATTGTACCCACAAATTGGAAGCTGTCAAGTCCTTTTCCAAATCAGTTAATGTTCCCATATTTCCTTCCCAAGCTTTTCAGAGCTTGATAATTTGAGGGTTCTCTAGCTCTTATGGCTCTAATAAATCCCTGTACCTTTCCTCTACTTCCTCCTGCAGAGTCACTCAACAAAACTATTTGGGTATTGTTCTTGAGGTGTGTATCGTCACCTATTTTCCACAGTGTTTGATTTTGCTACCCTGAGTGTTCCATCTGGTTTTATGGGAACATTAGCAAAGATTCAAAAATGACACGTATTAGTTTGCTAAACCGTCCTAACAAAGTACTACAGACTGGGTGGCTTAAACAACAGAATGTATTGTCTTGTAGTTCTGGAGACTAGAAGTCCTAGAAGTGAGATCCAAGGCCTAGAAGGGAGAGAATGTGCATGCCTGTCCAAATTGTACAGAGAAGATTTAGAAATTACAGTAGACCTCAAGAAGTAATCGGGAAATGATTGGATAGGGATGATGTGAACAACTTTTGGTGACCTTGAAAGTCGGGTGGTGGACCTAGACTACCTGAGAAAAAAAATAGAAAGCTGATCAAGGTTTTTGAGGCATGTTGTGTGTTAAAGCAAATTTAAGGAGATTAGTCTATCTGCAATATGATTGATGGATTCAAAACAAAATTAAAATTACTAGATTAATTTACAGTTTATAAAATATGTTTACATCCATTTTCTCAATGCCAGTAGAAGATAGGAAATAAAGACTTATTTAGACTTGATAATTTCTGAGGAGACTTGCACAACTGTTATCTCATTTACTCCCTGCAAAAACACTTTGATATAGGTGTTAGTGCCTATATATTACAAATGATGCAATTAAGCCAAGAGAGTTGAAGTAACTTCTTCAAAAACGTATATTTCATGAGTGTTAATGTTAAGATTTGAATCTAAAAGTCTCTCTGCCTTCAAAGATCATGTTTTTTCCACCATAATCCTCTGCCTCACAGGAAGTTGCTATATTTTAGAGGTGTTGTTATAAAATGTATATTAGAGACTAAGCAATGAGAACAGAGATGAGAACAGAGAGGCAGGTATAGGCATGAGAGATTTTGGGAAGGAGGATGAGTTATTGAATGACCATATATTTTGCAAGGTAAGGGTGACATCTAGCTCATTTTCACATCTCCTATACTCAACACAATGTGGCAACATATTAGTCTCTTGAAAAGTTTTTATGGGAATACAATGCTAAACATCATTCTCAGTATTATGCAAGTCAAAATAGCATTCTGTAATTTCGTGTTCCCCCCCATTAAAAAAAAAGTGAAACATTAATAGTGTGTAATTAATCATTTACAGATTTAATTGTCCTACATATTAAAAGGAAATATTTCTTTAGTCGTTTTTCTTAACTTTGTGGTCAACTATGTCCTATGTATTGTGGGTCTGAGATAAGTCTACTTAATAGTTGAAAGTACCAATAAAAATTGAGGGAAGGAAAAGAGGTCCAGTAGTCACTAGTTAAGTCTCTCTTTTGGGGGAATAGAATTTAGCTCAAAAGCAGCTCATTTTACCTTCACCTTCTCCCAGGGATGATTTCTAGTCTTTTATGATTCTATACACAGAATGATTTTTGTACCTCTCTTAATTACATCAAATTTTGGCTAATGTAAGTATGTTCCTATGTTGTCTGCACAAAACAGGGAAGAGAAACAAGAGATGCTAATGGTAATAAAAACATGGACAGACCAAGGAGTTTCTTGCATATAATATTTTAAGTTATGCTTATATGGTGCTATTTTAAAGTATTATGTTAAAAATTTAAAGATTATGGAATTATGTTGAAAAATAAGGAATATATATTTGCGCCTCACTAATAGTGTTGAATGTTATTTTTAGAAATGCTTTTTGCTTATTATATTATAAAATTAAAAGCTTCATAAAATCAAATTTTAATTATTAAAATAAATAATAAATGTATTAAATTTATTATTATAATAAATAGTAGGGGGGACCTTCAAGATGGTAGAGGATTAAGATGTAGAGATCACCTTCCTCCCCACAAATACATCAAAAATACATCTACAGGGTAGAGGGAGGCTGTGGTGGCAGAAGAAGCTCCATGGCTGATGGCGGCTCAGGCTCGGAGGCCTCTCTAACATTCCCGTCTGCCTGGGAGTTCCTCACTTGCCGTGTGGCTGACAGGGTCTTGGTAATCTGGCCGGGTGTCAGGCCTGAGCCTCTGAGGTGGGAGAGCCAAGTTCAGGACTGGACCACCAGAGACCTCCCGGCCCCACATAATATCAATCGGTGAGAGCTCTCCCAGAGATCTCTGTCTCAACGCTAAGACCCACCTCCACTCAACGACCAGCAAGCTGCAGTGCTGGACACCCCAAACCAAACAACTAGCAAGACAGGAACACAACCCCACCCATTAGCAGATAGGCTGCCTAAAATCATAGTAAGTTCACAGACACCCCCAAACACACGACCAGACGTGGTCCTGCCCACCAGAAACACAAGATCCAGACTCATCCACCAGAACACAGGCACCAGTCCCCTCCACCAGGAAGCCTACACAAGCCACTGAACCAACCTTACCCACTGGGGGCAGACTCCAAAAACTACGGGGACTATGAACTTGAAGCCTGCAAAAAGGAGACCACAAACACAGTAAGTTAAGCAAAATGAGAAGACAGAGAAATATGAAGGAGCAAGGTAAAAACACACCAGACCAAACAAATGAAGAGGAAATAGGCAGTCTACCTGAAAAAGAATTCAGAGTAATGATGGTAAGATGATCCAAAATCTTGGACATAGAATGGAGAAAATACAAGAAACTTTTAACAGGGATCTAGAAGAACTAAAGAGCAAACAAACAATGATGGACAACACAATAAATGAAATAAACAATTCTCTAGAAGGAATCAATAGCAGAATAACTGAGGCAGAAAAACGGATAAGTGACCTGGAAGATAAAATAGTGGAAATAACTACTGCAGATCAGAATAAAGAAAAAAGAATGAAAATAATTGAGCACAGTCTCAGAGACCTCTGGGACAACATTAAATGCACCAACATTTGAATTATAGGGGTCCCAGAAGAAGAAGAGAAAAAGAAAGGGTCTGAGAAAATATTTGAAGAGATTATAGTTGAAAACTTCCCAAACATGGGAAAGGAAATAGTCAATCAATTGCAGGAAGCAAAGAGAGTGCCATACAGAATAAGTCCAAGGAGAAACATGCCAAGTCACATATTAATCAAACTATCAAAGATTAAATACAAAGAACAAATATTAAAAGCAGCAAGGGAAAAACAACAAATAACATTCAAGGGAATTCCCATAAGGTTAATAGCTGATCTTTCAGCAGAAACTCTGCAAGCCAGAACAGAGTGGCAGGACATATTTAAAGTGATGAAAGGGAAAAACCTACAACCAATACAACTCTACCCAGCAAGGATCTCATTCACATTTGATGGAGAAATTAAAACCTTTACAGACAAGCAAATGCTAAGAGAATTCAGCACCACCAAACCAGCTTTACAACAAATGCTAAAGGAACTTCTCTGGGCAGGAAACACAAGAGAAGGAAAAGACCTACAAAAACAAACCCAAAACAATTAAGAAATTGTAATAGGAACATACATATCGGTAATTACCTTAAATGTAAATGGATTAAATGCTCCAACCAAAAGACACAGACTGGGTGAATGGATACAAAGACAAGACCTGAATATATGCTGTCTACAAGAGACCCACTTTAGACCTAGGGACACATACAGATTGAAAGGGAGGGGTGGAAAAAGATATTCCATGCAAATGGAAATCAAAAGAAAGCTGGAGTAGCAATTCTCATATCAGATAAAATAGACTTTAAAATAAAGACTATTAGAAGAGACAAAGAAGGATACTACATAGTGATCAAGGGGTCAATCCAAGAAGATATAACAATGGTAAATATTTATGCACCAAACATAGGAGCACCTCAATACATAGGCAAATGCTAACAGCCATAAAAGGGGAAATCGACAGTAACAAAATAATGGTAGGGCATATTAACACCCCACTTTCACCAATGGACAGATCATACAAAATGAAAATAAATAGGGAAGCACAAGCATTAAATGATACATTAAACAAGATGGACTTAAATGATATTTATAGGACATTCTATCCCAAAACGACAGAATACACTTTCTTCTCAAGTGCTCATGGAACATTCTCCAGGATAGATCATATCTTGGGTCACAAATGAAGCCTTGGTAAATTTAAGAAAATTGAAATTGTATCAAGTATCTTTTCCAACCACAACGTTATGAGACTAGATATCAGTTACAGGAAAAAAAGCTGAAAAAAATATACAAACACATGGAGGCTAAACAATACACTACTAAATAACCAAAAGATCATTGAAGAAATCAAAGAAGAAATAAAAAAATACCTAGAAACAAATGACAATGAAAACACGGCGGCCCAAAACCTATGGGATGCAGCAAAAGCAGTTCTAAGAGGGAAGTTATTGTATTGTAGCAATACAATCCTACCTCAAGAAACAAGAAAAATTTCAAATAAACAACCTAACCTTACCCCTAAAGCAATTAGAGAAAGAAGAACAAAATAACCCCAAAGTTAGCAAGAAGAATGAAATCATAAAGATCAGATCAGAAGTAAATGAAAAAGAAATGAAAGAAATGTTAACAAAGATCAATAAAATTAAAACCTGTTTCTTTAAGAAGATAAACAAAATTGATAAACCATTAGACAAGCTCATCAAGAAAAAATGGGAAAAGACTCAAATCAACAGAATTAGAAATGAAAAAGGATAAGTAACAACTGACACTGCAGAAGTACAAAGGATCATGAGAGATTAATACAAGCAACTATATGCCAATAGAATGGACAACCTGGAAATAATGGACGAATTCTTAGAAAAGCACAACCTTCTGAGACTGAACCAGGAAGAAATAGAAAATATAAACAGACCAATCACAAGCACTGAAATTGAACCTGTGAGTAAAAATCTTCCAACAAACAAAAGCCCTGGACCAGATGGCTTCCCGGGTGAATTCTATCAAACATTCAGAGAAGGGCTAACACCTATCCTTCTCAAACTCTTCCAAAATATAGCAGAGGGAGGCACACTCTCAAACTCATTCTATGAGGCCACCATCACCCTGATACCAAAACCAGACAAAGATGTCACAAAGAAAGGAAACTACAGGGCAGTATCACTGATGAACATAGATGCAAAAATCCTCAACAAAATTCTAGCGAACAGACTCCAACAGCACATTAAAAGGATCATACACCATGATCAAGTGGGGTTTATCTCAGGAATGCAAGGATTCTTCAATATACGCAAATCGATCAATGTGATACGCCATATTAAGAACTTGAAGGAGAAAAACCATATGATCATCTCTATAGATGGAGAAAAAGCTTTTGACAAAATACAACACCCATTTATGATAAAAACCCTCCAGAAAGTAGGCATAGAGGAAATCTACCTCAACATAATAAAGGCTATGTATGACAAAACCACAGCCAATATTGTTCTCAGTGGTGAAAAACTGAAACCATTTCCACTAAGATCAGGAACACGACAGGGTTGCCCAATCTCACCAATATTATTCAACATAGTTTTGGAAGGTTTAGCCACGGCAGTCAGAGAAGAAAAAGAAATAAAAGGAATCGGAAATGAAGAGGTAAAACTGTCACTGTTTACAGATGACATGATACTATACATAGAGAATCCTAAATATGCTACCAGAAAACTACTAGAGCTAATCAGTGAATTTGGTAAAGTAGCAGGGTACAAAATCAATGCACAGAAATCTCTTGCATTCCTATAAACTAATGACGAAAAATATGAAAGAGAAATTAAGGAAACACTCCCATTCACCACTACAACAAAAAGAAAAAAATACCTAGGAATAAACCTACCTAAGGAGAAAAAAGACCCGTGTACAAAAAACTATAAGGCACTGATGAAAGAAATTAAAATGATACAAACAGATGGCGAGATGTACCATGTTCTTGGATTGGAAGAGTCAACATTGTGAAAATGACTATACTACCCAAAGCAATCTACAGATTCAATGCAATCAGTATCAAACTACCAATGGCATTTTTCACAGAACTAGAACAAAAAATTTCACAATTTGTATGGAAACACAAATGACCCTGAATAGCCAAAGCAATCTTGAGAAAGAAAAACGGAGCTGGAGGAATCAGGCTCCCTGACCTCAGACTATACTACAAAGCTACAGTAATCAAGACAGTATGGTATTGGCACAAAAACAGAAATATAGATCAATGGATCAGGAAGGAAGCCCAGAGGTAAACCCACGCACATATGGTCAACTTATCTTTGATAAAGGAGGCAAGAGTATACAATGGAGAAAAGACATCCTCTTCAATAAGTGGTGCTGGGAAAACTGGACAGCTCCATGTAAAGGAATGAAATTAGAACACTCGCTAACACCATACACAAAAACAAACTCAGAATGGATTAAAGACCTAAAGGTAAGGCCAGACACTATAAATCTCTTAGAGGAAAACATAGGCAGAACACTCTATGACATAAATCACAGCAAGATCCTTTTTGAGCCACCTCTAGAGAAATGGAAAAAAACAAAAATAAACAAGTGGGACCTAATGAAAACCTAAGAGCTTTTGCACAGCAAAGGAAACCATACACAAGACGAAAAGTCAGCTCTCAGAATGGGAGAAAATATTTCCAAATGAAGCAACTGACAAAGGATTAATCTCCAAAATTTACAAGCAGCTCATGCAGCTCAATATCAAGAAAACAAACAACCCAATCCAAAAATGGGCAGAAGACCTAAATAGACATTTCTCCTAAGAAGATATACAGATTGCCAACAAACACATGAAAGTATGCTCAACGTCACTAACCATTAGAGAAATGCCAATCAAAACTACAATGTGATATCACCTCACACCAGTCAGAATGGCCACCATCAAAAAACCTACAAACAATAAATGCTGGAGAGGGTGTGCAGAAAAGGGAACCCTCTTGCACTGTTGTTGGGAATGTAAATTGATACAGCCACTATGGAGAACAGTATGGAGGTTCCTTAAAAAACTAAAAATAGAACTACCATATGACCCAGCAATCCCACTACTGGGGATATACCCTGAGAAAACCATAATTCAAAAAGAGTCATGTACACAGTGTTCATTGCAGCTCTATTTACGATAGCCAGGACATGGACACAATCTAAGTGTCCATCAACAGGTGAATGGATAAAGAAGATGTGGCATATATATGCAATGGAATATTACTCAGCCATAAAAATAAACAAAATTGAGTCATTTGTAGTGAGGTGGATGCACCTAGGGACTGTCATACAGAGTGACGTAAGTCAGAAAGAGAAAAACAAATGCCATATGCTAACACAGAAATATGAAATCTAAAAACAGAAAAAAGGTTCTGATGAACCTGGGGCAGGACAGGAATAAAGACTCAGATGTAGAGAATGGACTTGAGGACGTGGGGAGGGGGAATGGTAAGCTGGGACGAAGTGAGAGAGTAGCATTGACATATATACACTACCAAATGTAAATAGATAGTGGGAAGCAGGTTCATAGCACAGGGAGATCAGCTCGGTGCTTTGTGACCAACTGGAGGGGTGGGATAGGGAGGGTGGGAGGGAGACGCAAGAGGGAGGGGATATGGGGATATTTGTATACATATAGCTGATTCGATTTGTTATACAGCAGAAAGTAACACAACATTGTAAAGCAATTATACTCCCATAAAATTGTTTAAAAAAAAGAAAAGTAATATATAGAAATCATGAGGGGGGTTGCATTATGAAACTTTTTTTTAACCAATAGAATACTGATTAGAGTTCACATTCCAGTAATAGTGAGTAATTTTTATGAGACTTATCCTCCTGTTGATAACTATTATAACTCTGAATTAAAAAAAAACATTTTAGTGACATTAAAAGCAATCAAAAGCATCAGAAAGTGTATGGACCACAATCTTCTAAAGAAAAGAAGTAAACACGATGACATTCTTATTTAGTTGGTTTTCCCTCTAGGCCACTCCCCAGTTTCCTGAGACATACAGAATAATAGAATTCAAATTAAAATTTGCATTCTTACTGGACTGAAGAGACAGAGGTTGAAAAAGACATGAACAGATGGAAATTTAGGGAAGACCTCAGAAATGAGGAAGCAAAGAAGGAAAGGATGCCCACCCCCAAATTCTGCATACATATTTCCTTCAACTGTTTAGATGATTCCTAAAATGTGTATATGATAAACAAGACTCCAAAGAGCCAAAAGGAAAGCAGAAGCCGGGAGGTTAAAGAAATGAGAAGAGGTTTCAGTCTCTGACCATTGTTTGGGAAAAAAAGAGTTTACCATTTAAATGTTGCTAAGTTCTAGCTTCCAAAACTGTGAGACAATAAATTTCTTTTCAAACCACTTAGTCATGTACATCTTTTTGGTAGCCCTAGCAATGAGCAAATCATATGCAACAATATATAACAAAGATAATAAGTCTTGACCAAGCTCAGTTGATTCCCTGAATGCAAGGTTGGTTTAATATTTGAAGTCAATCAATGTAATTTCAACAGAACAAAATGAGAACATAAACATAGGAAAAAAATATAATCACCTCAATAGATGCAAAAATATCATTTGACAAAATTCAACACTGATTCATGATTTTTAAAAAAGTTTTCCCAAAACAAGGAAACTTTCCAACCTCATCGAGGACATCTGTGAAAACACTACAATTAACAGCGCATATAATGGTGAAAAACTAGAAAGTCTCCCTATGGGGAATGATAGACGCACCACTTTTATTCACCATTGAAATGAAACTTCTAGCCAGTAAAATAAAGCAAGAAGGAAAATTAGAAAAGAAGATGTAAAACTTTATTTAAGGATTACCTGTGTACTTAATAAACTTTATGCATTTTACAAAAGAAAACAAAACAAAAAACAAAGCCTACTAGATCTAATGAGTTTATTTAACACTGTCAAACTCTTCTAGAAAATAGATAAATAGATAGATAGAAAATTGAAAAGGAAGGAATACTTTCCTTGAGGCCAGCTTTATTCTGACATCAAAACAAAACAGCTGCACTACAAGGAAATAAAAATATAGATTAATATCCCATATAAACACAGATGCAAAAAGTATTAAAGAAATTGTAGCCAATCAAGTACAATATATATAAATGATAAAGTATTATGACCAAGGTTCATGTGATTAATACAAGTTTGATTTAACATTTGAAAATTAAAGATATGATTCAAAAATGAAAAAATTGAAGGAGAAAAATTATGTGATCATCTCAACACATGCAGAAAAAACATTTGATAAAAATCCAACTTCTATTCCTTTTAAAAATATTCAACAAACTAGGAATAGAGGTATATTAGTATTCTCCAGAGTAACAGAACCAGTAAGATATCTATATTTTTATCTTTCTATTTATCTATTATCTATCTATCTGTCTATCTATCTATCTACCTGGAGAAAGGGGGAGGGTTGATAAGGGAGAGAGGTTGAAGGACGGAGAGAAGGAAGTAAGACGGAAAGGGAGAGGTAAAAGAAAATATTTATTTTAAGGAATTAGCTCATGTAATTGTGGGGGCTGGCAAGTTTAGAACCTGCCGGGCAGACCCTCAGGCTATAAGCCCAGGGAGGAGTTGACGTTGCAATCTCGAGTACGAAGGCAATCTGGAGGCAGAATTCCTTCCTTTTTGAGGCATCTCAGTCTTTTATCTTAAGACTTTCAGTTGACTGGATGAGACTCACACACGTTATGGCAAGTGATCTGCTTTACTCAGTGTCTACTGATTTAAATGTTAATCACATCTAAGAAATATCTTCATAGCAAATCTAGACTGGTGTTTGATGACATAACTGGGCACCATAGCCTAGCAAAGTTGTTACATAAAATTAACCATCACAGAAGGAAACCTCCTTTAACACGATAAACGCTTTCCAAGAAAAACCTACACCAAATCTTGGAGGTGAAAATTTATGGTGAAAGATTAATGCTATCTTCCTAAGATGAGGAAAAGGCAAAGATATTCAATCTTACCACTTCTAATCAACCTTATATTGTAGATTTCAGCCAGTACAATATGGTAAGCAAAAGAAATAAAAGGAATCCAGATTCAAAAGAAAGTCACTTCCTTTGTATAGAACATGATGATTTGTAGACTATTCCTTGGAATCCACAAAAAAGCTATTATAATTAATAAGTGAATATAGACATGTTGCAGGATACAAGATAAATATATAAAAATCTATTATATTTCTACATACTACCAACAAACTATAGGAAAATTAAATAAAATAATGCTACTTACAATGGCATCTTAAATATGAAAAAGAATAAATCTGAAAAAAAAGAGGGCAAGAACTATACAATGAAAACTACAAAACGTTCCTCAGTAAAATGATACAGCTAAATAAATGAAGAGATACACTGTGTTCATGGATCAGAAGACTAAATATTGTTAAGATGTCAGTTCTCCACAAATTGATCTATATAGCAATTGGATTACATTCATTTATATATTGTCTAAGGTTGCTTTAGCTCTGCAATAGCAGATTTGAGTAGTTGAGACAAGAGACTGCATGCAAATCCTAAAATATTTGCCACCTGGCCCTTTACAAAAAGTTTGTCAACTCTTGCTCTATTTTATTTTCCACACTAGCCCTGGGTATTTTACCACCCCCATCTCTGTCATTTCCCACTCTTGCACTCTACCCATCTTAAACTTCTTACAGATCATCTAATATGCTATGCTGTCTTTCATCTGTGGGTTTGTACGTGCTCTACTTACAATATTCTTTAACTACCCTACCTCCTATTTGACTGTGTTATCCCTTTTTTCACCCTTCAAGCCTCATTTTAAGATGCTGCTTCCTTTAGAAAGCCTCATTGAGCCCTGAAATCTTATGGAGTTGCCCTGACCGTGTGCTCTTACTGCGCTTTGTACATTTTCAACTGTAAGAGTTAACACAGTATAAATAATCTCTAAACGATTGTAAGCTGTGTGAGGAAGGAATTGTGGCTAATTTTTTGGGGGGGTGGGATAGGCATATAATATTTATAAATAATTATTGAACAAATTAATAAATAAATGATAGCTTAAGACCAAGATAGCTTTGGACTTAGCATGCTCAAAAAAAGCGTTTATGAATATCACAATGACGCTGACTATTGTTTTCTTCCAGAATAATTGCATGCCATTTCTCTTGGTTAGTCTGGCTTCTAATTTGAGACACAGAGTTACAGTTCTCTTTATCATTTCAGAAAAAAAAAAAAAAATCATGGAAGCATATTACAAAGAATTCTATAAATATTTGTGAAATTAACCTTTCTTCTGGCAGTGCATTGATAGAATTCTGCCTAGGCTATAACTGAAACCAGTCCCTTCCAGTCTTATGATTTTATCTTAAGTGAAAATAAAAATTAGTCTATTTACTGATATGCTAACATAAGAGGCAAGTTTCCTGGGCTCCTTTCCCAGACCAACAACTGACTTACTTGTGTAAAAAGTGCACACTTTTATTTGCAGTCCAGCTTCTCCCTATTTAAAGTGGCAAGACAACTGCTTTCCCTATAATTCCTTAATATGGTTGTTGAGAGGATTGGCATCCCTGAAATATTTTAAAATAAAAATTTAGGAAAGCCTCTGAGTGTGTCTTCAGGTTACATGAAGGAAAAAAAAAGCACAGCAATACTTGGCTAGGTAAAGGAGAGGACAAGAAATTATATTTATGTCATATAAAGAAATACTGTATTGATATTCAAGGTAAATAAATGAAGTGAAGTTGCTTCAAAGTAAAAATAAAATTTGAAACTAGTGTGCAATGGAGACAACCATATGATAGTGACAAGTCAGATTAATTTGCCGATGTTTTACCAGTAAAAATTACAAATGGAATCTTGAATGCAAGTTATTAGTTCAAGTAGTTAACTAGTCTAATATTTGGAGAATTTGCCCCAGGACAGCTGCATTTTGACTGGTACAACATGGCTCTAATATTAAATGTTTGGTAGTTTAGATTAAATACAGTAGGAGCAACTCTGGGAAGCTAGAAGGTACAGTGAGATGTCTAAACAATGAGAGGATGATATTTGAGAAGGAGATAAAGAATCATTATTGAGACTTTAGAAAGTAAAAGAGGTGTTAGGAAGTGCTGATTTTTAGTTAAGGAATTATGTCATAACCATATACTGGAATATAAAAAAATAGTAAACATATATTGCAATATAAAGATAGCAAGTTGATGAGAAAGAATACAAAGTGACGTCAGTCATGTTGCCTCAGAAAAATAATGTCCTAAAATCTCTGTATATTTTGCACATTTGGCCTCCATCTGTGAGAGAGAAAAGGTGATGAGCAGAAGCCGCTGTCTTCCCCATAGAATATTTTTGACTCAGCAGCTGAAAGTGACAGCTTAAGTTATAGAAAATTGGTGGAGATACAATTGGATAAATAAAAGTCATTTTTTTCTTTCAGAAGTTAGAGTATATAAACTAAGAAACAGAAGTTTGCGAAACCTAAAGATCCAAACCTTAGAGGAGAGCTAAACAGAAACTGTTGACTTAGAGTGAAAAATAAAAAAGATAAAGAATGAACATGTTTTAGGATTACTGATGTTCTTTGTTTTCTCTCAGTCAGTTCCCAGTTTCCAGAGATGGAGGACAGATGTATTAGATAGTAAGCAAAACAATGGCAAAAGCAAAAACCCACCACCAACAGCCCCCCTCCAAACAACAACAATAACAACTCAAAGTATTTATGAAGCAAAACACTTGAGAAGGAGGGCAGAATTGAAACTAACCCATAAATAAACATTAAGAAATCATTTAGCAAAAGGTTTATGATATTTATACAATTCTTTAAGTATTTTTAGAGGGAATGTATCCTTAGAAGAATAATAATAAACTCTTTGGTATTGGGCTTAGGGGATACTTTTCATCCAAATTTGGAAAATAACAAGAGCTGTTTTTTGAAAAGCTGCTATCATAAATAATAATAATAATAATAATAATAATAATAATAATAATAATAATAATAATAATAATAATGTTTAAAAGCCTTTTGATATGTGAAAAGTTCAATTTATTAAACGTGATTCCATGATTCCACTGACATTGACTGATGACAATGCTCCCTTGAGTGTTAGCAGAACTATTTTCCGGGTGCTTTGCTAGGCACCAGAGACCCTCAGGTGACAGTCCCAGTACTTGCTATTAAGCTTCTTATAATATAATGAGAAAGAGACAGGGAAACAAGAAAGTACGTTACCATGTACTTTGGAGAGGTATGCTTGGTATGTACATGAAATATTGATGAAAAAGCTCTAATGTCTCAAATTCTCAGAATTGGATGCTCAGTTTTTAAGAGCAGAGACCTTACCTGTTTTGTTCAACATTACATTTCCAGTTCCTAGAATAGTGATTGGCATAGAAGAGTACTCAGAAGTTTTTAAAAGAATAAAAAAAAAATTAAATCTGCCTTGGGGAGTTAGGCTAGATTTCACAATGGAGGTAATGATTCTTTAGAAAAGACAGGCAAACAACATACCAATATGCCCAATGGCACAGAAGCAGCCTGACTGGTCAACAGCCAGTAGTGGCTGTCAACCTTGTAGGAAGAGATGAAGTCTCCAAAGTCTGAAGAGCCTGGAGAGGCAGGCAGCAGTCATTGCATTAGATGGATCAGAAATGTAGAGGATTTGATATGGATGTTTGCTGAGATAATGGAAGCAAAACGAAGATGGAGAAAAATGGAAGATGGAGAAAAATGGAGACTTTGGAAGAAAAAGAAATTTTCTTCTTGAAGGAAATGAGTTTCAACACTTTTAAATCTGGTTTAGACAGGTATGAATGGGTACATCAATCAGGGCAGAGACATTTCTGAGACTTGGAGGTGCCAGGAGAGTTTCTGGGGGTGAGGTCTGAGATGCCTATGGACATGGGGAGGTAGGCCAGGGTACATAGCTCCTAGGGCTTGGGCTACTCTATATCATAGTATAAGTTACTTACTGTTAAAGAATTCTCTTCCATTATCACCCAGTCTTTAGGCGGAGTCACGTCCAAAGTTATAACCTGGTCCTGGTTGACTGTGGAATATTAGGGATACCATCAGGGATATCTGGAGGACACTGCAATAAAGCCATTGATACCTAATTTGGTCAGAGTTTAATAAGACACTTAGCACATTGCTTGGGCATAGAAGTCATGCATAAATATTAGTTGCCTTTGTCTCCTCTGCCCTATATCACTGAGTACTTCAATCATCACAAGTATTTATTTGTCTCTCACTGCTCTGTATCAGTGAACCTCTCATTTAGTGTTTGATCTTTTTCTTTTCTTTTGTATAGACAATTTTTATTTCTGTTTTCCCTGTACCCTAAAATGCTTACCCACATTCTCTCCAATAACCATGTTAATCAACTCCATTAGAAATCAGAGGATTATTTCTATCAGGATACCTAACATCAACTTAACCCTATGTGTTTATTGCCAGTGCTTGAAATTGTTTTTCCTTTAGTTTCACAAAATCATGGCCAAAACTTAAGCCTCATCACAGGCCCTACCTACTCCATGAAGATACCCCCAGCCCTACTGAGTTTGTTTGGATTCAGTCTATGATTTCCTTTAGATGAGTCCCACTCGTTAGGCCTTAATGATTTTGTGTGTTAGCTACAGCATCACAAATAGATTGTAAACTCCTCGCTGTCAGGACTTGATGTGTATTTGAATCCCACATAGTGCAAATTCCAAGAACATGGCAGATGTTCATTAAGTGCTTGTGCATACTGACGTAAAGAAAGGTTTTGTGTGGGTGGAGGAAGGATTCTTGAACCTCTGGACAATACAAACACTTGGATCTTTCCTAACAGGGAGTGGTTAGCGGATTATTCAGTGTTGGGAAGTGCCTCTTTCACTTCTTTTCCTTGTCAGACATCTTTATGACCTTCCTTTTGTCGTTCTACTATTTTCCTTCTGCCATCAACGATTTGCTCAGCTCTGCATCTATGGGATATTTATAATTATAAAATGACATGAGGTAAGCATGGAAAGAATTTGTTGAATATCACTGAATAAGAGATGTTGCTCATCACGGGGTAACGTGATATGGCAATCCCCTAATCACTGGAATGTTCTGGGTATATTACTGAACACAACAAAAACAGAACGGTTACACCATGCACACATGACTTTACAAATTTATTCTCAGAATTGGTGAAGCAGTAACCATAAATAGCTGCTTGTATTTTGCTCTGTTATATATAAATGTAACACCTAATTATAGACCTATCTCCAACGTCTCTGGATTAGTCAACCGGTTATTAGATACCTACAGATTTTGCTGTTATATAAATAAAAAATGGAATAGTGCTTGGTTGAGCTTTTCTTTTTATACTCTATAAAGATAAAGAAAAAAAATCAAGAACATTAGGACATTTATGAACGATATTAACATTGCACAAAAAAAATCAGTATAGTAAATTGGACTGCTGATATAAAATTGTTATCCCTCTCAATATCCTTATTACAGAGCTTTCTGAATAATAATTTTCTAAGTTACTCTAAATAGCAAGTGAGAATCATGTACACAATTAATTGGCAATTTGATTAACTGAATTATGGTAGTATTTTTCTAATGAGTAACTGATAATATTAGGAAAGGCAAGATGATATATTTTCTGCATTTTTTCTTCAGACAGAGCTGTGTTTTTACTTCTACTGACCATAACAAAAGTTTTCTCCCCGAGTTGTGACAGGGAAGGAGAGACAGTCATTTTTTCTCTAAGAATATCTGTGATTGTTATTCCCATGAGAAATTGCCTAAGGGTCCTCTTCTCCAGGTATAAGCTTTCTCAAAGACAAAAAGCAGTCTCTCGAAAGCCATGGAGAGTTGTGAGCAAATGAAGCCTTTCCCGTGGGCATTGCTACAGCTCTTCAGGTCTAATGCCTCAGCTATGCGCCCTCAATACCTTTCAGCTGATTCTTATCTTGAAATTGAATAGCGTTAGAAATTAATATTAGAAAGACTGTTTGGAAATACTTGGTGAGATCAATTTAAGAGTGACCAGTTATATGCTTCCTAAGTGTTATTTAAAGTTGATTAAATATGATAAGGTGAGGCAGAACTCTAAAAGGAAAAAGATTCAATATGATAGACATGTAGTACTGGTTTTGACTGTTGGTTTTTTGCAATGGCAAATGGGATGATGTGAGGTTTATGTCTAGACTTTTTTGTGGTGCACATACACGTGCTTTGTAACTGTTAATACTTAACTCAGTAGTTATGGATTGGTCCTTCTTTTTAATGTATAATCACATTGCCTTTCTAATGGCCAACTTCCTGTTTATGGATTCAAAGTGGCCAGAAAAGAGACTTTTTGAAAGGAGGATCACAGTCTGTGAGAAATACATTGGTGCTGATAATTTATTGTCACTATCTTTGAGTTTCTTAGTCTGTCCTCAGGAACTGGACACCAGCCTCAAGAATAAGCTAAGTCTGGAGCAAGAGTAGCAGAGGCATCAGTCTGTAAGTCCTCACCTAGCATTGTCGCAGAGTCCCTGTCACTGCTGGTTCACGTACTTATGTTTTCAATTTCCCATTCTCTGGGAGCCCTTGTAATCTTTTACTGCGGTGACTGTTTCCACTACCATTGAGAAGCTCCTGCAGGACTCTGAGTGCACATCCCTCATGTCTACCTTTAGAATATTAATTCAAACTTCTTTTTCTCACTCACTGTTTTCCTCATCTCTAAACACTGCCATAGACTGCTTTACAAGATCACAGAGTTGGTGAGATTTTCTTCATTGATTTCAGCACAAGTGACTAACAATGTATAATTATATTTCTCAATGATTACTGCATTTTAACTTCAGCTTCATATAGTCCTTTTCACTAAGGTTAGAAAAAAGAGGGGTAATCAAATATATGAATTAATTTTTTTTTTAATGTACCTTTGGCAGCCATGGAGGTGGGTCTTTGAATCTTCCTCCAAGAAAGTATCAATACATTTTGTTCAACTGTAGTTAGTACAGTGATCTCATAATCTACAGCTGGAAGAATTGCAGTCTCTGTCTTAGCCTTTGAGCCAATCCATGCTATTCCCAGCCAGCCCATAGTCATGACTGAGCCTGCTACAGGTGCTGGTCCTGGCATATCTGTTCAATACATACAGAACTCTACTATGAGACAGTCTTTGCTTCAGAGCTCCCAATTGGCTGGCTGAGATTTTGTTAGACCTACGCCACTGTTAGAATATCTCCTTGTCCAATCTTTCTTATAGCTTCCTTTTCCTTTCATAAGTGTCAGATTTTCACTATCATGACCTCAAGTCTTTCTCTGCAAGATTCTGCTTCCTCCAACTTTTATCTTTTATAGGCATTATAGCTCAACAAAGCCTTTTATTTCAGAGATGACTTCCCAGGGCACTTAACTGACATAGTATTTTAACTGCTTTGTTTAATGCTTAAAAAATTCACCATAGTTTATAATCCAATTACCCTTTTACTCCTTAAGTTCCCTATGAAGCAGAGCTTGAGACAAGAACTTATGTCCAGACAGCTTATTTTGCTAAATTATTCTAGGGAACAAGGATGGGGCAGTGGACAGAGTGAAACAGATAATCCAAAGGTAGTTGGGATGACCACTGAAAGCTACTGGGACTAAGTTCCACTAAAGACCAGTGGGGAGGCTGCAGAATTGTCTCCTGGAGAAATGGAAAAGGGGAGTAATTTTCATCAGCCCCAGTCTCTCACTGGTCAAGGGATGCCCTTGGGGTGTTAACTGCCTTACATTACCAGATTTGCCTGTGTATCAGAATGGCTGAATAGACTCCTACCGAAAACTCAACTGTGGGATAGCAGAGAATCATCCTCTTGCTAGAAAGTGAGAGAGATGAGGACCAGCTGAAGTAAGATGCAGGTGTCAACCTCTGCACAGCTGGTAGTTGCAACAACAGCTGCATAAAAAGTTGGGTCTAGTGGATGGGAGGTGTGGAAGGATGTGTCAGATGTAACCCCTCTAGGAGCTTCATTTTCTATCACATTAGGTTAAATTTCTTTCATCTTAAGGGCTTCTGGCAATTTTTCATCATTAAGCATCTATTTATTAAGGAAATTCTAAAATCAACAAAATTATAATGGATAGTGTCATAGAACCCCATGGATCCAGCTTTAAAAACTAGGGATTCAATGCAATCCCTATCAAATTACCAGTGGCATTTTTTACAGAACTAGAACAAAAAATCTTAAAATTTGTATGGAGACACAAAAGACCCTGAATAGCCAAAGCAGTCTTGAGGGACAAAAACGGAGCTGGAGGAATCAGACTCCCTGACTTCAGACTATACTACAAAGCTACAGTAATCAAGACAATATGGTATCGGCACAAAAACAGAAATATAGATCAATGGAACAGGATTGAAAGCCCAGAGATAAACCCACACACCTGTGGTCAACTAATCTATGATAAAGGAGGCAAGGATATACAATGGAGAAAGGACAGTCTCTTGATTAAGTAGTGCTGGGAAAACTGGACAGCTACATGTAAAGGAATGAAATTAGAACACTCCCTAACACCATACACAAAAATAAACTCAAAATGGATTAGAGACCTAAATGTAAGACTGAGCACTATAAAACTCTTAGAGGAAATCATAGGAAGAACACTCTTTGACATAAATCACAGCAAGATCTTTTCTGACCCACCTCCTAGAGTAATGGAAATAAAAACAAAAATAAGCAAATGGGACCTAATGAAACTTAAAAGCTTTTGTACAGCAAAGGAAACCATAAACAAGATGAAAAGACAACCCTCAAAATGGGAGAAAATATTTGCAAACAAATCAATGGACAAAGAATTAATCTCCAAAATATATAAACAGCTCATGCAGCTCAATATTAAAAAAACAAACAACCCAATCCAAAAATGGGCAGAAGACCTAAATAGACATTTCTCCAAAGAAGACATACAGATGGCCAAGAAGCACATGAAAAGCTGCTCAACATCACTAATTATTAGAGAAATGCAAATCAAAACTACAATGAGGTATCCCCTCACACCAGTTAGAATGGGCATCATCAGAAAATCTACAGACAACAAATGCTGGAGAGGGTGTGGAGAAAAGGGAACCCTCTTGCACTGTTGGTGGGAATGTAAATTTTTTTTTTTTAATTTATTCTATTTACTTATCTTTGGCTGCCCTGGCTCTCCATTGCTATGCACGGGGCCTCTCCAGCTGCAACAAACGAGGGCCACTCCCCGCTGCAGTGCACGGGCCTCTCACCGTGGTGACCTCTCCCGTCTCAGAGCTTGGGCTCCAGGCACACGGGCTTCAGCAGCTGCGGCACGTGGGCCCAGCGGTTGTGCCCTGTGGGCCCTAGAGCGCAGGCTCAGCAGCTATGGCGCACGGGCCTAGCCGCTCCACGGCATGTGGGATCTTCCCAGACCAGGGCTCAAACCCGTGTCCCCTGCACTGGCAGGCGGACTCCCAACCACTGCACCACCAGGGAAGCCCGGGAATGTAAATTGATACAGCCACTATGGAGAACAGTATGGAGGTTCCTTAAAAAACTATAAATAGAATTACCATATGACCCAGCAATCCCACTACTGGGCATATACCCAGAGAAAACCATAATTCAGAAAGACACATGAACCCCAGTGTTCATTGCAGCACTCTTTACAATAGACAGGTCATGGAAGCAACCTAAATGCCCATCGACAGACGAATGGATAAAGACAATGTGGTACATATATACAATGCAATATTACTCAGTCATAAAAAGGAACGAAATTGGGTCATTTGTAGAGACGTGGATGGATCTAGAGACTGTCATACAGAGTGCAGTAAGTCAGAAAGAGAAAAACAAATATCATATATTTACGCATATATGTGGAACCTAGAAAAATGGTACAGATGAACTGGTTTGCAGGGCAGAAATTGAGACACAGATGTAGAGAACAAACATATGGACACCAAGGGGGGAAAGCAGCAGCAGGTGGGGGTGGTGGTGGGCTGAATTGGGAGATTGGGATTGACATGTATACACTGATGTGTATAAAATGGATGACTAATCAGAACCTGCTCTATAAAAAAATAAATAAAATAAAATTCAAAAATTCAAAAAAAAAACCTACTGATATTCTGCTACTCTAATTTCATCAATACCTTCTCTCTTTTTTCTTTGTGTATTTTAAAACAAAGTCAAGGTAACAGATTAATTTTCATCCACAATAACTTCAGTATATATCTATATGAAATAAGAATTTTTAAACCTAATCATAATACCATTGTTATACTTAGCAAAATAAACTCAATTTAATACCCAGTCCACGTTCATTTTTACCTGACAGTTTCCAAATGTATTTTATAATTGGTTTATCTGAATTACAATGTTAACATTGCATTTGGTTGAATGTCCCTTAAGTTTTAAAAAATATCTGTTATATTTGTCTTTTTAAAAATCATATATATACACACACACACACACACACACACACACACACACAATATTTGTTGAAGTAACTGGATGTTATGTCCTGTGGTATTTCCCATACTTTGCCTTTGACTGATGATAACTTGATGGTGTTCTGTAATACTCCTCCACACCAGAGTTCTTAACCTGAGGGTCTCAGATCCATAGAATTCAGGGATTCTATGACATGGGTTAGGAAAAAGGCATCTTTATATTCCCTAATGTTTAACAGAAATTTAGCATTTTTTCATGTTGAATATGGGCAACAAACCACAGAAGTATTAGCACTACTATATAGATGTTTATTTCCATTTGTCATAAATAGAAATTTTTATGTCCATATTATATTACAGTTGTTATAGAAACCTTGAAATAGTATTTTCCTTCATGATTACTTTAAAATTTTACTGTAGTTATTAGATACTCCACTAGACTCCAATTAATCACAGTCTTCTTGTCCACAAACCTGGCTGGCCAACTAAGGGTCAAACCTGGGGCTAGTAATTTTTCAGTGATGACATAGTGACCTTAAAAAGCCACATGAGAATTCTCAATTCTCACTCTGTGTTACAAAAATACAGTAGACTTTTGTAACACAAATGAGTGCAAAAGCTATAATTAAAGAGCGAGCAAGTTTAAAACATTTTATCATTGAGGTAAATACAGTATTTGCTATTTAATGTAATTTATTATGACTACAAGCAGATTAGGTAGTGGATTTTTCACTGGTTCTAAATTCTGTGAGTAACAAAGATATTTCTTTTGGTTTTCTTTTTTTCTGCTCCCTTTGAACACTGTATTATGAAATGAAAACATTCCCATGCTGTAAAAATAGTAGTGAAACTGATTACAGGGAGGCTGTTTACATATGTGAAAAATTCTTAGAAGTGTTTGTGTTGAAGTGGATTCTAATGTATTTCTTTTGACAAATCTAAGTCAGTTAAAAATCATTGCTTCACTTGGAGATGAAGAAAATAAAGAGCAGCAAAAGAATACCTTTGTTAGAGATAATTCCTTTTTACTATTTTATTTGAAGATTTATAAAAGTTCTTAATTTGTTGAGAATCATTCATCAAATTACAGGTGACATGAAAACATTAGGGATTCATGTTTCTTTTAAGTCTTTCCTACCATGTAATTGTTAGGTGAGTAATACTGGATGGACTAGGAGTACTACTAATGTTTGACAAATGCTACTAATGGTACACTGTATAAGTGCGACATATTACGTTGTGTATTTTTTGAAAGACCATCATAAATATTTTAAATGTTACTTAAAATTTAGATTTTGTTTTGTTTTGTTTTTTGTTTTTTGTTTTTTAAACATCTTTATTGGAGTATAATTGCTTTGCAATGGTGTGTTAGTTTCTGCTTTATAACAAAGTGAATCAGTTATACATATACATATGTTCCCATATCTCTTCCCTCTTGCATCTCCCTCCCTCCCACCTTCCGTATCCCACCCCTCTAGGTGGTCACAAAGCACCAAGCTGATCTCCCTGTGCTATGCGGCTGCTTCCCACTAGCTATCTATTTTACATTTGATAGTGTATATATGTCCATGACACTCTCTCACCCTGTCACATCTCACCCCTCCCCCTCCCCATATCCTCAAGTCCATTCTCTAGTAGGTCTGTGTCTTTATTCCCGTCTTGCCACTAGGTTCTTCATGACCTGTTTTTTTTTTTTTTCTTAGATTCCATATATATGTGTTAGCATACTGTATTTGTTTTTCCCTTTCTGACTTACTTCACTCAGTATGACAGACTCTAACTCCATCCACCTCATTACAAATACCTCCATTTCATTTCTTTTTATGGCTGAGTAATATTCCATTGTATATATGTGCCACATCTTCTTTATGCCTTCATCCGATGATGGACACTTAGGTTGCTTCCATGTCCTGGCTATTGTAAATAGAGCTGCAATGAACATTTTGGTACATGACTAGTTTTGAATTATGGTTTTCTCAGGGTATATGCCCAGTAGTGGGATTGCTGGATCATATGGTAGTTCTATTTTTAGTTTTTTAAGGAACCTCCATACTGTTCTCCATAGTGGCTGTATCAATTTACATTCCCACCAACAGTGCAAGAGTGTTCCCTTTTCTCCACACCCTCTCCAGCATTTATTGTTTGTAGATTTTTTGATGATGGCCATTCTGACCGGTGTGAGATGATACCTCATTGTAGTTTTGATTTGCATTTCTCTAATGATTAATGATGTTGAGCATTCTTTCATGTGTCTGTTGGCCATCTGTATATCTTCTTTGGAGAAATGTCTATTTAGGTCTTCTGCCCATTTTTGGATTGGGTTGTTTGTTTTTTTGTTATTGAGATGCATGAGCTGCTTGTAAATTTTGGAGATTAATCCTTTGTCAATTGCTTCATTTGCAAATATTTTCTCCCATTCTGAGGGTTGTCTTTTGGTCTTGTTTATGGTTTCCTTTGCTGTGCAAAAGCTTTTAAGTTTCATTAGGTCCCATTTGTTTATTTGTGTTTTTATTTCCATTTCTCTAGGGGCTGGATCAAAAAGGATCTTGCTGTGATTTATGTAATAGTGTTCTGCCTATGTTTTCCTCTAAGAGTTTGATAGTGTCTGGCCTTACACTTAGGTCTTTAATCCATTTTGAGCTTATTTTTGTGTATGGTGTCAGGGAGTGTTCTAATTTCATACTTTTACATGCACCTGTCCAATTTTCCCAGCACCACTTATTGAAGAGGCTGTCTTTTCTCCACTGTATATGCTTGCCTCCTTTATCAAAGATAAGGTGACCATATGTGCGTGGGTTTATCTCTGGGCTTTCTATCCTGTTCCATTGATCTATATTTCTGTTTTTGTGCCAGTACCAAACTGTCTTGATTACTGTAGCTTTGTAATATAGTCTGAAGTCAGGGAGCCTGATTCCTCCAGCTCCATTTTTCGTTCTCAAGATTGCTTTGGCTATTCGGGGTCTTTTGTGTCTCCATACAAATTGTGAAATTTTTTTTCTAGTTCTGTGAAAAATGCCAGTGGTAGTTTGATAGGGATTGCATTGAATCTGTAGATTGCTTTGGGTAGTAGAGTCATTTTCACAATGTTGATTCTTCCAATCCAAGAACATGGTATATCTTTCCATCTATTTGTATCATCTTTAATTTCTTTCATCAGTGTCCTATAATTTTCTGCATACAGGTCTTTTGTCTCCTTAGGTAGGTTTATTCCTAGATATTTTATTCTTTTTGTTGCAATGTTAAATGGGAGTGTTTTCTTAATTTCACTTTCAGATTTTTCATCATTAGTGTATAGGGATGCAAGAGATTTCTGTGCATTAATTTTGTATCCTGCTACTTTACCAAATTCATTGATTAGCTCTAGTAGTTTTCTGGTAGCATCTTTAGGATTCTCTATGTATAGTATCATGTCATCTGCAAACAGTGACAGCTTTACTTCTTCTTTTCCGATTTGGATTCCTTTTATTTCTTTTTCTTCTCTGATTGCTGTGGCTAACACTTCCAAAACTATGTTGAATAATAGTGGTGAGAGTGGGCAACCTTGTCTTCTTCCTGATCTTAGTGGAAATGGTTTCAGTTTTTCACCATTGAGGACAAGGTTGGCTGTGGGTTTGTCATATATGGCCTTTATTATGTTGAGGAAAGTTCCCTCTATGCCTACTTTCTGCAGGGCTTTTATCATAAATGGGTGTTGAATTTTGTCAAAAACTTTCCCTGCATCTGTTGAGATGATCATATGGTTTTTCTCCTTCAATTTGTTAATATGATGTATCACGTTGATTGATTTGTGAATATTGAAGAATCCTTGCATTCCTGGAATAAACCCCACTTGATCATGGTGTATAATCCTTTTAATGTGCTGTTGGATTCTGTTTGCTAGTATTTTATTGAGGATTTTGCATCTATGTTCATCAGTGATATCGGCCTGTAGTTTTCTTTCTTTGTGACATCTTTGTCTGGTTTTGGTATCAGGGTGATGGTGGCCTCGTAGAATGAGTTGGGGAGTGTTCCTCCCTCTGCAATATTTTGGAAGAGTTTGAGAAGGATAGGTGTTAGCTCTTCTCTAAATGTTTGATAGAATTCGCCTGTGAAGCCATCTGGTCCTGGGCTTTTGTTTGTTGGAAGATTTTTAATCACAGTTTCAATTTCAGTGCTTGTGATTGGTCTGTTCATATTTTCTATTTCTTCCTGGTTCAGTCTCGGCAGGTTGTGCATTTCTAAGAATCTGTCCATTTCTTCCAGGTTGTCCATTTTATTGGCATAGAGTTGCTTGTAGTAACCTCTCATAATCGTTTGTATTTCTGCAGTGTCAGTGGTTACTTCTCCTTTTTCATTTCTAATTCTATTGATTTGAGGCTTCTCCCTTTATCTCTTGATGAGTCTGGCTAATGGTTTATCAATTTTGTTTATCTTCTCGAAGAACCAGCTTTTAGTTTCATTGATTTTTGCTATTGTTTCCTTCATTTCTTTTTCATTTATTTCTGATCTGATCTTTATGATTTCTTTCCTTCTGCTACCTTTGGGGTTTTTTTGCTCTTCTTTCTCTAATTGCTTTAGGTGCAAGGTTAGGTTGTTTATTCGAGATGTTTCCTGTTTCTTGAAGTAGACTTGTATTGCTATAAACTTCCCTCTTAGCACTGCTTTTGCTGAGTCCCATAGGTTTTGGGTCGCCGTGTCTCCATTGTCATTTGTTTCTAGGTATTTTTTGATTTCCCCTTTGATTTCTTCAGTGATCACTTCGTTATTAAGTAATGTATTGTGTAGCCTCCATGTGTTTGTATTTTTTACAGATCTTTTCCTGTAATTGATATCTAGTCTCATAGCATTGTGGTCAGAAAAGATACTTGATACGATTTCAATTTTCTTAAATTTACCAAGGCTTGATTTGTGACCCAAGATATGATCTATCCTGGAGAATGTTCCATGAGCACTTGAGAAAAACGTGTATTCTGTTGTTTTTGCGTGGAATATCCTATAAATATCAATTAAGTCCATCTTGTTTAATGTATCATTTAAAGCTTGTGTTTCCTTATTTATTTTTATTTTGGATGATCTGTCCATTGGTGAAAGTGGGGTGTTAAAGTCCCCTACTATGATTGTGTTACTGTCGATTTCCCCTTTTATGGCTGTTAGTATTTGCCTTATGTATTGAGGTGCTCCTATGTTGGGTGCATAAATATTTACAATTGTTATACCTTCCTCTTGGATCGATCCCTTGATCATTATATAGTGTCCTTCTTTGTCTCTTGTAATAGTCTTTATTTTAAAGTCTACCTTGTCTGATATGAGAATTGCTACTCCAGCTTTCTTTTGATTTCCATTTGCATGGAATATCTCTTTTCCATCCCCTCACTTTCAGTCTGTATGTGTCTCTAGGTCTGAAGTGGGTCTCTTGTAGACAGCATATATATGGGTCTTGTTTTTGTATCCATTCAGCCAGTCTGTGTCTTTTGGTGGGAGCATTTAATCCATTTACATTTAAGGTAATTATCGATATGTATGTTCCTATTCCCAATTTCTTAAATATTTTGAGTTTGTTATTGTAGGTGTTTTCCTTCTCGTGTGTTTCTTGCCTAGAGAAGTTCCTTTAGAATTTGTTGTAAAGCTGGTTTGGTGGTGCTGAAGTCTCTCAGCTTTTGCTTGTCTGTAAAGGTTTTAATTTCTCCATCAAATCTGAATGAGATCCTTGCTGGGTAGAGTAACCTTGGTTGTAGGTTTTTCTCTTTCATCACTTTAAGTATATCTTGCCACTCCCTTCTGGCTTGCAGAGTTTCTGCTGAAAGATCAGCTGTTAACCTTATGGGGATTCCCTTGTGTGTTATGTGTTGTTTTTCCCTTGCTGCTTTTAATATGTTTTCTTTATATTTAATTTTTGATAGTTTGATTAATACGTGTCTTGGCGTGTTTCTCCTTGGATTTATCCTGTATGGGACTCTCTGTGCTTCCAGGACTTGATTAACTATTTCCTTTCCCATATTAGGGAAGTTTTCAACTATAATCTCTTCAAATATTTTCTCAGTCCCTTTCTTTTTCTCTTCTTCTTCTGGGACCCCTATAATTCGAATGTTGGTGCGTTTAATGTTGTCCCAGAGGTCTCTGAGACTGTCCTCAGTTCTTTTCATTCTTTTTTCTTTATTCTGCTCTGCAGTAGTTATTTCCACTATTTTATCTTCCAGGTCACTTATCCGTTCTTCTGCCTCAGTTATTCTGCTATTGATCCCGTCTAGAGTATTTTTAATTTCATTTATTGTGTTTTTCATCGTTGCTTGGTTCCTCTTTAGTTCTTCTACATCCTTGTTAAATGTTTCTTGCATTTTGTCTATTCTATTTCCAAGATTTTGGATCATCTTTACTATCATTATTCTGAATTCTTTTTCAGGTAGACTGCCTATTTCCTCTTCATTTGTTAGGTCTGGTGTGTTTTGACCCTGCTCCTTCACCTGCTGTGTGTTTTTCTGTCGTCTTATTTTGCTTATCTTACTGTGTTTGGGGTCTCCTTTTCACAGGCTGCAGGTTCGTAGTTCCCGTTGTTTTTGGTATCTGTCCCCAGTGGGTAAGGTTGGTTCAGTGGGTTGTGTAGGCTTCCTGGTGGAGGGGACTATTGCCTGTGTTCTGGTGGATGAGGTTGGATCTTGTCTTTCTGGTGGGCAGGTCCACGTCTGGTGGTGTGTTTTGGGGTGTCTGTGGCCTTATTATGATTTTAGGCAGCCTCTGTGCTAATGGATGGGGCTGTGTTCCTGTCTTGCTAGTTGTTTGGCATAGGGTGTCCAGCACTGTAGCTTGCTGGTCATTGAATGAAGCTGGGTCTTGATGTTGAGATGGAGATCTCTGAGAGATTTTCGCCGTTTGGTATTACGTGGAGCTGGAAGGTCTTTTGTGGACCAGTGTTCTGAAGTTGGCTCTCCCACCTCAGAGGCACAGCCCTGATGCCTGGCTGGAGCACCAAGACCCCTTCATCCACACAGCTCAGAATAAAAGGGAGAAAAAAATAGAAGGAAAGAAAAAAAGTGGATAAAATAAAATAAAATAAAACTATTATAATAAAAAATAAGAAAAAATTAAGAATAAATTTATTAAGAAAAATTTTTTTTTAATTTTTAAAAATAGATTTATTAATTTTTTATAATAAAAAATAAGAAAAAAATTAAGAAAAAATTTATTAGGAAAAAAATTTTTAATTTTTAAAAATAAAAACTATGAGAAAACTTATTAAAATTTTTTTTTAATTTCTAAAAATAGAAGATAAGGAAAAAATTATTAAGAAAACATTTATTAGGAAAAAAAAATTGTAAGTAAAAAAAAGATAAAAAGAAAAAAAATAACGGATGGACCTAACCCTAGGACTAATGGTGAAAGCAAAGCTATACAGACAAAATCTCAGCCAGAAGCATACACATATACACTCACAAAAAAAGGAAAAGGGGAAAAATTAATATATCCTGCTCCCAAAGTCCCCCTCCTGAATTTGGGATGATTTGTTGTCTATTCAGGTATTCAACAGATGCAGGCACATCAAGTTGTTTGTGGAGCTTTAATCCGCTACTTCTGAGGCTGCTGGGAGAGATTTCCCTGTCTCTTCTTTGTTCATACAGCTCTCAGGGTTCAGCGTTGTATTTGGACCCACCTCTGCGTGTAGGTTGCCTGAGGGCGTCTGTTCCCCGCCCAGACAGAACAGGGTTAAAGGCGCAGCTGCTTCGGGGGCTCTGGCTCACTCAGGACGGTGGTAGGGAGGGGTACGGAGGAGGCGGGGCGAGCCTGCGGCGTCAGAGGCGTCCTGACGTTGCAGCAGCCTGAGGCGTGCCGTGCGTTCTCCTGGGGAAGTTGTCCCTGGATCACGGGACCCTGGCAGTGGCGGGCTGCACCGGCTCCTGGGAGGGGCGGTGTGGAGAGTGACCTGTGCTTGCACACAGGCTTCTTGGTGGCGGCAGCAGCAGCCTTAGCGTCTGCTGCCCGTCTCTGGGGTCCGCGCTGATAGCCGCGGCTCGTGCCCGCCTCTGGGGTCCGCGCTGATAGCTACGGCTCGCGCCCGTCTCGAGTTTGTTTAGGCGGCGCTCTGCATCCCCTCTCCTTGCGCGCCGCGAAACATCGAGAGGGAAGAAAAAGTCTCTTGCCTCTTCGGCAGCTGCAGACTTTTTCCCGGACTCCCTCCCGGCTAGCACCGAAGCCGGAGCCTCAGCTCCCAGCCCCCGCCCGCCTCGGCAGCTGAGCAGACAAGCCTCTCGGGCTGGTGAGTGCTGCTCGGCGCCGAGCCTCTGTGCGGGAATCTCTCCATTTTTCCCTCTGCGCCCCTGTTGCTGTGGGATCCGCGCTGATAGCCGCGGCTCACGCCCGTCTCTGGAGCTCGTTTAGGCGGTGCTCTGAATCCCCTCTCCTTGCGCGCCGCAAAACAAAGAGGCAAGAAAAAGTCTCTTGCCTCTTCGGCAGCTGCAGACTTTTTCCCGGACTCCCTCCCAGCTAGCTGTGGCGCACTAGCCCCCTTCAGGCTGTGTTCACGCCGCCAACCCCAGTCCTCTCCCTGCGATCCGACCTCCGAAGCCCGAGCCTCAGCTCCCAGCCCTGCCCGCCCCGGTGGGTGAGCAGACAAGCCTCTCAGGCTGGTGAGTGCTGGTTGGCACCGATCCTCCGTGTGGGAGTCTCTCCGCTTTGCCCTCTGCACCCCTGTTGCTGCGCTCTCCTCCGTGGCTCTGAAGCTTCCCCCCTCCGCCACCCACAGTCTCTGCCCGCGAAGGGGCTTCCTAGTGTGTGGAAACCTTTCCTCCTTCACAGCTCCTTCCCACTGGTGCAGGTCCCGTCCCTATTCTTTTGTCTCTGTTATTTCTTTTTTCTTTTGCCCCTGTTATTTCTTTTTTCTTTTGCCCTACCCAAGTATGTGGGGATTTTCTTGCCTTTTGGGAAGTCTGACGTCTTCTGCCAGCGTTCAGTGGGTGTTCTGTAGGAGCAGTTCCACGTGTAGATGTATTTCTACTGTATCTGTGGGAAGGAAGGTGATCTCCGCGTCTTACTCTTCCGCCATCTTGCCTCGTCCCCTAGATTTTTAAGAAGTTATAATTTATTACTATATTGTCAATATTTAATATTATACTAATGAGTTCTTATTTGCAATATTACAAGATTTGGAATCCAAATAATTAACAAAACACTTTCCATTTTAATAAACATCGATTGTTATTAAAATAATATCTGGAAGAAATAATTCAATTTGTTTATAAGATAAGGAATGTTTCTCCCCACACACATTTTCAAAATCATTCATTCATTGTTGAGACACTTGGATTTATGTGGTGACAAGCAGTGGTTCTGAAACGTTAGCCTGTATCAGAATCTCTTGAAGGCCTTTAAAACTCAGATTGCAGGGCCCCAGATTTTCTGATTCAGTAAGTCTAGAGTTGGATTCAGGATTGTTCCTAAGATGTTCTTAGGTGGCATTGAAACTGATGGCCCAGGGACCACACTTTAAGAACCTCTACTGTGAAATATGATATGAATTTATTCAGTTATCAATTCAACCATTCTATAAAAATTTGAGAACTATGTGGTAAAATCTGGGAATAAAAAGGTAGAGAAGTTACATTTTCTTTACTGGAGGAAATTATCCTGAGAGTGTCCATGTTCACTTCATATTGCAAAATAATTGCCAGTGTTTAGCTTCTACGTGCAATTTCATGTTTCCACATTATGGTTACATCACTCAATGTTTTTTCTATAGGGAATGAATCAGTATTTTCTTTAACAGCTTAAGACAATTTGACCTAAAATAAAATGTGATGGATCAAACTTAAAGCCACGTCAGTAAGTCTGAAAAGCAAGATAGCCTTGAAGATCTTATACATAGTAGATTGAGATACTAAATTCACTAGGGCTGCCATAACAAAATACCACAGCTTAAACAACAAAAATTATTTCTCACAGTTCTGGAGGCTGGAAGTCCAAGATCAAGGTGTTAGAAAGGTTGGATTCTTAAGAGTCCTCTCTTCTTGCCTTGCAGGTGGCCTTCTTCACACTGCATCCTCACATGGCCTTTTCTCAGTACCTGAGCATTCCTGGTTCTTATAAAGACACCAGTCATATTGGATTAGGGTACCACCCTATAAGCCTCATTTCAACAAAACCACTTTTTTGAAGGCCTGTCTCCTAATATGGTTACATTCTGGGGTACTGGGGATTGGGAATTCAAAATATGAATTTTAGGTGGACACATTTCATCCCATAAAAGATGCTCACAGTTGTTACAAGAAAACATACCTTTGAAGATACAACTTTAAAATTGTTCTCCCTGAGTTTGTATCTAAAACATCATCTTTTCTTTTCCCCACAATCAGCCCCTCTATAACCAAATATTAAGAGGCTTCATTTCCAGGCCTATAGTAGGAGCAAAAGGAATAAAGAAAGCTTATTTTGTCTTCAATTTTGAAGGTTATTTCTACATGTTTATTTGTAAATTTGTCTATTTGCAAATTATGATGCATAATCTTTAAGAAACAATATTTTGGCAGAAGGTCAGTTTCCTAGAAGAATTCAAAGAGTCTATTTAATCTATAATGAGGTTGAACTACTGTATAACTCAAACATAAACTAATTCCAATTTGGACTAAATATAATTTAGATTTTCTTGATGCAAGTGGTAAAATGAGGACAGTTTTAATCACAGCAGCAAGCAGGTTCTTCCTTGATCTTTAGCAGCAACTACCATCCATTCTTCAACAAACATTCACTGGACTTTGTGTTCAAGGTACTTTCTGAGAGCTTAAAATACAGGACTGAGTAAGAAAGACAAATCTGTGCTTCAGTGGAGCTTGTGGTCTAGGAGGCAATTGAAAAGTGAAAGTGCAATAGCAGAAGGAAATCAAGCTATCCATAGCAATACTGGAGAGAACTGTTTTGGAGACCAAATGGTCTTATCAGGAAACAATTTTACCCCAAATGACTAAAAAGAAGGTTCTTCTAAAAAGAACTACTTAGCCAGGTGTGGGCAAGGTTGAAGAAACAAGCAAGGTCTATTGAGATTCTCAGAGCCTAGCCATTACCATCCCTAGGTCTGAAGGGTCCAAGTAAGGAATTCCTGGTACTGGAGCCCAGCAAGAAGAGAAATCATGAAGGAAGGGACACACAGTCACACAGTGGGAGCTGACAGAAACATGGCCCAAAGTAAGGAAGTAAAGAAGTGGTTAGAATAAAACATCTTAGTTTCTCTCCTGCTCTCTATTTTGATGGTGTTTTCGTTTGTCCAAATCCTACAGGAAGTCAAACAATGAGGGAACTTGAGTGATGTAGTCTACTGGGACTAGCAGAGAAAGAGAATAGATGGGGAGAGGAGAGGTCCAGGGGAAATAGCAAATCGCCAGCATAGAGGCTGCAGAGGGCCCAAGATTATAGTTAGAACAGCCATTCTAACACATTATCTACGAACAAGAATATTTGTATGTCAGCACTATTGTTATGAAATAAAGTTTATATTTTGTATTTGAAATCAAATTATGGAGAAGACTAAGTAACATATGCAAAAAATCACAGAGCTATAAACAACAGTAAACAATCATGAGCTAAGTAATTTACCGAAAGTGGAGGCTCAGGCAGAGAGAAAGATCACTGGGTATCACAAACTTACATTTTATCAAAAATCAATTTTGATCAATTGACCAATTTTTTTAATGGTGGCCTAATTTTTTCCTAAGCTTGTACTGAGAGTCATGGTAATTCCATAGCTGATGTAAGATATTTTTTTCAATCTGTACAGTGAATATGCCCTACTGGAATCTATTTCTTTGAGAAGGCTTTGAAGATAAAATCTTGGCAGTATTCCTGGGGTGACAAAATCTTTCTATCTTTGGAAAGAGTTGTATAACTTCAGAAACTGCTAAAGTAGCTGGATGGTACTTGGATTCAACATAATTGGATAGTATTTTTAGGACACTGTGTGAGCATGAAATGTATTAAGTGATAAGGTAGATGAGTCCTGGTAGAATGATAGGAAATCACCAAGTACTTATGAACACAAAACAACAAAAACTACAAATAGTTTTTAAAATATTTTCACATCATTTATCAAAATAAATGGAACACTTGGAAATAAGAAATCTACTATCTGATCACTTTACACCCAACTCTGCATAGATTCTTGGCTTTCTAAAATGCAGTATATTATGACTAACAAGAAAATTCATCTTTTAAGTAGTTTCTAAAACTTCATCCCCTCAGACAAATATTTCTAGGTTTAATCTACGTGAACATACAAACTTTGTAACTCATTATTTCCTTGGTGTATCATTTGCACAAAATATACATCACTACTGAAAATAATTACCTTTTAAATTTTCTAGATTTGTCTATTCTTTAGTTGCCTATCATCTGTCTCTTATATATTTGTACTAATTAAAAAATTTTATATTGCTAAACTTTAAATTGAAAAAGTTCTGATATCCTGGGAAGAATCATTCAGTGAGTAATCCCATAGGCTTGAAGTTGGATTCCATGGATTTCAGCCTTGGCTCTCTGTTTGCTAGCTGTTTACCTTGACCAGGTTATTGAACTTCTATACACCTTAGCTTCTTCATTTGTAAATAAGGAATAATAACCTCCAAGAATTATTATGAGGAATGTATGAGAATGTATTCCTGATTAAGCAGCAATTTAAAATTTTAAATTATTATTGTTATTAGTACAAACAGCTCAAATTATAAACATTTAAACATATATCTATTAAAAGATTTAAGCGTTTATAAGTATCAAAACTCTTGATATTTATGTAATTTAATATTGTCAATCATGATACAATATACATTCTCATACTTTAAAATATGACATAGTTACATAATTTAATGTATGACATTCCTAAGAATAACAGTAAATTAAATATTTTAAAGATTTGATATTTATCTTTTGTAATTATTGATTTTTTAAAGTAATTTGTTATTGACTTTTGAGAAATAAGGTTTTAATATTAAGAAGTTCATCTCTTTATCAAAACATACAGTAAGTTAAAAATTTGGGTGAGATTTTGGAGAAAAAAATTCCTAAATGTTAGGATTTGCCTCTAGTCAAATTCTAAAATATTTTAACATATTAACATCTCCATCTGCTCTTTCCATCATTAGTGAAGCAGGTGGTATATGTAATCTCCAAGGTAAAGCAATAATCATGTGGGCTTTCAACAACTCTAATGTAAGTTTAAAAGAAATTATTACTATTTCCATTTGCAGAAATATTTTAAAAATATAAGATAAGTAATTAAAGTAACATATTTATTTTATCTTTTATCACATAACAATGACAGAGGATTAAAGCTGTTTGTGCCTAATGCCATATTTTAAAAGTAGAACCTCCAGGAAAAGAAATTTCTAGAGATCAGCAATTCATTTCCATAGCTAATATATCTTGTCTTGTCTATACTATACTATACCACACTATATGATACTGTATTTTTGTATATTTTTTTTATGTTTCCTGTAACTAAAAAAAAAAATCCCATTGAATGTGGTTTAAATATTAAAGAGGATGTATTGGCTTTCATAAATATATAAATCTGGAAGCATGCTGAATTCATTTTGATTCAGCAACTTAAAGATATCTTTAAAGACCCCAATTTTTTCCTTCTTCCTTCCATTGTCAAGTTCACCTTAGAAGCTTCCTCATATTAACAAAATAGCTCCAGCAGTTCCAGTCTTTATAAACACACATCCTCCAGAAATAGGAGTGTTTCTTTCTTAGGGTTCTAAGCCAGAGTCCTAAAATTTACTTTTTAAAATTCGGTTTCTGGGACTTCTCTGGTGGTCCAGTGGTTAAGACTCCTCGCTTCCAATGCAGGGGGCACGGGTTCGATCCCTGGTCGGGGAATGAAGATGCCACATGCTGCGTGGCACAGCCAAAAAAAACAAAAAACAAAGAACAAAAACCACAAAAAAATTCAGTTTCTGCTTGGATTGGCTAAGGTCACATATGTCTGAACCAATCACTATGCAAGAGAATGGAAATGTGCTGATTGGCTTAGGTCAGTCAAATGCTACTCTATCAAATTTAACTTTCCCCAGAACATACGGGCTGCATAGTGAAATGGTAGATAACCCAAACTGAAATTAATAAAGCCTTTAGGAAAGATAAAGGAGCCAATAGATGCTGACTAGGTGACCGGCAAATCCACTGCAGGCACTTTGATCAAAGTAAGCAAAAAGAATGACAAAAGTCATAAAAACTAATCTTGGGGATTTTCTAAATATAACTATACATCTTACATTACTTGTAGAAATAAATAAAAGCACATGTAAAGAACATATCTACAGTTATTACAGTAATCCCTTAACTTTTTTTTTTTCTTAAATAGAACCTCTATTCCCAGAAATTTTATTTATTTTTCTATGTAGATTTTGCTGAAGTTTATGGATCTGGAGATCCAGGTGTCTTAAATGACTGTGCCTGTGAGTACTGAGTAATGTGTCCCAACCAAGAGCATTGTCAGATATGGGAACTGAACACTTGTTTTGAACATATACCTGCCGTAACTTGCTCTCGACGGCATCTGGAAGACACTTGTCATGTGGTTCCGTCATGCACAGTTCAGACACTTTTTCATCTGGAAGCATGAGAAATACTGCCCTTTAATTAAATAATCAACAATTTAACAATGCTACATCAAAGTTGTAGATGGTTTTCTATCTCCCGTTTCTCTGATGCTAGCAATAACCACACCGCCTTATTTCAAATTGACTTCCAGAACTGACAGCTGTGTCCGAAGAGGGAAAAGAGTTAACATTCTTTTTTCTGTCTTTTTGGTTTTAGCAAATCACTTCAGGTGAGCTGAGGCAAAGCTCCAGTTGGAACAAACTTGAGAACACTAGGCGAATATTGCAGTACAGGTTAGGGATGGTTTGTGTTAAAAGTTGACAGATACTTTAAGTTCTCTAGGGACTGAAAAAGGCAATTCTGTTTACAGTTCAAATGAATAAGATATAAGGATTTGCTCCAGACCTTTTAAAGTTTTAGAGCCAAAATTCTTCAGTTTTTTAAAAATACATTTTAAACCACATGTAACAACTATACAGAACAAATAAACATGGATTTGTATATCTTACAAATAAGATATTGTATTGTATTTGACAAATAAACATGGATTTGTATATGACTGTCTTAGAGGAAAGAATTAGAAGGATTAGGGATATAGGAAACATCATTTAGCATAGAAAAGAGTTCAAGGAAGGACACCCCAATACTATACTATCTTCAGGCTAAAGCATGCTTAACATTTTCCAGAAAGGTATGGTTCTAACCTTTCTTAAAATCCTCCAGAAAAGCAGGCTCAGCCAACTATCCAATAGTCAAGATACTGTGTACTATATGTTAAATGAGTTACTGCCCAGTCAGGCCGTTCATTAATTTATTTACATGAAGGAGAAAGGACTTAGAGGTGGTTTGTGCCTCGTTGGGTGGTAGTGTGAAGCCGTGCAGCGATAGACCTATGGACTCTTTTTATAAAATACCCCACAAACCAAGGGTGGCTCCGGCAAAGCAGTTCAGTGCTTCGGTTTAAAATGTGTCTAGAGAGGCACATCCCAGTTGTTCATTTTTTCAGAGCAACACAGCATGAAGCAGACACAGTGAAGAGTGAAGTAAATGCAGTATCATTTTGTTCTCTAGTGGTTCTGTAGCTTTATAAGCAACAAGAGAAGCTACCCTTATCCTGAAATAATACTTTCACGAAGGGCACAGACAGCAGAAGCAGCGTGAGGGGGCCCACTCAGAGAGCCGTGGTAGACAGCAAGCTTCAGGGAAATGTTGGACTAAGACCTGAAAATTATTTGTGAGCATATATCAGACAAACAACAGGAGGTGGGCAACTGGGTGGGGATGTTGAGTATTCTTCATAGACAGATGGAATCATAATCCAGTGATATTTGAAGTATTGCTGTTAAGATTATTTTGTACTGGTAAGGGATGCAGACAATAGCCTATTTCTTAACTCTATGATCTTAAAAAACTAGACTAACAATCAAATGAACAAAACAAAGAAGATTAATGAATCTTAAGGCAAAGAATGGTATATTTTATTTACACTGTGTATTTCAAGAGTTGTGTCCCTCGTACGTTGTTTCCATGGCAGTTACTTCTAACATCAGTTGTGTAAATGAAGATCAGTTTCTTACTTTAAGTTTAGAGATTAGTTTGATTGCCTGAAATATGAAGAATTAAATGAATAAAGGAATACTCAGAGGTCTTTTTTTTTATAACGTGGGAGGATAGCATTACATTTGGAAAACTTTAGAAAGTAATTCTTCAGATTTCTTAAGGTCAATAGATTTCAGAAGTGTTCACTTATGAGAAAGACATGGAATGTCTTTGATAGGTTGGCATAAGTGACTACTGTTGCCCTCGTTCTGATGTTTTTTGATGATTTTAAGTAGAAATTTTTTGGTAGCATAAATTTCAAGTATATGAAAGGCTATACAATGGCCTTTCAATATATTTTTTGTTCTGCTTATAACAGAAATGTTAGTTTCAGATATTGAACCAAGAACCTTGTCTGGAACAACAGACATGAAGTAAAATGGATCTTGTTTTCTATGGAATGCTAAAGGACACACACATTTTTAATGGTATTATTTTAGAGTATTAAACTGGATGTCAGGGTTGGACTGGTTCTTCAGGCTCTGCAATTTTTCTTTTCTCACAGTCAGTACCTCCATTAACTTTGCTCTAGTTCTGGTTTAACCATAAGGGAAGAAAGAGTAAGGATTGCTCCTTCGGTAGATTGAAGCTCAGCATCACCACCATGACCACCAATCTACCTCTCACCTTTTCATTTCTGAAAACTGGGATTCTGCTTGCTCCTGTTAGTAGGATGAATGGATTAATTAATATTAAAAGAACTCGTTATTGTTTATGGATGCAAATGTATTCTTTCAAATTTACTATCTCAGTAACACTACTAACATGGATATCCATGTAAGAAAGTTGGGAATTGTCCTTAACTCTACCCTCTACCTCTTATCTTTCATTTAGTTGTTAATCAAGTTTCTATGCTTTTTACTGCAAAAGTTGGTCTCAACTATTCATCCCAACTCCTTTTCTCGTAATCATAGGATTTCATCATCTGTTGTCTGGTCATTTGGTATTACCTCTTATAGAGTTCTGTTGCTTTCGGGTTTCCATTTACAATTTATCTTTCAAACCATTCCCAGAAAAGTTGGAGTTAATATGTGAAGTGGCAAAGATTCTTGACCCAGCTGTCAGACCACCTGAGTTAAAATCCTATCTATGCCTTGGCAGCCTGACCTTGGATAAGTTGCTTATCCACTCTGTGCCTCAGTTTCCTGTTCTATAAATTGGGGGAGGGGAAAGAAGAAGAAGAACAAGAACAAGAAGAAAAAGGGGAAACATTGAAATGGAGAAGAATGTTGAGAGTTCATGTTAGATGCTCTTTCTTGTTTTAATAAACTACAAGAGGAAATTAACTGTTGAGATAAAGGGGCAAGAAAACTTTAAGCTTGAATGAAGTGGAAAAGAGACTTGGAAAACCTGGTAAGACTAGTGTAGATAGATAATTAGTGATGAGTCAAAGTACTGGCATTCTTCAATCAATAAACAATTAAACCTATTATGTTTCATGTCCTATATTGAGCAGGACTGAGACCATTATACCTGACAAGTAATACAAATCTATAACCTTATGTCAGTCTTTTTATTCTAAGTTTTTGACCAAGCTACCTCAAAATGCATATAAACAATACCATCAATCTAAAATATAAAAATACTCATAAACAAAGACAAAATTAAGTTTAAAAATTGTTGTGAAAGTAAGTATTCCCCTATAACATATAGCTGCTATCAGTGTCAGAATCTATTATTTTGCTATTTTGTTGTCCAGTAAAGGGAAAATTACCTCTGGCAATATCACTTTCTTTATTATCTCTGCTGATGTTATCCAGAAAGCAGAATATTTACTCCTTGTACTAAAGCAGAAAAAAATGTCTGCTAAGGTCTGCTCAGAGGTTTACAATATATTCTAAAGTCTAATTTTGCAGCTAGAGACTTCTGACCCAATTTCACAATCCTAAGAAATTTTAGGCCTATGGCAACAGTCTTAATCTAATGCATCAGGTTTTAAATTCAATCACAATCTTATATTCTTCTTTCATATGACTTTTCTTTAGCACCTTATCAGTTTTCTCCAAAAATAAGCAATATTATATGTCAAAATTACAATATACTTTTGGACCTTGTGAGAAGTTTATTATGCAATTATAAACAATGTCCATGACAACTAAGAGGGTGGATTTAGCATCTGACAGACCTGAAATAGAATTTTTTTCCTGGTACTTATTAACTGTGACTTCAGATAAGCTATTTAAACTCACTGTATTTTAGTGTCCTCTCCAAAAATGGGAAAAATGGAGTAATGTAAGAACTAAATAAATTAACAGATAGAAAACTCATAACAGTGCCTGGCAATGATAAGAACTTGATAAATGTTAACAATTTATGTTGAATATTTGCCTTGCTTCTTGTTTGTTTATCATACAGACCATCTTCCTATACATAGGGAATTCCCCATCTAAAACCCCTTGGGAAGAGGGAGAGTCAACTGTCTTATATAGAAGTTTAAATGGCAAGTGTTTATGATGCTTGCATGTCTAGCCTCCTTTGTACTTAGGCTTAGAAACCAGATGCATGTAGCCAACATTTTAAATTATGAGATAACGATGCAAAGAAATATACACAGAAGTGAATGTATTCTGTAGAAGACCAAGACAACTGTAGCAGCAACAGCCACCTTCCAGGGCAGTAGCAGGGGTCCTGCCTGACAGTGACTTCCAGAATTGTCAGTGAAGTTTCTTGTGGCTTTGAAGGTTCAGCAGTGACAATAGCGGCACAAGAAGTGGCCAGTTTCTAGGGTATGATTTGGCTGCTGCTCTGGTTGTGTGGCCTCTGAGTCTGTTCTCCAGCCCCCTTGGCATTTCTTTCAAAACATTCTTTTATCTTGAATCAGCCAGTGTCAGTGTTTGCCGCTTTCAGTGAAGATCCCTCATATAAAATTAAGACCAGAAATGTTTGTAGTCAACAAGCTTAAGGGAAAATAGGGGGTGGGGTGGGAAAAGAGCACATGAACACATGCATGTTGAAACGTCTGAGATTTGTTAACTGACCTAAAGGCAGAATAATTCTAGCAAATATTAAAAGGTAAAACTCTAGTGGCCAATGGCATGTGATACCTGAACCACTAATGAAATTATCCCTTGGGGTTATCTACTATAAAATAACAATTCAAAGCAAGGCTGTGAGGCACCAGTGGCTATTACAGTGAAGTATGAAGGGCAGTTCGATGAGTATGAGAGATTTTTTTTCCTAAATGCATGGACATCTTAAAAAAAGTCAATGGCTTGCTCATTTTCAAAATTCTTGGCTTAAGGCACAGTCTGTAAATAAGAGAATCTTTATGTCTGTGTTAAAAGAAAAAAGAAACCCTATAATCTTTTGTTGCACAGAACTAATATATTGAAAACTAAACATAAGTTTGAGTCTGTGCATTGCTGAATTACATTGGGTGAATTCATTGTTCCACTGGCTTTCTTGGATGAAAGTTAGAGCACTGTTTGAAAAAAAAAGTGCCCATGAACATTGGAATTGAGATGTTTGGAAAATTCAGAGAAGCATGGGCCTCCAATGCTTTCTGAGCCTCCTTTGCCTGCAGAAAGCTACCACTCCTCTGTTTTGATGTGGTTGCCCCTCTCTTGCTTGTCTCACCTAAGAGATGAATGAAGGAAGGAGGAAGCCAATTCTACTCATGTCCCTATCCCAATAGTTCCCTCATCTTTAAATCAATCAGAAAAGTTAGATCCCAGCATGCTTTGGGGCACAATTACAAACTCAGGTCTTACAAAGCTTTGTGCATACACGCATGCACACACACACACAAGCACATAAAGAGTTGTAAGATCTTGCAAATTTGTGTAGTAAAAATCTAATGAACATATGTGGGATTGTTTTCTGAGGGTCTAGATTAGAAGTGGCCTGTAGACAAAATCTGCTCAACTAACTGTGTTTATAAAGAAAATTTTATTGGAACACAACTTTGCTCTTTCAATTACGTATTGTTTATGGCTGCTTGATCATTACAATAGCAGAGTTTAATTGTCGTGATGGAGACTGTTCCACCTGAAAAGCCAAAAATCTTTACTATCTAGACCTTTCCAGAAAAAGTCTGCTGACGCCCTGTTTAAGCCAAGAGAAGAGAACAAAGTTTTGAATCAGCCTGGACTTATTGATTTGGGTTGGCCACACTGGCAATTCTGGAGCCAATGTGCTGCTTGAGCTGTTGGAAGTAATCTGAATTTTTAACTTCTATTTTGCATTAGACTCAGTAGTGACAGACTCTACATTATGTTAGGTGCCAGAAATTCCTCCAGTATGATAGAGCAGAAAAAAGTGTCAGTATTGAAGATGTTAGATATTTTGGAGTTGATTAGGATATATGAAGCACTCACTTCCTCCCTAATCTGTCACATCCTCCACCCATGTAAATGTACAGAAGCCTATAGGAATATTTCATTTTCCGAGGCAAAATGGGGCTGGTTACCATAAAAGGTAGTAGGACTATCTTAGAAATTGTATTGGTCATACACACAGGTGTTGTGGTGGTGCTTTTGTTTTTGTTTTGAAGTGGCTAATTGACCATGGAATTTCTAGCACTGACAGAGGTGGACAATTCTTTAAGGCCCTACTTGATTTATATGTACCAAAAACTCTGGGTCTGAAGAACAGAGGCCCAACTTCAACTCCTAAGACCTGAGTCTATTTACAGGTTCTCAGTCCCTGGATTAAGGGAGGTTAGGTCTGTGGAAGGAGGACCTCTTAGTAACAGCCCAATACACAGAATACCATTAACCAGGATAATTGTGCTCTGTGGAAAGAGGAATTTCCAAATGAATCAGGAATGATTGGACCACAGCCTGAATGAACACTGGTTTTAGGGGACTAAGTATGCTGATGAGCCACTGGGAAGAGTTAAGATTTAAGGAAGTTATTGATAAATAGAATTCTGACCCATGCATACCTCTCATTAGGCTCAGATAAATCCATCTGTATTCATTAGGATTGTGTATGCCTGCAAATAATAGAATAACCCAATTAGTGTGGTTTAAATAAGCAAGCATTCATGTTACACTTATCCCAAGAGGTGTGGAGGTAGCAGATATCAATTGAGTTGAATAGTTCTATGGTGTCAGAGGTTATGGCTCTGTTTCCCTTTGCCATTCCCTCATGTCAAAGGACAGCCCCTGCAGTTCCTACCTCTACATTCATGTTCAAGACAAGGTCAAGGTAAGGAAAAATGGCTAATCTTCTGCCTATTTCCCCTTTTATAAAACAAATAATTTTCCAAGAAATAACATCAATTTGACTCTGCTAAGAGATCCTTTCTAGGATTGTGTAGTATGTATTCACCCTGACAATAAGAAAGTATAGGAAAAACAAGGAAGGTTTGTCATGATACGTTCAGTTGGGCTGGGCTCATTGCTCCCCTGAATTAAAATGAGGACATTAGCAAAGATGAAGTGGGGCATGGATGTTAAGTTATCAACCAATAAATGCTGCCACAACATGCCGTATTTATTTTACCAGATCTTGAGTGTATTATTAGAATACATGTATTTAATAACTAGCAACACCTCCTATTTACCCACCTGAACCATGAAATATAGGTTACTAGAGTAGGGAGGACCAAATTAAATGCCCTGGAGCTTTCCCTTCCTAGCAAGGTAATAACTTGAAACCAACAACTTCTCCCTGGGGGGAATTAATACCATCATCAAAGACTTGAAAGGACCCCAGGAAGCCCACCAAGGCACCATGCTTCCTTTTTAATGTTGGGAGATGTAAGATACAATGATTTGTCCTGTCCTTTCAAAAGGATCTACTGGCATGTCCCCCAAATTTCACTAACACAGAGACCCCTTAATTTTTGTAGTTTATTTCTCCCCTTTGGGAGCTCATTTGTGTTATCAGCACTTCCGATTTAGTTGCCTCTTATTGCTTATGCGGCACCTTTAGGATGCTGTCATTGATATATAGGAAAACATTATCCTGTTCTGTGGAATGTCTAGATGTTCCAGGTCCACTCAAGCTACATTGTGATAGAGCATGTGTGAGAGAATGAACATAGATGAGGGACAAGACTGCAAATGTATATGCCAAGAATCAGATCAGTGTCCTTAATTATTCTTTAGATTTGAGAGCCTGATTAATCACAGTCACCATGTGTATGTGTGTGTGCGCAAAGACAACCCCAGTATAGAAATATTTATTTCTAACAATTCCTGTATAGTTGGTTACATGGGCTTTGTATTATTCCTAAATAAAAAACATTGTATTCTTTTTTTTCTTTTTTTAATAGATTTTATTTATTTATTTATTTATTTAATTTATTTATTTATTCAATTCTGGCTGCGTTGGGTCTCTGCTGCTGCTTGCGGGCTTTCTCTAGTTGCGGCGAGTGGGGGCTATTCTTAGTTACAGTGTGCAGGCTTCTTTTTTTTTTTACCATCTTTATTAGAGTATAATTGCTTTACAATGGTGTGTTAGTTTCTGCTTTATAACAAAGTGAATCAGTTATACATATACATATGTCCCCATATCTCTTCCCTCTTGCACCTCCCTCCCTCCCACGCTCCCTATCCCACCCCTCTAGGTGGTCACAAAGCACCGAGCTGATTTCCCTGTGCTATGCAGCTGCTTCCCACTAGTATCTATTTTATCTTTGGTAGTATACATATGTCCATGCCACTCTCTCATTTTGTTCCAGCTTACCCTTCTCCCTCCCCGTATCCTCAAGTCCATTCTCTAGTAGGTCTGCATCTTTATTCCCATCTTGCCCTTAGGTTCGTCTGACCTTTTTGTTTTTCTTCTTTTTTTAGATTCCATATATATGTGTTGGCATACGGTATTTGTTTTTCTTTTTCTGACTTACTTCACTCTGTATGACAGTCTCTAGGTCCATCAACCTCACTACAAATAACTCAGTTTTGTTCCTTTTTATGGCTGAGTAATACTCCATTGTATATATGTGCCACATCTTCTTTATCCATTCATCTGTCGATGGACACTTAGGTTGCTTCCATGTCCGGTCTATTGTAAATAGAGCTGCAATGAACATTGTGGTACATGACTCTTTTTGAATTATGGTTTTCTCAGGGTATATGCCCAGTAGTGGGATTGCTGGGTCATATGGTAGTTCTATTTTTAGTTTTTTAAGGAACCTCCATACTGTTCTCCATAGTGGCTGTATCAATTTACATTCCCACCAACAGTGCAAGAGGGTTCCCTTTTCTGCACATCCTCTCCAGCATTTATTGTTTGTAGATTTTTTGATGATGGACATTCTGACCGGTGTGAGATGATATCTCATTGTAGTTTTGCTTTGCATTTCTCTAATGATTCATGATGTTGAGCATTCTTTCATGTGTTTGTTGGCAGTATGTATATCGTCTTTGAAGAAATGTCTACTTAGGTCATCTGCCCAATTTTGGATTGGGTTGTTTGTTTTTTTGATATTGAGCTGCATGAGTTGCTTGTATGTTTTAGAGATTAATCCTTTGTCATTTGCAAATATTTTCTCCCATTCTGAGGGTTGTCTTTTCATCTTGTCCATGGTTTCCTTTGCTGTGCAAAAGCTTTGAAGTTTCATTAGGTCCCATTTATTTATTTTTGTTTTTATTTCCATTTCGCTAGGAGGTGGGTCAGAAAAGATCTTGCTGTGACTTATGTCATAGAGTGTTCTGTCTGTGTTTTCCTCTAAGAGTTGGATGGTGTCTGGCCACACATTTAGGTCTTTAATCCATTTTGAGTTTATTTTAGTGTATGGTGTTAGGGAGTGTTCTAATTTCATTCTTTTACATGTAGCTGTCCAGTTTTCCCAGTACCACTTATTGAAGAGGCTGTCTTTTCTCCACTGTATATTCTTGCCTCTTTTATCAAAGATAAGGTGACCATATGTGCGTGGGTTTATCTCTGGGCTTTCTATCCTGTTCCATTGATCTATATTTCTGTTTTTGTGCCAGTACCATTTTCTCTTGATTACTGTAGCTTTGTAGTATAGTCTGAAGTCAGGGAGCCTGATTCCTCCAGCTCCGTTTTTCTTTCTCAAGAATGTTTTGACTATTCGGGGTCTTTTGTGTTTCCATACAAATTGTGAAATTTTTTGTTCTAGTTCTGTGAAAAATGTCAGTGGTAGTTTGATAGGGATTGCATTGAATCTGTAGATTGCTTTGGGTAGTATAATCATTTTCACAATATTGATTCTTCCAGTCCAAGAACATGGTATATCTCTCCATCTATTTGTATCATCTTTAATTTCTTTCATCAGTGTCTTATAATTTTCTGCATACAGGTATTTTGTCTCCTTAAGTAGGTTTATTCCTAGGTATTGTATTCTTTTTGTTGCAGGGGTAAATGGGTGTTTTCTTAACTTTACTTTCAGATTTTTCATCATTAGTGTATAGGAATGCAAGAGATCTCCATGCATTAATTTTGTACCCTGCTACTTTACCAAATTCATTGATTAGTTCTAGTAGTTTTCTGGTAGCATCTTTAGGATTCTCTATGTATAGTATCATGTCATCTGCAAACAGTGACAGCTTTACTTCTTCTTTTCCAATTTGGATTCCTTTTTTTTTTTAATTAATTAATTAATTTATTTATTTTTGACTGTGTTGGGTCTTCGTTTTTGTGCAAGGGCTTTCTCTAGTTGCGGCAAGCGGGGTCCACTCTTCATCACGGTGTGCGGGCCTCTCACTATCGCGGCCTCTCTTATTGCAGAGCACAGGCTCCAGACGCACAAGCTCAGTAGTTGTGGCTCACGGGCCTAGTTGCTCTGCAGCATGTGGGATCTTCCCAGACCAGGGCTCGAACCCGTGTCCCCTGCATTGGCAGGCAGATTCTCAACCACTGTGCCACCAGGGAAGCCCTGGATTCCTTTTATTTTTTTCTTCTCTGATTGCTGTGGCTAAAACCTCCAAAACTATGTTGAATAATAGTGGTGAGAGTGGGCAACCTTGTCTTGTTCCTGATCTTAGTGGAAATGGTTTCAGTTTTTCACCATTGAGGTCGATGTTGGCTGTGGGTTTGTCATATATGACCTTTATTATGTTGAGGAAAGTTCCCTCTATGCCTACTTTCTGGAGGGTTTTTATCATAAATGGGTGTTGAATTTTGTCGAAAGCTTTCTCTGCATCTATTGAGATGATCTTATGGTTTTTCTCCTTCAATTTGTTAATATGGTGTACCACATTGATTGATTTGCATATATTGAAGAATCCTTGCATTCCTGGGATAAACCCCACTTGGTCATGGTGTATGATCCTTTTAGTGTGCTGTTGGAATCTGTTTGCTAGTATTTTGTTGAGGATTTTTGCATCTATGTACATCAGTGATATTGGCCTGTAGTTTTCTTTCTTTGTGACATCTTTGGTTTTGGTATCAGGGTGATGGTGGCCTCGTAGAATGAGTTTGGGAGTGTTCCTCCCTCTGCTATATTTTGGAAGAGTTTGAGAAGGATAGGTGTTAGCTCTTCTCTAAATGTTTGATAGAATTCGCCTGTGAAGCCATCTGGTCCTGGGCTTTTGTTTGTTGGAAGATTTTTAATCACAGGTTCAATTTCAGTGCTTGTGATTAGTCTGTTCATATTTTCTATTTCTTCCTGGTTCAGTCTTGGAAGGTTGTGCATTTCTAAGAATTTGTCCATTTCTTCCAGATTGTCCATTTTTTTGGCATATAGTTGCTTGTAGTAATCTCTCATGATCCTTTGTATTTCTGCAGTGTCAGTTGTTACTTCTCCTTTTTCATTTCTAATTCTATTGATTTGAGTCTTCTCCCTTTTTTTCTTGATAAGTCTGGCTAATGGTTTATCAATTTTGTTTATCTTCTCAAAGAACCAGCTTTTAGTTTTTTTGATCTTTGCTATCGTTTCCTTCATTTCTTTTTAATTTATTTCTGATCTGATCTTTATGATTTCTTTCCTTCTGCGAACTTTGGGGTTTTTTTGTTCTTCTTTCTCTAATTGCTTTAGGTGTAAGGTTAGGTTGTTTATTTGAGATGTTTCTTGTTTCTTAAGGTAGGCTCATATAGCTATAAACTTCCCTCTTAGAACTGCTTTTGCTGCATCCCAATGGTTTTGGGTCGTTGTGTTTTCATTGTCATTTGTATCTAGGTATTTTCTGATTTCCTCTTTGATTTCTTCAGGGATCTCTTGGTTATTAAGTAGTGTGTTTTTTAGCCTCCATGTGTTTGTATTTCTTACAGATTTTTTCCTGTAATTGATATCTAGTCTCATAGCGTTGTGGTCGGAAAAGTTACTTGATACGATTTCAATATTCTTAAATTTACCAAGACTTGATTTGTGACCCAAGATATGATCTATCGTGGAGAATATTCCCTGAGCACTTGAGAAGAATGTGTATTCTGTTGTTTTTGGATGGAATGTCCTATAAATATCAATTAAGTCCATCTTGTTTAATGTATCATTTAAAGCTTGTGTTTCCTTATTTATTTTCATTTTGGATGATCTGTCCATTGTTGAAAGGGGGGTGTTAAAGTCCCCTACTATGATAGTGTTACTGTTGATTTCTCCTTTTACGGCTGTTAGTATTTGCCTTATGTATTGAGGTGCTCCTATGTTGGGTGCATAAATGTTTACAATTGTTATATCTTCTTCTTGGATGGATCCCTCGATCATTATGTAGTGTCCTTCTTTGTCTCTTCTAATAGTCTTTGTTTTAAAGTCTATTTTGTCTGGTATGAGAATTGCTACTCCAGCTTTCTTTTGATTTCCATTTGCATGGAATATCTTTTTCCATCCCCTCACTTTCAGTCTGTATGTGTCCCTAGGTCTAAAGTTGGTCTCTTGTAGACAGCATATATTCAGGTCTTGTTTTTGTATCCATTCACCCAGTCTCTGTCTTTTGGTTGGAGCAATTAATCCATTTACATTTAAGGTAATTATCGATATATATGTTCCTATTACCATTTCTTAATTGTTTTGGGTTTGTTTTTGTAGGTCTTTTCCTTCTCTTGTGTTTCCTGCCCAGAGAAGTTCCTTTAGCATTTGTTGTAAAGCTGGTTTGGTGGTGCTGAATTCTCTTAGCGTTTGCTTGTCTGTAAAGGTTTTGATTTCTCCGTCGAATGTGAATAAGATCCTTGCTGTGTAGAGTTGTATTGGTTGTAGGTTTTTCCCTTTCATCACTTTAAATATGTCCTGCCACTCTGTTCTGGCTTGCAGAGTTTCTGCTGAAAGATCAGCTATTAACCTTATGGGAATTCCCTTGAATGTTATTTGTTGTTTTTCCCTTGCTGCTTTTAATATTTGTTCTTTGTATTTAATTTTTGATAGTTTGATTAATATGTGTCTTGGTGTGTTTCTCCTTGGATTTATCCTGTATGGGACTTTCTGTGCTTCCTGGACTTGATTAACTCTTTCCTTTCCCATATTAGGGAAGTTTTCAACTATAATCTCTTCAAATATTTTCTCAGTCCCTTTCTTTTTCTCTTCTTCTTCTGGGACCCCTATAATTCGAATGTTGGTGCATTTAATGTTGTTCCAGAGGTCTCTGAGACTGTCTTCAATTCTTTTCATTCTTTTTTTTTTTTATTCTGCTCTGCAGTAGTTATTTCCACTATTTTATCTTCCAGGTCACTTATCCGTTCTTCTGCCTCAGTTATTCTCCTGTTGATCCCTTCTAGAGAATTTTTAATTTCATTTATTGTGTTGTTCATCACTGTTTGTTTGCTCTTTAGTTCTTCTAGGTCCTTTTTAAAAGTTTCTTTTTCTCCATTCTATTTCCAAGATTTTGGATCATCTTTACTATCATTTTTCTGAATTCTTTTTCAGGTAGACTGACTATTTCCTCTTCATTTGTTAGGTCTGGTGGGTTTTTGCCTTGCTCCTTCATCTGCTGTGTGTTTCTCTGTCTTCTCATTTTGCTTAACTCACTGTGTTTGGAGTCTCCTTTTCTCAGGCTGCAGGTTTGTAGTTTCCTTTGTTTTTGGTGTCTGTTCCCAGTGGCTAAGGTTGGTTCAGTGTGTTGTGTAGGCTTCCTGGTGGAGGAGACTGGTGCCTGTGCTCTGGTGGATGAGGCTGGATCTTGTCTTTCTGGTGGGCAGGACCGTGTCCGGTGGTGTGTTTTGGGGTGTCTGTGGCCTTATTATGATTTTAGGCAGCCTCTGTGCTAATGGATGGGGCTGTGTTCCTGTCTTGCTAGTTGTTTGGCGTGGGGCGTCCTGCACTGTTGCTTGCTCATCATTGAGCGGAGCTGGGTTTTGGCATTGAGATGGAGATCTCTGGGAGATTTTCGCCATTTGATATTACGTGGAGCTGGGAGGTCTCTGGTGGACCAGTGTCCTGAACTTGGCTCTCCCACCTCAGTGGCACAGCCCTGATGCCTGGCTGGAGCACCAAATGCCTGTCCTCCACATGGCTTAGAATAAAAGGGAGAAAAGAAAGAAAGAAAGAAAGAAGAAGATAAAAATAAAATGAAGTACAATAAAATAAATTTATTAAAATTAAAAATAAAAAATAATTATTAAGAAAAAAAATTAAAAAACAAAACAAACAAAAACACCAGAGAGATAGCACCCTAGGTCAAATGGTAAAAGCAAAGCTATACAGACTAAATCACACACAGAAGCGTACACATACACACTCACAAAAAGAGAAAAAGGGGAAAAAAAATATGTATCATTGCTCCCAAAGTTTACCTCCTCAATTTGGGATGATTCGTTGTCTATTCAGGTATTCCGCAGATGCAGGGTACATCAAGTTCATTGTGGAGATTTAATCCGCTGCTCCTGAGGCTGCTGGGAGAAATTTCCCTTTCTCTTCTTTGTTCGCATAGCTCCCGGGTTTCAGCTTTGGATTTGGACCCGCCTCTGCGTGTAGGTCGCCTGAGGGCGTCTGTTCTTCACTCAGACAGGACGGGGTTAATGGAGCAGCTGCTTCGGGGGCTCTGGCTCGCTCAGGCCAGGGGGAGGGAGGGGTACGGATGCGGGGTGAGCCTGCAGCGGCAGAGGCCGGCGTGACGTTGCACCAGCCTGTGGCACACAGTGCATTCTCCCGGGGAAGTTGTCCCATGGGTCACGGGACCCTGGCAGTGGCAGGCTGCACAGGCTCCCAGGAGGGACGGTGTGGAGAGTGACCTGTGCTTGCACACAGGCTTCTTGGTGGCTGCAGCAGCAGCCTTAGCATCTCATGCCCGTCTCTGGGGTCCGCGCTGATAGCTGCGGCTCATGCCTGTCTCTGGAGCTCCTTCAAGCAGCGCTCTTAATCCCCTCTCCTTGCGCACCCCAAAACAATGGTCTCTTGCCTCTTCGGCAGCTCCAGACTTTTTCCCGGACTCCCTCCCGGCTAGCTGCGGTGCACTAGCCCCCTTCAGGCTGTGTTCACGCCGCCAACCCCAGTCCTCTCCCTGGGATCTGACCTCCGAAGCCTGAGCCTCAGCTCCCTGCCCCCGCCCATCCCGGCGGGTGAGCAGACAAGCCTCTCGGGCGTGTGGGAATCTCTCCCCTTTGCCCTCTGCACCTCTGTGGCTGTGCTCTCCTCTGTGGCTCCGAAGCTTCCCCCCTCTGCCACCTGCAGTCTCCGCCCGCGAAGGGGCTTCCTAGTGTGTGGAAACCTTTCCTCCTTCACAGCTCCCTCCCACTGGTGCAGGTCCCATCCCTATTCTTTTGTCTCTGTTTCTTCTTTTTTCTTTTGCCCTACCCAGGTAGTGGGGAGTTTCTTGCCTTTTGCGAAGTCTGAGGTCTTCTGCCAGCGTTCAATAGGTGTTCTGTAGGGGTTGTTCCACATGTAGATGTATTTCTGATATATTTGTGGGGAGGAAGGTGATCTCCACGTCTAACTCTTCCTCCATCTTGAAGCTCCTCCAAAAACATATTGTGTTCTTAATCATGTTAGTTACTAGGCCAGCCCACAAAGGCCAACTTAGTCCCATTAGACTATAAATACAGTATGATAGTAAGATGTAGATTTGAGGTCCTGTGAAAAAACAGCCATGAAATGCAGTAGAAGGAAGAAGAGCCTTCTCCTGTCTATAGGTCTTAAAAACAAAACCAAAACAAAACAAAACAGATTTTCCCATCTTGCTTATTGATCCTTTTGTACTTTTACTTCCTTGACTGAACTTGAGTTGCTAACCTAGTTATTGAAGTGTAGCGCTGACCCAACCTTACTACATGATCTAAAGGGATCCTTGTTCCAAAATTATCTACTTTTAAAAAATTAATTTACACTAATATTTATAGCACTGTATTTGCATGCAAAAAGTGAGAAGGCATTCAATTCGCGTGGATGAAACACCATGTTGGTAGGCTGCTTTGCCTATATATTTGCTCCCAAGGTTGGTTCACCAAAGCTGTTCTGCTTTCTACAGGCCCTTCTTTTTTTCATTTCTAAATATATAGATCCCTTGAAAAACTTGAAGGCTTTTCTGGAGATTCCTTTGGTGTCACAGATTGGCTTCTGAGGATGGAGGCGGTGGATAAAGGTAAGTGGTTACATTTTGAGATTTTTTGTGAATTGAGTTCTAGTTAAACTGAGACCTGTAAAAGAAACATTATCTTCTCATTAGGCACTTATCATCATTAGAGAGTTTTGTTAGTTTTATTCAGGAATGCATGATGCACTAGAGGTCCAAAATGGAGTGCTGGGGACCAGTACAAGGGGAAAAGAGGGACAAGGACAGAGAACTGTTGAGGCGGCAGGGCTCCAAGTCTCTTCCCTCTTCCTTCCCATGGCAACTCCTTCTCCCGCACTCCCACTTGTATTCAGGTACTTAGATCTGGTTCTATATATTAGATTAACTTTACTTGTTCTCTATGTTCGATTTTCATCTCATATTTTATTTAAAGAAAGGATTCCATTGCACAAAGACTTTTGAGAAGCACTAGATAAGATGATGTTTTGTGTCCGTTCCAAATCTAAAATACAATGGCTTGGTACTTAAAATCTCACCACTTATAACATCCTACCAATTATTTGAAATATGTGAAATATTTTGTTTATATTCTTGATGAATTTGAGAGAAATTAAATAAAATGTATTTTAAGTTTGATTACAAATACAAAATTTAAATGTTAATAATAGATAGTACATTTAACTTTAGAGCAAAAATGTTTTTTTATTTCTTGCAAGGCTTGATATTTTAAAACAGCATTGAGTCCCTATTCTACCATTTCCTAGCACTGTGAACTGGATAATTGTCTTGAACTTCTTATTCTTCAATTTCCTCATCTGTAAAATGGAGATAATAGATGTATCTACTTAGTGGTTATGGCAAAATGGTAAGACATTTAAAAGCTTTAGCAGACTGACTGGAATCTAGTAAGAACACATATAAATTAGTAATTATTATGATTACTTATGTTGAAATCATCAACTCTATGTTACGTGTTTGACCATTGAAAATTCAAGTAACTAATTTATGAAACCATGAAAAAAGAAAGAGAGAAAGAAAGACAGGAAAATTAGGACATCTAGAATAGTTTGAAGTAGAAATGCAAAGAAGGAAAACAGATGGGCAATATCCAGAAAGAAAATTTTGCTCAGTACTGCCCATCTGCTACTCTTTGCCTGCGTGCTTTGCAAGTAATATAAAATTTCAAACAGCCAAGCAATATAATCTTCAATCTAGTTTAATTTGTGTTTGCACCTCATTGGCTGCTGGCAAGGGAATGGTTAGATTCAGATTTGATTATAAAGCCACATAGTCCTCATGTTTATCCCATGAGAGGCAAAGCTGTAAAAAGATTAAAATTAGTAGGAAGCAATTATTCTCCTTATGAATCAGTTCTAGACACATTTGGCAGCTTTTCTCTTGCAGCAGAGGTACTATTCAAGTAAAGGTGGTAGAGACTCTCTTCAATAATTTTTTTTTTATTGAAAGTATCAAGCTCTCTTTAGTAGCATAATCTTCTTTGCCCAAGAAAGTGTTAAGATTACTGTTTTTCATTTGAAAATTGCATAATTTTCTAAAAGCACCATCATTATTTTTTCTCTTATTAATTTAAACAATGCTTATTCACAGTAAAAATAAATAGAAGTTTGTTTGATTCAGAAATTAGAGAATAATGCATTTTTCTCCTAATGGGAAAAAGTTGGTATTATTTTGTTTTCTTTTAATTTAATTTAATTCTTTTCTTTTCATTCCAGATCAGTTATCAGATGACAACTTTTTTAAAAGGCAGGACTAAAATAAACTTCTATATTTAGTAAGAAGTTACCAGTTTTTACAGAAATAAAGATGGTAAGGGATTAAGTCTATAGATTACTAGACCAAGTGATCGTTTTTCTGTTTTAATCAGTCAGTTCAAGGACTTAAAGATGAATTTAAAAATGAGTGATTTTTATTTATTTTTAATCCAGAAGAAGAAAGTATACTGAAGGCTTTTTTTCTCCATTCTCTTGGATGATTCTTGGTACCTAGGGATAGGTATGCTCTAATGCAGTCAACAGCAATTCCCAACTCTCAGGGTCTTATAACAGCAAATGTTTATATCTCACTTACACTACATGTCACTTTAAAACCCAGGCTGATGGTCCTGGCTTATTTGGAGCATTGCTAGTCCTCATGAGAGAGTGGGGGAGAAGCATAGTGAAGCACAGAATGACAAATATCACATTTCCCATTTCACTGGCCAAAGCAAGTCACACAGCAAGCCTGAGTTCAACACAGTGGGCAGGTGTAATCCCCCCATTGGTAAGGTCAGTATCTTTGGCAGCACTTGTCACAAATACAACTACAAGAGGTCTTGACAAAGCCCTGTAGGCTTGCATCAAAAATATGTAAGGAGAAAAGACTTTTAGTTGTAAGTTGGTTATTTCTTTAGTGTGGAAAGAGGTAGAAAAGATCAAATAAGAAGTAAGAAAGTTAAAACTAACACAACATTGTAAAGCAATTATACTCCAATAAAGACGTTTAAAAAAAATAAAAAAAAGAAGTAAGAAAGTTAAAATTGACCTTTAAAAAAAAAAAATTGACCTTTTATCCTGAATATCACCTCTAACCATTCCCAAATTACTCTGGTTAAGAGTGTTCTGAGACTATGTGTCCTGACAAGAACAGGGTGTTTGAATTTTGTAAGGGCATTTTTCTCACTAACTGAAAATTAAGAGTCTGTCAAATCATTTTCTTTCTGAATACCTCTTTTGATGTAAGTGTTCTTTCAGTGGAAAAGTTCTGTAATACTACACTAGTTATAATAAACCTACAAGTACTTTGTCATTCTTTATATATTCCTTTTTATAATTTTTGCCTTCACATAGATCATGGAAATATTTTGCTCTCAAACTGTGATACAATGTGAGGCAAAATAGGCTGGTGAGACATTTAATCCTAAAGAACATTATTTGACATTAAAATATAAATTTCAACCCTATTTTTTCTCCTCAGAAGAATGCTGATTCAGGGATCATTCTATATTTTTGAAATTCTAAGTCAAGGTTAATGATGCATTTTATGTTTCATATAAGGGTTTTAAGTTTATCTGCAGCATAAGTTACATAAAAGACCCTGAAAGGAGCAAATTTCCTCTAAAATAGTAGAAACTGTTTTATAGTATGCTTTATAATTTACATTAATAGCCATGAGAATTATTCTTTGAAACTTTTCATCTCTTCTGTGGTAGATGTCCCCTAATTACACATTTAAATCTCTACTTTCTCTTCTAGTCTCTGTAAGAAGGGATGGGCCTTCCTTTCACTTGCCTTCTTGTTCTCCGTGAGGGATGCGGATTGACATTCCTGCCTCTCAGTCTCCTCACTCTATCTTCTCCATGGGAGGAGGAGAGAACTATCTGGTTGATAACTACGGAGTGGGAATTGGGTATGTGAAGCCTAGGCTTTCTGCTTTTGGCGTTCACCTGCCTGCTCAGGTTCTCAGCCCCATAACAAAGTTTTATTTGGGTGGACTCCATGGGAGTGCTTGTAGGTCCCCAAAATTGACTGTCAGTAGGTGGATAAGGATCTGACTAACTTTGGGGTTGGGGCTTAAGGACTTGTGGCTACACAATTAAGCTACATTCTCCAGCAGTACTATCATGTTATACTGATTTTCCATTACTTCTCTGCCTGACTTCTTTATCTAAGTTTTAATTGATTCTGAATTCAGACAAGGAAAAAAATTGCTGTTCTTCAAACCCTAACCATCTATCCCTCTTTTAACCACTCCTACACTTTGCTTACATCTACGGATTAACAACTTTACAATACCATGTTATTTTATCCAGCTTTCCTCTTCCTCTTTGCCAGATTGAATTGGAATTTCTTGGGGGTGGAGAAGGGCATCTATATTTTCAGAAAAACACATTTTTTGATGTGCTCCTAAGTTAATGAAGATATTGACTTATATCAGTTATATCTTTTGCGTGTATTTTTCATGTTTGTGTTTATATTTTCATTTTATTTATAATTTTTGAGAAAATAAACATATGAAATTTACTAATAAAGGTTATTTGTCTTTTTTTTTAACATCTTTATTGGAGTATAATTGCTTTACAATGGTGTGTTAGTTTCTGCTTTATAACAAAGTGAATCAGTTATACATATACATATGTTCCCATATCTCTTCCCTCTTGCGTCTCCCTCCCTCCCACCCTCCCTATCCCACCCCTCTAGGTGGTCACAAAGCACCGAGCTGATCTCCCTGTGCTATGCGGCTGCTTCCCACTAGCTATCTATTTTACATTTGGTAGTGTATATATGTCCATGCCACTCTCTCACCCTGTCACATCTTACCCCTCCCCCTCCCCATATCCTCAAGTCCATTCTCTAGTATTTGTCTTTTTAAATCTGTTTTCATTTCTATCCTCCTCTCTCCTAAGAGCTGAACATTTTCTTGTAGATTTTTAGTGTTTGAATTTAAAGTAGGTTATTTAAGATCACTACAAAGATGACCTGTGAATATATGCATATTGTTTTAAAAAGCTTTAAATCATACAGAAACATATTTACTAAAACTTGAAAATTCTCCATTAATAACACTTGCATCCTTATATGTATCCACTGAGAACAATTTGGTACAAGTAGATAGTTTTATATTCCTGATTTTAATGCAAAGATACATATTGCTTAGAGACTTTTTAAACACTATATCTTGGTAAAATTTCCGTGCCTTGTTTTGATAAATGCATGGGATTCTATAGAAAAGACAGATCGTAATTTATCTAACCAGTTCTCAATGAATAGACTTTAGGTTTCCAATTATGTACCATTGCAATCACTCCTGCAATGATCATCCGTGCACTCATACTTATTTGCTCACTTGTGCAAGTATAGGCTTTCTTCCTACAGCTATGTATGAGCTCCTAAAAACCTCATGTTCTTCAAGATAGTGCAGTTAAAATACCAGGACATAAAATAGAGTTGTGGCAGACTACTCAATACCTATGCACATTTGAAACTAGAGCACCACAAAACCAAATTGATACTTAGGAAGATCATGTGGACAGTCAGGGCAAGAGAGCTTTGTGTGCCGGGGGGCTGTCACAGTGGATATTAAAAATGTACAAAATTACTAACTTAAAATGCTGATAAGAGTAGGGCTGGTGGTGCTGAAGGTGTACAGATTAAGTGTAGCCATAAACTGGGTGGATGCCATGAAGGTGGCAATACAAATTGCCAAAGATGAAAGTGAAATAAGGCTGAGGGTGAGCAATCATGGGAGAGGCCTGGGCTCGGGCACTGATTTTTAATTTTTTTAAAATAAAGCTGAACGGAGTCCTGATTCTACTGTATCAGCCCAGCTATGGGCTTTTTCCTTTTCTGCTTAAGGTTGTATTTTTACCCTTGCTTTCTCTGCTTCCTTTGCCTGGAAAAAATAATGTGTAAATCTACATAGCATCTGTGTTTTTGCATCTACTCCCTTACTTATGAATCAAGTATGAGTAATTCAAATTAGAGAAACATGGGCTGAGGTAAAAACAGACTGTGTTTATGAAATATATGTTTCTGCAAGAGGAATAATTGGGTCAAAGGCAATGTATGTTTCAAATGTGTGGATTCTGTCAAATTGTTCCTCAAAAGCATAATAAGAATTTATGATCACAGAGTATGAGGAAGTCTATTTTCCTATTATTTTCACCAGCACTAGGTAAAATTAACCTTTAACTTTTGTGATCAATTTATTTTACTTCCCTGGACAGTATATGAGCACCCCATTATCATGTTTTGTCCAACCCTTGAAAGTTTTGACTTATTTTTGCCAACCTAATGGTTGACAACTGTCATTTCATTGTTTTAATTTGTGTTTTCCTTCTAACTTACAAGGATGAGTGCTTTTTTGTTTGTGTATTGCTATTCACGTTTTACTTTCTGTGAATATCCTCCATATATTCTTTGCCCACTTTTCAATTTGCCTTTTTCTTGTTGAATTTATAAAGGTATTTTATATATTCTAGGTACTAAACTCTAATCTCTTATACATTACACATATTTTCTACTTGTCTGTTGTTTATCTGTTCATTTTATTTATTTTAATGTTGATACTATTTATGAATTTTGAAGTTTAGAATGTTGTCTTCCCTTTGACTGTATTTCCTTCTAGTGCTTTTATGATTTTATTTTTAACAGTTTTAAAAGCTAGCTTCTTAATCCACTGGAAATTTGATTTTGTGAAAAGTGTGAAGCAAGGAAATCCTGTGGGCTGTACCTTTAAAATATGTCCAAAATCTGTCACTTCTATCCACCCCAGCTACTCCTCTGGTTCAAGCCACCTTCACAAGTTCTGGATTTCTGCAGTAGCCGGCTAACTCATCGTCTTATGCATACACTTGCTCATGACAGTCTACTTTCAACAAAACAACCAGAGACATCTTTTCAAAAAACAATATAGCAATAGCTGCCCTTTTCACTCAGAGTGAAACCAATGTCCTTAAAAAGGCTAAAATGATCTGGCCCCATCACCACCTACCTGTCTCTTACCACTTTGTCTACCCCTTCCTCTGTCCCTCACCATCTTCCACTGTGCATTGGCTTCAGTTTATACTCAACCCCTGACTTGTGCACTTTGCCTTGCTTTCTACTTAGAGTAGTGGCTTGCTGTGTCCCACAGGCCTGGAGCCAGATCGCTGCTACGGCAGCTGCTTTTGCTTTAGATTGACGCTGCCACTGTGCCAGCTGCTCCTGACCCCGCTTTAAAGTCTGGGTATAACCCGTCCTGCTTCCTGATTCTATGCTCCCTGTTGCCACTGGTTTTCCAGACATGGGCAGCAGCCCTCCGGTTCACTAAGCACCACACATGTGCTGCTTGGAAGTCTGAGGGGCTAATTCCTAAAAGATGAACTTTGACCGAAGGGGGATAGGAGTGAGTGGATCAATTCTTCTTTCTTCTTCCTCTTTTTAAAGGCAGAGTATCTTGGTGTGATCTCTCTGAAAATGTCTTGCATGACCCAGCCATCAGTTTGCATAAAGCTGTGTCCTGATCCATAACACTCTGCCTTATTTTGTTCTATCTCATCCCCTGCTCTACTCCATTTTCCCAGTGTTCATGCTTCCCTGGGATTGTACTTCCCAAGAAAACATTAGCAGAAATATGTTTCCTTCAGAGTTTGTTTTCTAGTAGAACATTTAGTGCAAATGTTTATTCTAAATTAGTTTGTACCCTTACATTTGTTTCTAGACTAGCTATGTCTTCTAATTATTCCCTTCACACCCACTCCTCAACTTCATAGAGAAATCTATTCCCTTGAATGTGTGGTCTGTTCATGGGATGACTGTGAAATGTGATAGAAGAACTAAAAATAACCAACTGGATATCTCCAATGGCAGTTACCTCAACATTTCTAACTCACACCTGGCGGTCTTCCTGTATTTCCTATCTCAGTATTAACACTGCCAGACGGCCAGTTGCTCCAGCCTGAAACTTTAGAATGATCCTTAAATCCCCATATCCGGTTGGTTAGCACGTCTTGTTAATGCACTTGCTCAAACATCTCCAAAATATTTTCTCTTCTCCCTACTGACCCTGCATTCATCAGAGTCCTGTGCTCTGTCAGGTCTCAGCTTAAGTGTCACATCCTCAGCGAGGCTCTCCTGACACCCTCTTTAAAGCGTCTTCACTTTACAGTTACAGTTATATCACCCTGTTTATTTCCTTCATAGTGTTATAACAAATTGTAATGACTCATTTAAAACTTTTTGCTAATTATTTGTTTCTTCATTGGAATGTAAGTGCTATGATAGTAGGGCCTTGCCTATCTTGTTTTCTGTAATAGCCACAATGTCTAGTTTCTAGCTCATAGCAGGCACTTTATAAAGATTTGTTACAAGAATGAATGAATGAAGAACACAGTGCTTTCTATTAGGGTCATTTGATTCCACTTTCCTTACTCATCTCTTCTAATCAACCCTCCACACTGATAGAATTGTTCATCAAAAACAGAGATCTGATCATGTTACTTCTCAGTTTAAAAACTTTCTTTACCTTCATAAGTACAAGATAGACATCAATTTCCACAGCCTATAAAAAGTGGTAAAATTACTTTTAGTTTATTTTTTTAATAGGAAAACAGCAATATTTTTCTTTTGGAATTTGGTATATCTTTTAAAATTTTTAAAAATTTTTATACAATTTTTAAAGGTTACTTTCCATTTACGGTTATTAGAAAATGTTGGCTATTATCCTCCGTGTTGTACAATATGTCCTTGTAGCCTATTTTTTATTTTAACATCTCTGTTGGAGTATAATTGCTTTACAATGTTGTGTTAGTTTCTGCTGTATAACAAAGTGAATCAGCTATGTCTATATATATATATATATTCCCATATCCCCTCCCTCTTGTGTCTCCTTCCCACCCTCCCTATCCCATCCCTCTAGGTGGTCACAAAGCATGGAGCTGATCTCCCTGTGCTGTGCAGCTGCTTGTAGCCTATTTTATATCCAGTAGTTTGTGCCTCCCACTGCCCATTCCCCCCACCCCAAACTGGGAACCACTATTTTGTTCTCTTTATCTGTGAGTATGCTTCATTTTTTGTTATATTCACTAGTTTGTTGTATTTTTTAGATTCCACATGTAAGTGATATTATACAGTATTTGTCTTTCTCTGTATGACATATTTCACTTAGCATAATGCCCTCCAAGTCCATCCATGTTGCTGCAAATGGCAAATTTTGTTCTTTTTTATGGCTGAGTAGTATTCCATTTTATATACATATATATATACATATATATATATATATATATATATTTATATACTGCATCTTCTTTATCCATTCATCTCTTGATGGACAGTTAGGTTGCTTCCATATCTTGGCAATTGTAAATAATGATGCTATGAACATTGGGGTGTCTGTATCTTTTTGAATTAGTGTTTTTGTTTTTTTGGGGATATATACCCAGTGGTGGAATTACTGGGTCATATGGTAGAGAAATGAAGGAAACAATCCCATTTATCATTGCATCAAAAAGAATAAAAAACCTAGGAATAAACCTACCTAAGGAGGCAAAAGACTGGTACTCTGAAAACTATAAGACACTGATGAAAGAAATTGAAGACAACACAAACAGATGGAAAGATATACCATGTTCTTGGATTGGAAGAATAAATACTATTAAAATGACCATACGACCCAAGGCAATCTGCAGATTCAATGCAATCCCTGTGAAAATAACAATGGCATTTTTCACAGAACTAGAAAAAAGTAATTTAAAATTTATATGGAAATAAGGCCCCGAATAGCCAAAACAATCTTGAGAAAGAAGAACATAGCTGGAGGAATCATGCTCTTTGACTTCAGACTATACTACAATGCTACAATAATCAAAACAGTATGGTGCTGGCATGAAAATAGAATTAGATCAATGGAACAGGATAGAAAGCCCAGAAATAAACCCATGCACTTATGGTCAATTAATCTACGATAAAGGAGGCAAGAATATACAATGGAGAAATGACAGTCTCTTCAACAAGTGGTGCTGGGAAAACTGGATAACTACATGTAAAAGAATGAAATTAGAACATTAGAGCACCATATACAAAAATAAACTCCAAATGGATTAAAGACCTAAATGTAAGACTGGATACCATAAAACTCCTAGAGGAAAACATAGGCAGAACACTCTTTGACATAAATCACAGCAATATTTTTTTGGATCCATCTCCTAGAATAATGGAAATAAAAACAAAAATAAACAAACGGGACTTCATTAAACTTAAAAGCTTTTGCATAGCAAAGGAAACCATCAACAAAACAAAAAGACAACCTACTGAATGGAAGAAAATATTTGCAAATGCCATGACCAATAAGGGATTAATATCCAACATATATAAACAGCTCATACAACTCAACATCAAAAAATCACAAAAAAACAACAAACCTGATTAAAAGAATAAACAGAAGAACTGACATTTTTTCCAAAGAGGAAATGCAGAAGACAAACAGGCACATGAAAAGATGCTCAACATCACTAATCATCAGGGAGATGCAAATGAAAACCACAATGACATGTGACTTCACCCTTGTCAGAATGGCTATCATCAAAAAGACCACAAATTACAAATGTTGGTGAGGATGTGGAGAAAAGGGAACCTTTGCACACTGTTGGTGGGAATGTAGATTGGTCCAGCCACTGTGAAATACAGTATGGCGGTTTCTCAGAAAACTAAAATTAGAAGTACTTTTAATGTACTTTAAATGAGGTTTTAAGTAGAATTGAATGTACAGTACTAGGTCAAAATCTTAAAATTCATATTTGGTCTTAAATTATGCATTTAAAAAACATGATTCTCTATAGTTTTGGAATTTAAAAAAGCTCATGAATTTGTATAGATTATTTTATCCTTTTTTTTTTTAACATCTTTATTGGAGTATAATTGCTTTGCAATGGTGTGTTAGTTTCTGCTGTATATCAAAGTGAATCAGCTATACATATACATATATCCCCATATCTCCTCCCTCTTGCATCTCCTTCCCACCCTCCCTATCCCACCCCATCCTTTCTTCACAGATGTTTTTGACTTAATTTTTTTCATAGATTAAGTTTTATTTTTTCTCTTTTCCATACGTTTCTTTTATTTTTCTATTTTAAAATTTCAATTGTTAGCTTTTTTCTATATTTTAGAATCCTAACAGTTAAACACTATCTTTTTCTAATTAGAGCTGTAGAAATTACACATAAAATAATTGTATTTTGTGATTAGCCTGTGGGGTTGATTTGTCTTATGCCCTTATCTCTTCTGCAGATTATATGTTTGTGTGTGGCAATTACTAAAAATTTACATTTTAATATCTCGTCCTCTTTAAATAAAAATAATTTAAAAATCATACATAATTGACATTAAATTGTGTATTGGCCATATAATTCATTTTTAATAGTTTTCTATATCATATTTGTCCTATAATATATAGGGGATTTTTTTTTTACTACTAAATTTATTTCCATACAGTTTAATGATACGATTTAATCAATTCCTTTGAAGTAAAATATAAAGTAGTATTTCTATGATTTTTTGTTTGCAGAGTGTTTTAACAGTTTTATCTTGAATTATACTTTGTTCCTTTCAGATCTATGCTGTTTTTACTTACACATTTTTCTTTTTAAGTTAGTCTTTTAAATTACAGTTGACCCTTGAACAGTGTGGGGGTTAGGGGTGTCAACCCTCTATTCAGTCAAAAATCCATGTATAACTTACAATTGGCCCTCCATATTCATGGTTCCTTTACATACATGGTTCCTCTCTATCTGCATTTCTGCATCCTCAGATTCAACCAGCCGTGGATCATGTAGTACTGTATTTACTATTAAAAAAAGAATCCATGCATAATCAGACGCACACAGTTCACTTATATTATCCAAGGGTCAACTGTATATAGATAAAACACTCTTCTTGAAAAAAAAAAAATTCCTACTTTGTAAATCAACTCTTTAATTTCCTGACCTTCAATACTACTTTGTAGGGTAAAATGTTCCCACATTTATTGCCAATCCAATATTTTGTGATTAATTACTTAAAGAATATATTTTGGTAAATAAGTCTTCAGCTTATTAATAAATAGTGCTGCGACTTCCCCATTATTTAATATGGATAAATTCAACAAATAGTCTGACATAATTTTAGAGATTTGTAAGAAATGTTAATTAGGTTAACCACAATTATTTTTCCTGTTCTTGATCTTCTCATGTTTTCTTGAAGTACAGCTTGTGAGGAGCTGTTAAGTATAATTTGAAAAAAAATTTAAATACTGTGAGCCATTTCAAAGGTCATATTATTAATATGAAGAGTAATAAAATAGTCTCAGGCTATGATCATCAAAATTGTTCTGCTCATTACATTTCTTAAATCATTAGGATGAATTATCATTATTTGTATCTAGTCTTTTTTAAAAAAATTATTTAAAGAGTGTAACTTCGAGACATTTACTCCTAGCCATGAGGGACTAATAGGTACTGAATCTTCTATATATAAACAACTAGGGAAAAATGTGAACAAATGGGGAAAATATAAACATGCTGTTTTAAGACACTAGATAATAGGCAGTGCAAATCTGTATGTCTTGAGAAAAAAGAAACACACTAGATAGTGCCAGTGATTGAACCAACTTTCTGCTGGAGACAGTTTATGAACTATAGCAGTTCCACTGAATTGCAGAGATAGAGATCAGAGTTTGGGGAGGCAACTTAAATTCGTAAAGCAGAGTACTGGAGAAGAGTGATTTTGAGGGATAAAGCTCCAGGAATCTATTTGTGGGTCCCCTTATATTTTTGACTGAATGTCAAGTTTCTCCAGCAAAAGTTGAAACTCTATGAAACCATGCAAAGAATTACAAGGGAGTTGAAGTTGAACATATAGGACTGGAAGACATGTCACTTCCAGCCAGCCACAGTGAAGAGATATTACTTAACAATTCTATAATCCAGTACTGACCTTAGAGGAGTCATGCATTAATAGGAGAGCTAAACTAGACCTAAAGTGAAGGCTACCATATTTATACCCTAAAAAAATCTTAAAAACTAACACTGAAAGGATCATGCTAATCCACAAAACACTTAATCTTAGCCAAAAGGACAATAAGCGATTAATCCACAAAACAAAAAACATTATTCTTCAAAGGAAGAAATCAAAGTCCAGACACTCAACAACATAGAATTTATAATACTTCATCACTTTAACAGTCAGTCAATAATTACTAGACACACAATGAAGCAGAAATATATGATCCATGGTAAAAAAAAAAATGTTAAAAAAATACGTTGATAGAAACAGAATCAGAAATAACAGAGATGTTTGAATAAGCAGATAAGAACTTCAAAACATCCATTCTAAATATTTTCAAAAAGTTAAAAGTTAAATTTGAACACGAGAAGAATAGAAAAGGGAAGCATAAAATTAAAACTAACAATTTGTTTACTTAAAAAATGCAATATAAAACAGAAAAAATGTACTGTAAATGGGCTTGAAAGCAGATTAGATGCTGAAGAAGAAAAGATAACACAGTGCTACAGACTGAATGTTTATGTCCTTTCAAAAATCTTATGATAAAACCTAATCTCTAATGTGATGGTATTTGGAGGTGGTGCTTTGGGAGGTGATTAAGTCATGAGGGTAGAGACCTCATGAGTGAGATTAGTGCTCTTATAAGAGAGACCCTAGAGAGCTCCCTTACCCATCTGCCATGTGGTCTATGAACCAGGAAATAAACTGTCACCATGCACTGAATCTGCCAGCCTCTTGATCTTGGACTTCCTAGCCTCCAGAACTCTGAGAAATAAATTTCTCTTGTTTATAAGCCACCAAGTCTATGATAATTTGTTATAGCAGCCTAAACAAAGACACATAGATACAGCAATAGAAAGTAACCAACCTGAAGCACAAAGAGAAAAAAGAATTTAAAAAAATGAATAGAAAGAGAACTGATCTCAGAAGTAGAGGGGTGGGGGTGGGAAAGGACATAAGAGATTATAGAAGAAATTACTTAAATTTTCCTAAATTTTATGAAAACTCTAAGCTCACAGTTCCAAGAAGCTCAATGATCCCTAAGCAATATAAACATCAAAGAAATCCATATCAAGGTACATAATAATAAAATTTACCAAACCAAGGATTATATAATAATCTTAAAATCAGCCTGAATAAAGAGAAACAAAAGAATAATTACAGACTCATCATCAGAAATTATGCAATCTAGAATATAATGAAACATCTAAAAGTTGCATATTGCATGCCATTTATATATACACACAATATATGTACATATATGTAGACTATTATTTATAATAATGTATATTATGATGGATAATAGTGCTATTATATCAATGTATATATGTACTAGACATATATGTGTATATATCACATATATACACAATAGTACAATAGTGCAGATATAAATAGAATACTAAAAAATAATTATTCAAAAAGAAAGCAGAAAAAGAGAAAAAGAATAAAGAATAGATGGAGGAAATAGAAAACAAAAAATCTAGTATATTTAACCCAATCATATCAATAATTATATTAAGTGTAAAGTGTCTAAACAAGAACTGCATGATAGAACTTTCAGTTATAAAAGAAATGTTCCTTGTCCACATATAGCCTATATTGTCCACATGTGGCTTTTGAACATTTGAACTATGGCTAGGGTGACTGAAGATTGGAATTTTTTATTTATTTTATTTTAATTTATTTAAGTTTAAATTTAAACCGCCATATGTGGTTAGTGGTTACTGCATTAGACAGTGTAGGTCTAAACACTCCAATAATAAGGCAGTAGTTATCAGTCTAGATGAAAAAGCAAGATTCAATTATATATTGGCTATAAGAGACACTCTCTATATGTGAAGATTCAGATTGAAAAGTAAAGGATGGAAAAAATACGCCAAGCAAACATTAATTATCAGAAATATGGAGTAGATATATGAGTAATAAGAAAATGGATTTTAGATGAAAAATATTAATAGAGAAAGAGAGATTTCATAGTGATAACAGATTACATTTTGAGGAAGACATAACAATACTAGTGTGTATACACTGAGCTTCTTATTACACAAAACAAAATCTTACAGGATTGTGGTTGTTTTAAAACATACCCACAAATTTTTTGATACTCTTTCTTCAAAAGGTGGAGGCTAATTCCCCATTCCTTGAGTGTGATCTATACTTACCCTGCTTCTAATGAATAAAATTTGACAAAAGAGATGGTATGTGATTTCTGTGACTAGGTCATAAATAGCATTATAGATTCCTCCTTCCTTTCCTCACCCAAGTGAAGAAAACCACCAAATAAATGGTTCTGAATTCCTGATCCATAGTAACTTTGAGATAATAAATGTTTATTATTTTAAGCTTCTAAATGTGGGCATAATTTGTTATGAAGCCATAGATAATATAAGACTGGAAAGGTAAAATAGAAATATCAATAATTACAGTGGGAGATTTCAATATTTATCTCTTAGTAATTGATAGAACAAACAGCAAATGATTACATATAAAAAAAACCACTATCAACCAGTTTGACCTAATTAACCTTTATAGAACTTCCCACCCCAGAACACCAGAATGCCATTGTTTTCAACTGAATATGGAACATTCATTAAGATAGACAATGTGCTAGAATTAAGAACAAGTCTCAATATATTTAAAAGTATTTAAATATAATCTCTGACCATAAGAGACTGAAACTAGAAATTAATGACAATAAAATATCTAGAAAGACCTCCAAAAATTGGACATTAACAACTGTCTTAATCCATTTCAGCTGCTATAACAAAATATCATAGACTGGGTACCTTATAAAGAACAGACATTTATTTCTCACAGTTTTGGAGACTGAGAAGTACAAGATCAAGGTGTCAGCACATTTGGTGTCTGGTGAGGACCTGCTTCCAGGTCTTTTTGTTGTGTCCTCAAATGGTGAAAGGGGGGCAAGGGAGCTCTCAAGTCTCTTTCATAAGGGTACTAATCCTATTCATGAGGCTCAATCCTCATGACCTGATCACATTCGAAGGGCCTCACCTCCTAATACAATAATATTAGGCATTAGAATTTCAACATATAAATCTTGGGGAGATAGAAACATTGAGACCATAGCAACAACACACTTCAAAATAACACATATGTCAAAGAAGAAATCACAAAAGAAATTTTAAAAAATATTTTGAATTAAAAAATTTTTAAATTCCAAATTTGTTATTTGTAGCTAAGGCTCTACTTAGAGAAAAATTCAGAGCTTTAGGAGTCTTTTAATAAATATTAATATAAAGTTATAATAGTGATATAAGTTATATAAGAAGAAAGGTCTATAATTAGTGATCTAAGTTTCCATCATAAGAAGCTAAAAAGAAGACTGAAGTAAACCTAAAATAAATAGAAGGAAGGAAAATTTAAAGATATAAGGGAAAATGAATGAAACAGAAAATTGACAAACAATAAAAAAAAAAAATCACTGAAACCAAAAGTTGATTCTTTGAAAGAATGAATAAAATTGACAAGCCTCTATGAAAAAAGGCTGATATAAAAAAAATAGAGGAGGGACTTCCCTGGTGGCTCAGTGGTTAAGAATCCGCCTGCCAATGCAGGGGACACAGGTTCAAGCCCTGGCCTGGGAAGATCCCACATGCCGCAGAGCAGCTAAGCCCGTGTGCCACAACTACTGAGCCTGCGCTCTAGAGCCTGCAAGCCACAACTACTGAGCCCACATGCCACAACTACTAAAGGCCACCCGCCTAGAACCCATGCTCCGCAACAAGAGAAGCACCGCAATTAGAAGCCTATGCACCACAACAAAGAGCAGCTCCCACTCGCCACAACTAGAGAAAGCCCACGTGCAGCAATGAAGGCCCAATGCAGCCAAAAATAAATAAATAAATAATTAAATTTATTAAAAAAAAAAAATAGAGGAGGCGCAAATTACCAATATCGGGAAAAAGGTGTCATTTACTACAGATGCCATAGACATTAAAAAGATAATAAAGAAATATTAAGAATAATTTATGCCAATAAATTTGACAACTTAGCCAAATAGATTCATTACTTAAAAGATACAAATTATCAAAACTGATTCAAGATAAAACAGAAAATTTGAATCATTCTATACCTACTTAAAACATAGGATTTGTAACAAAAAAATCTTCAAAAAAAAAGAAGTGTGGACTCAGATGGTTTCACTAGTATGTTCTATAAAACACTTAGGGAAGAAATTATATAAATTCTACACAAACTGTTTCAGGAAGGACGATATTCCAACTAATTATATAAGGCCAGCATTACTCTGATACCAAAACCAGATATAAATATTACAAGAAAAATTACTATAGACTAATAACCCTCATGAACACAGACATAAAAATACTTATCAAATACTAGTAAATTGAAACCAGCAACATATAATAGGGATAATCTCTCATGACAAATTGGGGTTTATGCCAGGACTGTGAGTTTGATTAACATTGAACAATCAGTTACTGTAATTCACCAAACAGAGAAAAATATGTTTATTTAAATAGATGCAGAAAACCATTGCCCAAATTTAATACTCTTTTGTCACAAAAACTTTCAGTAGAAGAGTGGAATTTCCTTCAACTTCATAACAAGCACCTACTGAAAACCAATAACCATCACCATAATGGTGAATGAATGACTGCTTTCCCCTCTGATCAGAAATAAGGCAAAAAACATCCACTCTCAACACTTTATTCAACTTTTTACTGGAGGTCACATCCAGGGCAATATGGCAAGGAAAAAATATAAAAGACATACAGATTGAAAAGGAAGAAGGAAAATTGCTTTTATTTTGGAGATTCTGTACATGAGGTATTCTAAGGCATGTACATATAAGCTACTTGAAGTTATTTTAGCAATTTTGCTGTATCCAATGTATATAACCAAAATCACTTGTATTACCATTAGTGTGAAAAATTAAATTTAAAAATACTGCTTATGATAGCATCCAAAAACATGAATATTTAGAAGTAAATTTTAGGAAGTATGTTGAAGACATAAATTGAAGACTAAAAAGCACTGCTTATAATACTGAAGATGTGAATAAATGGAAACATGCTATATTCATGGATTGGAAGGCACAGTATTGCTAAAATATCAATTTCCTCCCAAATTTAGCTATAGATTCCACCCAATTGCCATCAAACTCCCTATGACACTATATTTTGGGGATGGAAATTGACAAGCTGACTTTAATAATTGTATGGAAATGCAAAGGACCTAGAATAGACAAAAGAGTTTTGTCTGTAAAACAAAATTGTAGGATTTACATTACTTAACTTCGAGGTTTCTATAAAGCTACACTAATAAAGACTATGATATTGGCATAAACTATCGTATATATATATTTGGATATATGAACAGAGTCTAAAATTAGACCCACATTTGATCAATTGACTTCTAAAAAAAGGGCCAAGGTAATCAGATGGGAAAATAATAATTCTCTCAACAAACAGTACTAAAATGAATGGATATCTGCATTAAAAAAAAAAAAAAGCCCTTACCTAAGGCATTTACTTCATAGCAAACACTAATAAATCATAAACCCAAGACTATAAAATTTCTAGGGAAAAATAGAGAAAGCAAAGATTTCTGAAATGGGACACAAAAACTATTAAGCATAAATGAAAAGGCTTAATAAATGGAATTTACAATTAACTTCTTCTGCTAAAGCAGTTGTAGCCTCACAAACTGGCCCCAGTACATGGAGGGCAAGAGGAGATGGAAGAGGCAAACCACTGAGGATTTGTAGGTGGCAGATTTAACAAGCAGATTTAACAAGCAAGGGAGGCTTGTCTTGTGCAGCTGCAAGGTGCATAGATCTCCATACCAGCCTGCTGGAATCTTAAAGTTTATATGGAGGCCTTAGCTGGCTTCAGTCACATATACCGTCCAGATGATCTCAACAACACATTACTGTTTCAAGGGTGTGTCCTAGAGGCAGCTTCTAGTGGAGGGAAGGCAGGCAGCATTAACGCACTTTCCAAGGATAGGGAAGGGGGAGAGGCGCCTCCAACTGCCCTGCTCAACTGGCTGTCACGTCCTCCCGATGACCTCCTCCAACAGCAGTCGAGAAATTGAAAAGTCAAGCCACATACTGAGAACAGTATGCACTACATTAAGTATATCTGACAAAGGACTTTTCTCCTGAATTTATATTTAAATCTTATCACTTAATAATAGTATGGCAAATTAAACAATTAGAAAAATGAACAAAAGATCTGAATAGACATTTCACAAGAGAAAGTCATAGGAATGCCCAGTAAGCCCTGAAAACATTTTCAGCGTTACCAGAGAAATGCACATGACAATGCCAGTGAGATACTAGTCATTAAAATTAAATAATTTTAATTATTGATGTTGGCAAAAATGCAGATAATCTGGAACTCTCATATACTACTGGAGGAATTTAAAATGATACAGCCATACTGTAAAACAGTTTCATAATTTCAATTATATACCTACCAAAACCCCCGATAATATCACTCTCAGGAATTGAGGAATATAAGCATATGTCCACACAAACACTGTATTCAAATATTCATAGCAGCTTTATATTTAATAGCTCAAAACTGGAACAGTCCAAATGTACTTCAACAGGTAAATGTATAAACAAACTTTGATATATCCATACAATAGAATACTATTCAGCAATGAAAAGGAACACACTACTGACATAAAGCAACAACACGGCTATACCTCCAGAACACTGTCCTGAGTGAAAAAAACAGACACAAAAGATTATTATTTTATTTTTCCATTTATACAAAATTTTTGAAGAGCTAAAATAATCTACAGTGACAGAAATCAGATCAGTGGTTGCCTGTTTCTAGGGATGCTGGTTGGGGAAATTCTTGCAAAAGGGTAGAAAAGAAAACTTTGGGGGAATGATAGAAATAGGCTATATTAATTGAGTAGTTGTCAAATGGTTGTTTACATTTTTAAACATATCAAATGGATGCATTTATTTTGTGTAAATTGTACCTCAGTTAGGTTTATTTGAAAAAAAATTATAGCTTTAATAGTACTGGTTTTGTATCTTAATTTTGGTTAAATAATTTTGTATTTTTTTCCCCTGTGTTGAATCAAACAAGTAAAGTTGACAGCAGAGATCACAGTCTTATCCTCAAGGTGTGGGCCATTTTCCATTTTGCTTCTACAATAAAGAAAAATTGATTTTAAAGTTTCCTAGTACTAATATTAATAAAACTCGGAAAGATGGGTAACATTGAGGGATATTCATTCACTTCAGTACCATTTGGCCAATGGGTCTCAGTCAATCCTATCAGGAACAATACCTCCTTCATTTTAGTGAAAGGAAATCCATAGATAATATCACCTAACTTCAATATAATATTTTAAAAAATCAATGTAAAATCTTAAGTATAAAATAAAGGGGAAAAAATTTATCTATATAAAACAATATGTATTTCAATGTGTAAATGCTTGGGTAAAACTACCTTAGCAGGCAAAATGAAACAGAAGCGTAAACCTATTCCCAGAGTCACCATCAATGTGACATGTGGGGTATCGATATTGTCCTGTAGTCCATACCATGAGCAGAACTGTTATCAGTTATGTGATTTTCTGAAATGGTTAAACAAATCTTGATAAAGTTAAAAAACACAGACATATTCTTTCCTCAGTTTACATAATAGATGCATCCAGGAAAATAAAAACTGTGTGAAAAAATTTGCTTGAGTGCAAAACAGACTTAAATTGGGCTTCAAATATAATGCAAGGGTTTTTACCTACATGAATGTCCAGTGGCCCTTTCAGACCTGCATGGGGGACAATTTATGGTGTGGGACTGTCCCACCCATTGTGGGACAACTAGCTCTCTGACCTCACTGTATACTGTTGCCATAGTACCCCTAGTCGCTGAGTACACCAAAAGACATCCTCCAATTCTCATAAAACCCCAGTAAGGAGCTCTTCCAAACCTTATGAGAACCACAGACCATAAAAAAACAAACACACAAAGAAACAAAAAACTAGTAAGGAACTGTCATCTGAACATGGGGTGTTAGAAAAACTTGCAGAAATTCTGTTGAGTTAAAGGGAAGGAATGGGGACTGGAAACATGAAATTTTGAGTCTGAAGGGAAACAAATGAAAAGACCTTTTATCCTCTTTAAATAAATGTTTCCTGACTGACCGGAAAACCTTAATTTTTACCTTTATATTGGTCATAAACACTGCAGTGGATGAAGGGGGCTTGTTTTATTTTGTCCTCCCTTTGCTGCCTTGCCAGCAGTCTACCAAGCAGTAAGTCTCCTGGCCTGATTGCAGCATCCCGGGGACCACCTTCTGCCTCCTGGTAACTTCGCAGTCAACGGGGCCTTTGGGTAGTCCTACCACCAACGTGGATCACCTGGATCCACAGTGCTCGCACACAGCTTTGCCAGGCCTTTCTCAGGAGGTACATCTACTCAGCTTCGGTAAAGACCCCAGCTGTGCAGATTTCCCACAAGTAATGCCTTCCATGTGGAGGGATTTTGAAGATCACAAACTGCTCTCCTATCAATTACTTTCTTTAACTTAAAGGAAGTTCAGCTAACAGATCAAGCCAATCCCTTCGCAGAGGGAAGGACCGCCGTAGGAAAGGCCTTTTTCACGGAGGACCCTTTAAGGGCCTGGGCCGGGACGTCCGTGGGGCGAGGGCCCGGGAAGGGGGAGGGAGGGGGAGTGTCCTCTTTCTCCCCCCACCCTCCGGCGCCGGCAGAGCCGAGGCCGGCGGGGGCTGTCTCCTTCCCCTACCCAGCAGCTGCGGCTCATTCGGCTCACAAGCTCTGGCCAGGGGGGCGGGCGGCAGCGACTGCGGCTCCTGAGAAGTGGGTCTGCTCGGGGCCGCCGCAATGCCTGGAGCCGCCGGGGTCCTCCTGGCCCTGCTGCTCAGCGGAGGCCTCGGGGGCGGCCAGGCGCAGCGCCAGCAGCAGCGGCAGCAGCAGCAGCGGCAGCAGCAGCAGCGGCGGCAGCCACCGGCGCATCAGCAAAGAGGTACAGTCGAGGCACGGGCTCCACATGACACCCTTTGCCGGGGCCCCCGGCCCCTCACGGGTCCCTTCTTCTCACAGTTGCAGGCGAGGGACCGCTTTCTTGCTTTGCCCTTGAGGAGTGCGCTTTGGGGCAAGAGCGGCTAAGCTTGATGCAAGTTCACTTTCAACTCCCTGAGTTCACCGTGTAGGGGGAACTGCCTACCTCCCCCAAAAGAACACGAAGCGCTTTTCATCTTTCATTCGTTTCTAAGCGGACTTGCTATCACTATACATCCTGCAAATTGATTTTCGAAATCTCTCCAAGAGGCAAACTTTTAACCAATTAAATGTTTTTAAAAAGTTTCTCCCAATTAGATTCCATGCCTACATAGAGAGCTTTCCCAATCTGTGGTTCGTCTTGGAACTTAAGCGAGGGCAGCTGATACATCTTTTAAGGACTTTGTTTCCAACTCTGAACGGGGTTTGTAAAGGCGTTAAGCATGTGGAGTTTTTCTTTCATGGCATTGTTGCTTCCAGCCTCACCTTTTCTTTACCCACATCCTATTTTAGGTATCCTGTTTTATTATAGTGAAATGTCTCCGCTTGCTTAAATACAGATGAGACCTCTATGTCATTTGTATTTTAATTAAGACCACTGTGACCAGATATACCCTTCACTGGGACTTCGGAAAACAGCTGCACTTAATGTAACTCAAATTATACTCCTCAGAGCGCCTTAATGTTAATATGCATATCATTTCTGAAACTCTTGGGACACTTTGAAGAGTTACTTTATGATCATGAATTTTAAAAGAAGCACATGTGCAGCGTTTAAAAAAATAATTTATAATACAAAGTTTCAGAAATCTTTTCTGTAAGTTAGAAAACATGTATCAAATTTAAAAAATTAAGAAATATTTAAGGTTTGGTTTCAAATATCAAAATATTTACCCTAAGAGTACAAAATCTGGAGATTAGTGCTTTTGACAGTTTTGATGAGGCTGAATCTGCCAAAATTTTGAAATATACTTATCCCTCTTTTAGTTAACTGGAATAAAGCTATGTCTAACAGTTCTGATAGGTTTTCTGCTTGTAATCTAGCATGTCTAACATTACTATTTTATTTTAAAAGGAGTAGAAAAAAGCACTCTAAGCTCCTTGCTATAATAATAACCTCTTGATTAAAATTCCTAGAATGAAAGTGATCTTAAGTTCACTATAAACTTTTTTCCTTCTATTTTTGCTTTTCCTTCTTTGAGAAGTAAAATGGGGTCAATGTGGCTTAATTAATAGAATTTATGAGAGTGAGTTTGAGAATATCTTTGGCAGCTGGTTTTTAAAAATACTACTTTTAAATATTAACCTTACTTAATTATGTGATGTTTTAACAGTACATAATACTTTAATACTGTTAGGCAGCTGGGAGTGAAGAGACCAAGATCACCAATCCTCTGTTCACTTGGAGTGGGCAGAAGATCAAAGCATGCAGAGTAGGCATCAAGTGGGTTCCTGACAATTTTCCATAGTGTGCTCCCCATCCGCCTTTTCTCTTATTCTCTCTCCCTTCCCATCCCCCTTCCCCAGGTTTATTTGAGGTAAAATTAACTCCGATTTCTATGGTCCAGGCACAAGATGAAGTGAATTCAGAAGGGAGAATTTATACTGCCATTCTGTTGAGAGAGAACTTGAACATTATACATAATAAGGAATTCTATGCAAAATAACTATAGTACAGAGTCTACTATACACTGCTATATTCTGCATTCTAACATCAATTATTGTGTATTTTATAGATTACTTGCAATATGTTTAGAGACTGGATAAATGGTTAAAACCTGTTAATATTAAAAGTCTACATAAAATATATTTCATAATGCCTTAAATTTGTATAGTGCTTTATAATTTTAAAATGCCTTATATATGTGAGATTATTTCACCTCCAGCCATTATTTATTATTGTTGGACAAATTTAAAACCTGGGGCTTGGAGTAGCTGTCTCTTAAGTTCATGCAAATGATAATAACTTAATTTTTAACAACTAAGAGCACTTCTAGTATTGCTTTATGCTACAGGGAACTTTATAAGGAACTTTATGCTAAAGTTCCCTTTTTATAGTACCAAAGTTTCTTTCCATTTGATTTTTGAGGCCATGTTTCCTTTTCAATGCCGTTCTGTTAAAGCAAGCTCTCAGCGAAGATCATTGAATATGAGTTTGATTGAAGAGGTGTTTTCTTGGCTGTCATCAATTTTCTCTTTTCAGTTATACTAGCACTGACCTTCCTGACCAAGAATTAATTGTTTAGAATGAGTTCTGTTTTCCCTTATAGTATGGTGCCAGTTTACTAAGAATGTTGACACGAAGCAAAGTTTTTCAGATGTTGTAACTAAGTTAGAAACTTAATCAGAGTTTTAAAAAATTATTTTATTTGAAATCTTGTGTAGTTTCTAGAACACACTGAATTGTAGTATGAATAACATTGACTCAGCAAGAAAGATATTCCAAGGAAATTCCTTAACTAAATGGAAGATTGACAAAATAGGAAAACGATGTAGTCAAAGTAGTTCTGTATTTCAGCAAGGCAGCAGAAAATATCTTTTCCTCACATCTGTGTAAATAATATGTGGAAATGGAAATATAATAGTAGGTAAATTGCCACTGATTGAAAACAGTTTTCAAAGACTATTGCATGGTGGATCACGGTCAATTCAGAAAGAAGTTTGTAGGGCTGTGATAGAGGTTTCCTTATGTTCATTTGTCTTGGTAATGGCTTGATGGAAAATAAAATTCAAGCATATGACAACTGCAGGTGGTCCAGAATTGATTCAGGTAGCTAAGCTGGTGAATATCAGATTCAGGAATCTATAAATGTCTCTATAGCCTGGTCCATGAATAGAACCTACATGAAGTTGGTTTTATTATTTGTCTCCAGATGTTAATTTCATTTTGCTCTCTTCTGGAAATTTGTTTTCTCCTGTATATGTACAGGAATGAGTACAAAGACAGGATGAGAAAGGCAGTCTGAACTGCAACAAGTTCAATATGAACATATAGTGTGATATGGTGACAGAAAAATTAACTCACTTTTATAAAAAACTCAGAAGCAGGTAGGTTTGTTTGTTTAATATACATTTGGGTGCTTCATTGACAAATGGATGTAAATTCAGAGAAGGGAGAGTAGAATGGTTAGAAGTCTGAAAAGATTTTCAGAGGAGAATTAGCCCAAGTAAAGACTGTTAATTTGGAGAAAGAAAGACTTAGGAAATCATAAGATATATCTTCGAATTTTTAGAAGGGTTGTTATTTGGAAGAGAGACTAAAATATTCTTTCTAAAGCCTGAACTTGGATCCATAGAAGAGTGTGACAAAGAGGAATGTTTGAGTTAAATAAAATGGGAGGAAACCTCTTCCCTCTCCTCTCCCTTCCCTATTCTGAGCTGTTCAGAAATAACTGGGTTGTGCTGGAGCACCCAGCTTCTGGAAATGTCCATGCAGTGATCAGATGTGCAGCTTGTCAGAGATGATTTAGGACTGAATGCCTCTACAGAGAGGAAGTTAAGACTCGTCAAGTCTCCAGTCCTTTTTCAAGTCCAAGATTCTAGTATTACATTCTATTGTTTTCAGAATGCATACTTGTATTTGAACTTCTGAATTCTTAAAAAATGTCAAGAAAGTATTAAATGAATATAAATGTGTTTTTAAATGTCTTCTGGGATTTAAAATAAAAACATGTTTGAGACGATCCTCACTCATGTTTGGCAAGAATACTTAAAAATTTAATATGGAACTTCCATATCACCATAAATTGCACAGTTCTAAAACATCCCGTGCTATAAAATGTGAGAACACTTTATAAATTACCAGAGAACTTTTCAGGGGATTTATTGTGGCAGTAAAGCTGGAATTGATTTTTTGTTGTTGTTGTTGATATTTTCTTTTGCTACACATGTAACTTGTTGGCTTGTTCACTACATACTGGCCTACTAGTTTGGTAAAAATGATTAATAATAGATAAATGTATGGCTAAGAATAAGAACATATTCAACATCGACTATTATATTATGGATGTGTTAGAATTTTTTTAAATGACATACATTATAATATTTCAAAAATCTGATATATCAATGTATGCAAATTGCTGATATATCTTATTCCTAAAATATTTTTCTTCTAAGATTCCATGCAGAGTGATGAACTGAATCTGTATCAAGAGTTGCTAGGGATTATGAAAGAACTGTGCCTGCTCTACCGATTCTTTCTTAGTACACTTCAGTTACTGTAGCTCCTGAGAGATGGGATAACTGTCACCTCACTATAATAACTACACTCTTCACCTTCTTCAGATATAATTATTTAACAGCTCAAATAGGTATCCCAAGAGTTCTACCCAGATATGACTGCTGTAAGAAAAACATGAATTTGTTTTTTTATGGGATGGATTTATTTAAATAAGAAGAATTTCTGAAGTAGTATTTGGAATTTTGACACCTTACAATTATATTGTAATAGCTACTACTCAAAAAAGTTTACTTTTTGGTAGATTTCACATCCCAGTATTTTCTCCATTCCCATTTATCTAAAGCAGATCATTGCCACTATTTTTCTATTCATACATTTAATAAATACTGCTGATTCATTGACAGTGACTAATGTGCTAGACTTTTCAATGTGGACCTCTGAGACTGAATCATTGTTCTTTCTTTTAATCCAAATATATTTAGCAGTGAAATATAAAAAGAAATTCACTTAAACTTTATATGAGGTCTCATATCTTCTTTCACAATCTGCTTTAGAATTATGGAACTACAATTGTGGGCAACAATGGAAGAGGAGGAATAGAGGTCTAGAGGGGTCCAGAAAAGGGAAAACTAACTTCAACCTAGTCTATGCATAACAAGATTTGTGGGGTGGCTAGCTGTCTAAGTTGTAGAGTCCAAAGGATGTATCAATTGCACTCTTGAGTCCAGTCAGCATTAGCTATCCAGTAGGATTCTGTCATGTAGGTGGAACATGTCTGGAAGAGTTTCCAAGAGGATAATTTAAAAAAAAAAAAAAGGTGACTCCAGGTCATCTGTCTAGTTTGCAGTAGGTCCTTATTTAGCACCTGGAGACCCAGTGGAAAAGATCAGGAAGAAAATGTTGTTAATGGCCAAATTGTTTAGTTTCTAATCTAGAAGATTGGGGTTTAGGATTTGTGTAGAGTCACAACTTTGAACTGGGTAGCTAAGCGGGAAATAAGGCAGAAGCCTAGTTGCAGTGAATGAGAAAACAAGGTAGAGGTTAGAGAAAGATGGCATCAGATTGGCACATGGTTCTCAAGACTCATGCCAGGCTTAGTGTATACCAGGCAGACAGAAAGAAGACAGATTCTGGGCTGTACCCATTGGTAAGACTGAGTTCAAAGGTCAGAATTTGAGCAGGAAATTGGTGGGGTTGGGCCTATGTGTATTCATTCATTGGTTAATGAATGAATATGTTCAGTGAGTAAAAGCCAAAAACAAAACAAAACAAAACAAAAACACACACGTATCCCTGCTCTTATGGAGTTTATATTCTAGTTGAGGAGACAGAAATATGAATATATATATATATATATATGAATCTATATTGTGTAGAATGTAGAGGGTGATGGATTCTGGACAAATACAGCAGGGTAAGAGGAGTCAGGAGTTCTAGGAGTGAAGGATGGTTGCTATTTTTAAATAGTGATAAAGGTTGACCTCATTGAGAAGGTCACACTTGAGCAAACACTTGAAACTGATGTGGGAGTGATTCGTACACATATCAGCTTGAAGGGTACTCTGGGCACAGGGAACAGGCTTACAAAGGTCTAAGGCACAATTAGAAAGGACAGAGAAGTAATGGGAGGTTAGATCATTGTAAAGATTTTGCCTTTTAATCTAAGTCAGATGGGTGGTATTGAAGAGTTTTGAGTAGAATTAAATGAACGAATGAAATAATAATTAATATTTTTCATCTCAAGCAGACTCTAATCCGTTGGACTAGACCAGTAGTACAAATGTAGGATTATTTTAAATTCATCTCCTGCTCCAAACCTTTTATTCATAGAGCATATTTAAGTGACTCCATTTCAGAGTATTCCATCTCAGCAATCTTACCATTGGGAAGCTCAGATGTGTCTTTGTAAAATTTCTTTTTCTTTTTCTTTTTTTTTGCTGTTGGCATCTCACTTCCATTCCATGATTAAAAGAATATCAATACCTCAAAACTACTCAAGTGCAAGGAATTTCTACATATCCTTTTATTTTGTCCCAGTGTTCTTAGAAATATTTCATAGGTTTCTTAGAGTATTTTTAACTAATGTGCACGTTAAAACAAAAATTATCCACAGTCCCACGTGGATATGTGTGTACCTTGGAGTTCTCTTTTTTATTATTCATTTCAGTATCAGAGCTAAAGTTTAGATACTATTGTTAAAAATGACACAATGATGTATTGATCTGATGACTTCTTTTATGAAATGGACTTTGAAATGTCACCTATTTTTACAATCAGAAACTTATTCTATGCTCTGTTTCGATTTTTATAACTTCTTTAAGGGTCTCTGTAAGTCTTGTAGTAACCTTTGGAATAAAGTAACACAATTTTGGCCTAAGTTCTGTCATTTAGAACAAACTTAAGTGAAGAAAATTGTATAGCTTTTCTCCCTCCCTTCCTCCCTTCCTTCCCTCCTCCCTCCTTCCTCTCTTTCTCTCTCTCTAATCTCTCTCCTTCTCTCTGTCCTTTCCTCACTCATTCCTTTCTTCTCTCCCTTCCTTCTTTTCTCCTGTAGTACCCTGATTGTGATTACAATATGGTTTTCGAAGAGATGATTCTAACAAATATAACTTTTTAGAAAATATGAAAGGCAAAACTTTGCTTAAATCTTTCTTCTTATTAAAAGCCACTGATGGGCTTCCCTGGTGGCGCAGTGGTTGAGAATCTGCCTGCTAATGCAGGAGACACGGGTTCGAGCCCTGGTCTGGGAAGATCCCACATGCCGCGGAGCAACTAGGCCCGTGAGCCACAACTACTGAGCCTGCGCGTCTGGAGCCTGTGCTCCGCAACAAGAGAGGCCACAATAGTGAGAGGCCCGCGCACCGCGATGAAGAGTGGCCCCCACTTGCCACAACTGGAGAAAGCCATAGCACAAAAACGAAGACCCAACATAGCAATCAATCAATCAATAAAGAAATCTTAAAAAAAAAAAAAAAGCCACTGATAATTACTATCTAAAGATAGTTTTGAGACATAATCTAAACTTACATGGTGAGTTAAAGCTAGGGGGTTGCCTGCCAAAGTTGTATAATATGAATGAAAAATAGTGTTTTTCCAGTCATCTTGAATGTGGATTTTAATATGGGAGCTTTATCCTATTTGGCACATGACATTTAGAAAAAGATCATAGAGGGTAGTCTATTAGTGGTTTATTACTCATAACACTCGCTTTCTGTTAACAGGACTAATCTAATACAAATAGCAAGTTCATCTGTGCAAATTCTGAATGATGAACACCTGAGCAACTATTTCATGCCTGGCACTTGGGAAAGGCACCTTGGGCAGTGTTAACTATGTCTCTCCTTGTACGGTCCTCTCAACTGACCACTGGGCTGTGCCATTTCCCGAGGCTCTTTGTTTAACTGCATCTTGAGTGCCAGGTGCTTTAGATTGGTTGAATAGTATCTAGTGCATTGTGAGTGTTAACACATTCATTTACATAGCAAAAATTTTTAGTAGGTTAATATAATTATCCTCATTTTATAGAAGGAGAAATTTGTCAAGGACAAACACAAGTTCCAATGTTAGTTTTAGAATTAGAAATTAGAATATGTTCCTGCTCCTGATTTTATGGATCCTAAGTTGTCATCTCTTTTGGAGTTTTAGATCCTTTCTTATCTTTTATAAAATACCTCAAAAATCGTATTTTCATTTCTAAGTTGTGTTAGTAGTCTAATCTGAAACTGGAGATTCACTAGGTATTACGTAAGAACAAGAAAAATAAAATGTGTAGTCTTCAAAACTCATTTTCATTTAAACACACATACACACTACTTAAAACTATGCAGAAACACACACATTACTGAAAACTATGCATAAATTTAAAAGTATTCATCAAATTTTAGTCTTTAAATTCTTAGGATTTGGATTATTGGGCACTAGACTGTGAGAAAGTATTAATTGATTATTGGCTTTTCTGGAGTTACCTTACAGAAATTACTTCAGCAGGCTAGAAACATAATGATATTTATTATACAAAAGATTCTTTAAAACATAGTCACTGTGTATGTCTGTGAATGAAAAGAGCAAGAATCAAATAGTTACACCTAAGAATCAGAGCAGAGTGAATCTCAAAATTCCTTCTGAAAAAGTGTAGAACACTGGCATCTTCATAAAAAGATTTAAAGAGTTCTATTTGAAGTTGAACCTCTCAGTTAAGAGAGAAAATTTTGCAAACCTCCTAGATTTTGAGAGGATGTGTATGTGTATATATGTACCATTTATAGTTTAACACTCTCACAGTACTTAATTAATATATTTAGTATATTCCAGTGTGATTTGTTTTTTTAAATCATTAGATTTTAAGTTTTATAAACAAAAGTATAGAATAAGGGACTCTAAAAATTTCCAGAATTCTGAATTTGCAGAAAAGTCTAGTTGCCTTGATAAATGATTGTGGACCACAGAATAAACTGTAAATGGGATCATTATATTTTGCAGTCTGGTAGCTGTACTGTTAAAACTCTAAGGGTAATTCTTTTTAAGTTGCCTGTAACATATAAGGTCCTATTCTAAAGAGGAAATAAGGTTAGTCGAGCTTGCCACATCAGATATATTTTTCCACAAGCCTGTATAGCTACCCCAATTTTCTGGCTTATTGCCTGCTATACCTTTTTCAATTACTGAATAAGGCTGAAAGTATGAAGGAGAACACAAAGTCGTGCAATTGTCATTTCAGGTAGCTGCTTCATCTCATTGGTTTGTTATGAGGAGTATATAAAATATAGAACATCTATTAGGGACTCAATCAATGTGAATTTTCAAAATGCCTCAAGAAAAATGAATTAAGTCTAAAAATTGTCATGGTGTCTTCTGGCTTAAAGCAGCACTTTTTTCCTCCATACTGTGGTATCCCAAACTCAGCTGAGGTTGTTTATGAAGGTATTTGCTCTTATACTTGAAAACCCAAATGTATGAATTCAATTTTAATTAGAATTTGTGTTGTAGTATTTTGCTATTCTGAACTTCATAGCTTAGCTTACAAAAATACTCTTATTAACATATACTTCTTTTTTTTAGTTAAAGTATAGTTGATTTACAGTGTTGTGTTAATTTCTGCTGTACAGCAAAGTGCTTCAGTTATACATATATACATTCTTTTTATATTCTTTTCCATTATGGTTTATCACCAGCTATTGAATATAGCTCCCTGTGCTACACAATAGAACCTTGTTATTCATCCATTCTATATATACTAGTTTGCATCTTCTAACTCCCACTCCATCTCTCCCTCACCCCTCTCCCCTCTCCCCGTTGGCAACCACAGGTCTGTTCTTCATAACATATATTTCTTTATGTCTTCAATTTCCATATACATTCCTCTGCTTTGAAGATAACTTTGAATAGCAGAAGAAGTATAAACTTGGGAGATGAAAAGTATTTTCTTACTGAGACCAAAAACCTGAGTCGACGGAGTTTAAATTTCCTATTAGTAAAATAGAATTAAGCTAGATAATATTTGTGAAAATACTTGGCAGTTAATCAGTAAATATTAGCTAGTTTCTTCTTATTATTTGATCACAAAGCTCAAAATGATATTTGCAGTGCAGATGACACCCCTTTAGCTTAAGAAGAGCAAAATATTCTAAAAGCTTCATTGAGTAGACCCTAAGAGATTATAGATGGTAAACTATTTATGTCACTGCAGAGTGACTGAAGAATTCTATCAAGGTCACACAACAAGTCAGTAATAGAGATAGGAAGAAACACAAGGGCCTATAATTAGCTAATAGTTATGTTAGTAGCTGAATGTGAGAAGTGATTTAAACAGGCAACAGAATGGAAATTTTAGCAGTACTTTGTGGCTTTTTATATTTCAAATATGATATAATAAACTTTTTAAAGGAATTTCTCAATTCTGGACATGAATTTATTAGGGATTGATAAACTACTTTTTAAAGGCTTTTAATATATGTAATGTGTTAGAAAAATGTATGGCACATAATAAGTGCTTCGTAAAGATTAGTTATTATTTTCAGCCTGTGAAGCTTGTCTTCATTAACATCTGCTTGGGTAGGGATGACAATTCAGCATGTTTGACACACAATGGAAATTAATTTCAGGATGGTCTTCAATGGAAAGTCTAATTGGATTGTAGAAAAGCTCTCAAGATAGACCCTCTTTATTTGGACTCTCTCTATTCACTAAGGTGAAAAATAGTCTTGGAACACGTTATTTAATATCAACCTGAATAGGGAGAATTTTTAGTGTGTCTACCTATGTGTTAAGTCTAATGGTAAATTACTAAAAAACCCCAAAAACTACCTCAGGAAATCATGTAACCCCAACAGATCTCTAGGGAAACCTGCTTTTTAAACTTGGGAATATCAGATTTTGAAAATGAATTCAGACAAAACACTTCCCATAGGCCCTTTTCCTATTCAAAAAGTTTCAATCATGCTTAACATGTAATGTACAACTATTTAATTTTTCACTGTGGTAAATTGGAAAAATCACTGGATTTGTAATTGGAACTCCAGGATACGGGTTTTGTTTCCAGCTCTTCCTAAAGCTGTGACCTTAAACAACAGTTCAGTCATTTAACTATTCTGAAACTCAATTTCCATCTAAAAAAATGAGAACATAATGTTCAAATCTATCTCATGGGGTTGTTATAAGAGTTAAATAAAATGTTCCATACAAATAGTATTATTAATACTACTACTCTGTATTATAATAAATGATAGGTTTGGTCAAAGGCATTGTTGGTTTATAAAGTTTTTCTTCACTCCCTTTCTTTGATTTTTTTTCCCCCTAGTAGCTCTTAATACACTTAGTTCTTCTGTATTGAAAACCGTGGCGCATCTTCCTTCTATTTCTTTTTTTCTTTTTTTGTGACATATCTCCCAGTAACACAGAAAAAGTAAATTGGTATGGAAAGGAAATATTTAAAATGCATATCCTATCTTTATTGGTTTTGCAAATAGCTATAGATACTCTTTGTATACAGACAATGATATGTTTAAAAATTCTTCAAAATACTTTTTATTTCTCTTTATTATCTTCCTCAAGCTGGTATAAAATATTTTTCACTCAACTTTCAAGAACTGATTTTATCCACAGGCTTCCTAACATGTGCTACCTAAGACGTGCTAAGAAAGCAACATTAACCTAAAGTTCCTATCCATCTAGGATCTGAAATTTTAACTTTAGATCCTTTGGACAAAACATTGCCCTCTCAGACCATTTTCCATATTCTAGGAGATCCATACTTTTTTTTAAAAATTAATTAATTAATTTGTTTATTTTTGGCTGCGTTGGGTCTTCGTTGCTGCACATGGGCTTTCTCTAGTTGCGGCGAGCGGGGGCTACTCTTCATCGCGGTGTGCGGGCTTCTCATTGCGGTGGCTTCTCTTTGTTGTGGAGCACGGACTCTGGGCGCCCGGGCTTCAGTAGTTGTGGCATGTGGGCTCAGTAGTTCTAGCTCACGGGCTCTAGAGCACAGGCTCAGTAGTTGTGGCGCTCGGGCTTAGTTGCTCCGCGGCATGTGGGGTCTTCCCGGACCGTGTTCCCTGCAATGGCAAGTGGATTCTTAACCACTGTGCCACCAGGGAAGTCCCTCCCCCCCTTTTTTTTTTGAATTAACAAATGACTGCATTCAGGCTCTTCTGAACGTAATTCCATAGATTAGGTCAAAATTGGTTCATGTATATAATTAATGTCTTGTTTTATGATTTTCAGCTATGTAATAAGTTGAACGACCAATCCAATCTTATACAAACTTCAAGAGCTACTACTATTTCAGAAAGCTAGAAGGGCATATAATTAACTAGTTCCTCTTCCAAGATCTTCAGCTATGTGATGGTTAGAAATTAATATGTTAAGTTTCATAATAATAGGACTTTTTGTCTTGTTTACTGCTCTGTCTCTTGTCTCTAGTCTGGTATATAGTAGGCACACAATAAAAATTCTAAAATGAATGAAGAAGCCACTCTTTTTGGACAGACTAAAAGAGTTGCCTTTAAAAATTGTTGTACATGTATTATTTTTCCTAATGCTTTCATAGTCGAAATGAATATTTTTATAAGATATACATTTCAAAAAATACTGAAACACAGTGTGCACGGATAGAAGGTATTGCTATCAATGCCACTTAGGTGATAAATAAAATATTTTAGAAATATTTTAGAATATTTTGCTCTTGATGCATATTTTTTTTCCCTAAGGATATTCCAGTGAGAGCTGAGCAATTTTTAAGCTTTGGATGAGGAGTGCATATTTCTTTGCTTAGTCAGAACTTTTCTATATGTGAGGTCTTTTTGGATGAGAATTATAATACAAAAGATTAAAATGTTTACCAGCTATCATTTTAGATATATCATAGACACTAATATTCAAAGCTCCCCACCACTTTCCTTCCTAACTCTTCCACTTTCCAAGCTTGGAAAGGATTCTTTTTTTACTTTTTCCAAATTAATCTGTTTTCACCCATTTTTTGCAAATAGGTAATTCTCACCCTCTCTGCCGTTACTAGGCTCTTTGAACCATCAAGACACCTTTCTTTTTCCTCACACACCCTGCTTTTGAATACCCTACATTCTCTTGCACTTTTAAAACAGAGTTAAAAGCTCGTTTCCTCCAAGTCCTCAGGTATGAATCCACCTGTGTCTGATCACTTCTGTAACGTTAGTCCCACATATCATTACGTATAGTGTAAAAATATTCATCATATTATGTACGTGAAGTTTTTCTTAGTTGTCTTGCTTCATTTATGTGTTTATGAGCTGAGAGTGTGGGAGGGGTAGGAATTTCTGTTGAAATTAGATGTGTTTTCTTCATTTTATATAATACCAATTGAAGCACTAGTGATTGAATTCTACGTGAACTCACCAGGCCAGGGCAGTATTTTCAGCTGAGATTACTTAAAGGGAATAGAAAAGTGGCTTGCCACTCTAATTTTTATTCTCTTGGTGTGTATTATTCATAGATGAAGAAACAGTAAAGTGACTGAAAAGACAATATAAATCAAATAATAAAAAAATTCTGCAGTCAACTATAGAATTATTAGCATACTAGCGAATTTCTTTCAAGTTAGGTGTTCTGCTACAACTGGGAATTAATATTAAACACTTAAAAAATTTCTGTACAGCGATTAGCTAGTATAACTTTAAGATAGAGCAGATCCTATAAACTAAGTTTCTAAATTTAAGTAACTGCATAACATAGTTATCATGATTTCCATGGAGAGATAAAATCAAATCGTTTCTGATAGCCTTAATTACAGCCTCATTTTCCACCATGCTGCTATCATATGCTTTACATTTGTGTAGCATCTGGCATCTAGGATGTTTTATTGTTTCACCACCATTTCTGTGCCTCTACACAAAGCTTTTGAGTATTGTTGTATATAGCAGTGTACTCCTACAGTTGGAGTAACATTGGGGTCAATACTTAAAATGAACGACTTAGCCTGATAAGAATAAGAATGGAGATATAGAATCCCAGATTTTCTAAATCCCAGACGTGCATTTCAGTTCTATATAAATTCTTCTTTCTAGTATGGAAAGTAGCAATTTTTAAAAGGAGAAAGCTAATATGAAAATTGCAGCATTATAACAATATTTAGTGAGGGTAGGGTTAAGATTTTTGAAAACTGACTCTATAGATACTCTATAACAGGTTTTTTTAATTCAGTCAAAAACGATGGTTTCTCATGCTCTCCAGAGAGAAACATCCATTCATTTTATCTGTGTGTTTAAGATAATTCTTATTCCATCCATAACTTAATTGAAGTGTTTAATTCATTTTTTACATTCTGTTCATAAATATGACCAGACACAACTTAGAATATGTATACTGTATTGTTTTATATTAACACACATGTATTTTCTGTCTTTCTTGGTAGACTTGTATATGGTTTCATATACTGGAGAATTATAAACTGAATTTATTATAATTCACTGAGTAAAATATTGATGTTAAAATCTAATGTTATTTTGAATATCACCTTTGAGAGATATTGGAGACTTATAGTGAAATCATCATTTCACTAAGATTTCTTTCTAATAAGACATTCACCATTACTGGAATTATATTTTATGCATTACATTCCATTGATGTAATTTTAAACTTCCATTCTACTTCACTATAAATGGAATTTCATTATATCTGACTCCACAATAAGTGGGTTACAGTATCGTTGACATTTAGTAGAATTACAGATCTTAGTGTCTTTGTACACTCTGCATTAAAATGCATTATGTGTGCTTTCAGTTCTGTTTCAAAGAAACTACTGTTGATTTACATAGTTGTTGTATAGAGGAATTCTGTTAAACTCCATTGCTTGATTTAATGGTGGCTTTTTTTTTCCTTTCTGAAATCATTCAAAAATATTTCTTCGTGTAGTTGCAACTATTGTATAAAAATGAGATAGAACTTATGGATTATAAATATATTTGCATGAGTTTTCTCTAAAAATAGGTCTTTATAAAGCCTTTGTGGAACTTAAGCTGTAATTGTAGCTTTCTCTTGTAACTTTCTTTTATTCTGTACTTTATTATGAAAACTCTTGTAGAAAATTAAGTATTTTATGTAGTGCTGAGAATGCCTTTCTCTTTTAAAGAGTGAAATTAGAATATTTCTTTTGTCTCAAGCTCAGGGGAAAAAGCTTGGTGAGAATAGGATCTTTTGTCTGGATACATGTTTCTGGGATTAGATGGCAGAGCTATTGCTGTGGAGGCCGGAGAAGGAGGGGGCTGGGCTGAAGGAGGTGACAAAGACAATGGACTTTGGTTCTAAGAGGGCTGGTGTTGAGACCTCCTCATCTTTCACCCTAGAAAATCTCAGACATAGGCATCCAGCTGCAGGTAGTCCCTTTTTTTTTGGCTCAGAGGGGCACTTAGAGTGCCAGATACAAAGGGGAAATTGCCCTAGAATAGTCTTAAAGCCGTTAATTCTAGAATCATTTCCTCAAGGGTCCGAGACCCAGGGATTACCAAGGCTGAGGATACTTCTACTCAGTCTAGTTTGATGGGAGGAACATTTGAAATTCATCCAGGTCAAAATGACCTGCTATGTCTGTGCTTAAACCTTACCACACCTCCTCTTCTTTCTATTCTTTCTGTTCTTTCTGTGGGGACAGTTAGTAACCACCTCAAAAGACAGCTTTATATTTCATCATTATGCCACCCACAGTCTTAGGTTTCCAGCTTGGTTTGGGGGCATCGTGTTTGAAACTTAGGTAACAGATTTGTAATAGAGATGCCCTTGATGATGTTTTAATGAGCATTTAAAATTCCACAATAAAGTAATTCAGAGAATCGTGTTTCTTTGTCTCTGTCTCCCAAGATGAGAGTATCTGGAGGCCAGATTTCCTGCTGAGTTCCTTAGCATTATTTCGAGGTCAGAAACTAGGCATATTAACGTGAAACATTGTTCTGCATCTGGAAGCCAGAGTCTAATAAGCATTGTTAATTTAGTTAAAGAAAAAGACAGCTGTTTAAGATTAGCCTTCTTGTGTATGTGTGGGAGTTAGCAGAATAATATCTCTTTCCCGAGATGTGTATGTTTTGCTTATTTGCAAATTTTAATTGATGAAGGAATTAATGAGCTAAATGAAATAATAAACTATTTTATAATTTTAATTGGAAACTGGTTGACAAGTACTCATCTAAATGGTGCTATAAAGTTCTAGAAACCATATAACTTCCAATATCTTTCTATACTGTGCATTGTATTCTGGACATGGTTTCCTGTAGTACAACTATTAAGCCAGATAAAGCAACTCTATTTCCAAAACTAACCTTCATGGTAGCCATTATTTAGAACCCTGGCCTAAATGACATCTTGCAGTTAAAACACTGTTGTTTTCTGATATGTATTTTGATAATTATCTATTTTAAACACATTTATGTAGATGTGTGTAATGAGGTTTCTTTGGGAAATATGTATGTTGAGTTTAAACCTATTTCCATTTAACTTTCACAAGCTTTCTCTATTTTCCTGTTCTACGGAAGGGATAGTACCAATTATATGTCAGGCATTTTATTCACTTTGTCTCTACTATTTCTGAGATCCCTGAGGACTGGTTTTATGGTTACCATTCTAGAGAATCAGGCTGAGAAGATGAGGCTCATATGACTGTAAAATATTTACAGTATGACATAAAAGCACAACCTCTATTTTTTTTTTTTTTTTTTTAAGAAGGGAAGGGACAGGAGTCAGCATAGGTGAATTTTTTTTTTTTTAATTTATTTTATTTATTGCTGTGTTGGGTCTTTGTTTCTGTACGAGGGCTTTCTCTAGTTGTGGCAAGCGGGGGCCACTCTTCATCGCGGTGCACGGGCCTCTCACTATCGCGGCCTCTCTTGCTGCGGAGCACAGGCTCCGACGTGCAGGCTCAGTAATTGTGGCTCACGGGCCCAGTTGCTCCACGGCATGTGGGATCTTCCCAGACCAGGGCTCGAACCCGTGTGCCCTGCATTGGCAGGCAGATTCTCAACCACTGTGCCACCAGGGAAGCCCCTATTTTTTTAAATTAAATTAAATTAATTTATTTGGCTGCATTGGGTCTTCGTTGCTGTGAGTGGGCTTTCTCTAGTTGAGGTGAGCAAGGGCTACTCTTCATTGAGGTGTGCGGGCTTCTCATTGCGGTGGCTTCTCTTGTTTGCGGAGCACGGGCTCTAGGCACGCAGGCTCAGTAGTTGTGGCACACGGGTTTAGTTGCTCCGCGGCATGTGGGATCTTCCCAGACCAGGGCTTGAACCCGTGTCCCCTACAGTGGCAGGTGGATTCTTAAACACTGCGTCACCGGGGAAGCCCACAACGTCTATTTTTTTAAACAACTTTTCTGTAAAAGTCATCCATATTTTTGTGTTCATCAATATTTTGTTCCTTTTAATTGCTAGGAATTAGCAATGTATGAATATATCTCAATTTTAAATTTAACACCTGTTGATGATTTTTAGATAGTTTTCAGTTTTTAGCTGTTGTGAATAAATTTGCTGTATATGAGCCATGTACAAGACTTTCTATGGATATATGTTTTCACTTCTCATATTTATCTAGGAGTGGAATTCCTGGGTTGCATGGTAAATATACATTTAATTTTATAAGAAATGGGAAAATTGTTTTTCAAAGTGATTGTACTGCTTTACTTTTCCAAGACAAAGACATGACCTTAATCTAGTGGTGTTTACTTACTTCAAGCACCGTAAATGTTTAGCAAGCTAAATTTTGGGATAAGGAATGATATGACAATTGACCATTTTTCTCTCTACTCCTTTCTTTCTATTTCTCTCTGTGTTTTTAGAAAAATTTTTTAAAAAAGGAAGATTTTATTCTTCAAGAGGCTTTCTGGTAAATTTAAGATTTCTTAAAATTCTACATAGGTATACAAAGCAGAATAAATATGCTTTGTTCAACTTTTAAAGTAGGTTATTGGTCATCTTATTTAACTGTTTTACATGTACTATGATCATGGGTAAAGCAATAATAATAATATTAATGGGAAAAGAAAAAAAATTCCAATTTATTCATTAAACAAGAGTGTGTTGAACAGGTACTATGAGTAAAAATAAGTTTTCTATACTGTACATACAAAGATGGGAAAGACATAATTTTTTCCTGCAAGAATTGTATAAGTAGAGAAAAACATAAATGTATGTATGCAATGAAATTAATACAGGCAGTATGTATGTGGAAAGGGATTTAATGAAATTATTTTAAATGTTTTAAAATTCTTAGTGGGGTGGAAGAGTCAAGATGGCAAAGTAGGAAGACACAGAGTTCACGTCTTCTCACAATTAGGCAACTACAGGGCACTGGTAGGTGACCTCGGACACCTTAAGGGATGGGAGGAATCCCCGAATGACCGGGTAGGATGTGGGGGGGAAGAAGGAAGGGAAGAAAAGTGGAGTTGGGATGGGACCGGCACCAACTCTGGGAGAGGCAGCTGGGGGAGGGGAGGGGTTCAGACCCCAGGTAATATTAATTGGTGTGAGGTCTCCCGGAGGTCCTTATCTTAGCACCGAGAGCCAGCTCTACCCAACTGCCTGCAATCTCCAGTACTGGATGCCTCAGGCCAAACAACCAGTAAGACAGGAAAATAGCCCCACCCATCAAAAAAAAAATGAGATGACAAAAAAATATATTACAGATGAAGGAGCAAGGTAAAAACTTACAAGACCAAATAAATGAAGAGGAAATAGGGAACCTACCTGAAAAATAATTCGGAATAATGATAGTAAAGATGACCCCAAATCTCAGAAGTAGAATGGAGGCATGGATTGAGAAAATACAAGAAATGTTTAACAAGGACCTAGAAGAACTAAAGAACAAACAAACAGTGATGGAGAACACAATAACTGAAATAAAAAATACACTAGAAGGAATCAATAGCAGAATAACTGAAGCAGGAGAATGAATAAGTGAGCTGAAGATAGAATGGTCGAAATAATTGCTGAGGAGCAGAATAAAGAAAAAAGAATGAAAAGAAATGAGGACAGTCTCAGAGACCTCTGGGACAACATTAAATGTACCAACATACGAATTATAAGTGTCCCAGAAGAAGAAGGGAAAGAGAAACGGTCTGAGAAAATATTTGAAGAGATTATAGTTCAAAACTTCCCTAACATGGGAAAGGAAATAGCCACCCAAGTCCAGGAAGCACAGAGAGTGCCACACAGGATAAACCCTAGGTGAAACACACCAAGACACATATTAATCAAAGTAACAAAAATTAAATTCAAAGAAAAATTATTGAAAGCAGCAAGGGAAAGCAACAAATAACATACAAGGGAATCCTCATAAGGTTATCATCTGATTTTTCAGCAGAAACTCTGCAGGCCAGAAGGGAGTGGCAGGATATATTTAAAGTGATGAAAGGGAAAAACCTACAACGAAGTTACTCTACCCAGCAAGGATCTCATTCAGATTTGATGGAGAAATCAAAAGCTTTACAGATATGCAAAAGCTAAGAGAATTCAACACCACCAAACCAGCTTTATAGCAAATGCTAAAGGAGCTTCTCTAGGAGGGAAACACAAAAGAAGAAAGAGACCCACAAAAACAAACCCAAAACAATTAATAAATTGGTAATAGGAAATACATATCAATAATAACCTTGAATGTAAATGGATTAAATGCTCCAACCAAAAGACACAGACTGGCTGAATGGATACAAAAACAAGACCCATATATGCTGTCTACAAGAGACCCACTTCAGACCTAGGGACACATATGAACTGAAAGTGAAGGGATGGAAAAAGATATTCCATGCAAATGGAAATCAGAAGAAAGCTGGAGAAGCAATACTCATATCAAATAAAATAGACTTTAAAATAAAGACTGTTACAATAAATAAGGAAGGACGGGATCAATCCAAGAAGATATAACAATTGCAAATATTTATGCACCCAACATAGGAGCACCTCAATACATAAGGCAAATGCTAACAGCCATAAAAGGGGAAATCAACAGTAACACAATAATAGTGGGGGACTTTAACACCCCACTTACACCAGTGGACAGATCATCCCAACAGAAAATAAGTAAGGACACACCAGCTTTAAATGACACAATAGAGCAGGCAGATTTAATTGATATTTATAGGACATTCCACCTGAAATTGGCAGAATACACTTTCTTTTCAAGTGCACACGGAACATTCTCCAGGACAGATCACATCTTGGGTCACAAATCAAGCGTCAGAAAATTTAAAATAATTGAAATTGTATCAAGCATCTTTTCCAACCACAATGCTATGAGGTTAGAAATCAATTACAGGAAAAAAACTGTAAAAAAACACAAACATATGGAAGCTAAACAATATGCTACTAAATAACCAAGAGATCACTGAAGAAATCAAAGAGGAAATCAAAAATACATAGAAACAAATGCCAACAAAAACACGATGACCCAAAACCTATTGGATGCAGTAAAAGCAGTTCTAACAGGGAAGTTTATAACAATTCAATTTCACCTCAGGAAACCAGAAAAATCTCAAAGAAACAATTTAACCTTACACCTAAAGCAACTAGAGAAAGAAGAACAAAAAGACCCTCAAAGTTAGTTGAAGGAAAAAAATAAAGATCAGAGCAGAAATAAATGAAATAGAAATGAAGGAAATAATAGCAAAGATCAATGTTGGTTCTTTAAGAAGATAAACAAAATTGATAAATCTTTAGGCAGACTCATCAAGAAAAAAAAAGGAGAGGATTCAAATCAATAAAGTTAGAAATGAAAAAGGAGGGATTACAACTGACACCACAGAAATACAAAGGATCATAAGGGACTACTACAAGCAACCATATGCCAATAAAATGTACAACGGAAGAAATGGACAAATTCTTGGAAAGGAACAACTTTCCAAGACTGAACCAGGAAGAAATGGAAAATATGAACAGACCAATCACAAGTAATGAAATTGAAACTGTGATTAAAAATCTTCCAGCAAATAAAAGTCCAGGACCAGATGGCTTCACAGGTGAATTCTATCAAACATATAGAGCAGAGCTAATACCTATCCTTCTCAAACTCTTCCAAGAAATTGCAGAGGGAGAAATACTCCCAAACTTGTTCTACATGGCCACCATTACCCTGATACCAAAACCAGGCAAAGAGATCACACACAAGAAAAAATTACAGACCATATCACTGATGAACATAGAAACAAAAATCCTCAACAAAATTCTAGCAAACAGAATCCAACAACGCATTAAAAGGATCATACACCATGATCAAGTGGGATTTATACCAAGGATGGAAGGATTCTTCAGTATACACAAGTCAATCAGTGTGATATACCATATTAACCAATTAAAGAATAAAAACCATATGAGCATCTCAATAGATGCAGAAAAAGCTTTCGACAAAATTAAACACCCATTTATGATAAAAACTCTCCACAAAGTGTGCATAGAGGGAACCTACCTCAACATAATAAAGGCCATATACAACAAAACCACAGCAAACATCATTGTCAATGGTGAAAAACTGAAAGCATTTCCTCTAAGATCAGGAAGAAGGCAAGGATGTCTACTTTCACCACTCTTAGTCAACATAGTTTTGGAAGTCCTAGCCATGGTAATCAGAGAAGAAAAAGAAATAAAAGGAATCCAAATTGGAAAAGAAGAAGTAAAATTGTCACTGCAGATGACAATATACTATACATAGAAAATCCTAACGATGCCACCAGAATACTACTAGAGCTAATCAATGAATCTGGTAAAGTTGCAGGATACAAAATTAATGCACAGAAATCTCTTGCATTCATATACACTAACAACTAAAGATCAGAAAGAGAAATTAAGGAAACAATCCCAGTTACCATCACAACAAAAAGAATAAAATACCTAGGAATAAACCTGCCTAAGGAGGCAAAAGACCTGTGCTCAGAAAACTATAAAACACTGATGAAAGAAAACACAGATGATACAAACAGATGGAGAGATATACCATGTTCTTGGATTAGAAAAATCAATGTGGTGAAAATGACTATACTACCCAAAGCAATCTACACATTCAGTGCAATCCCTACCAGATTACCAGTGGCATTTTTCACATAATCAGAACAAAAAATTTACAATTTGTATGGAAACACAAAAGACCCCGAATTGCCAAAGCAATCTTGAGAAAGAAAAACAGAGCTGGAGGAATCAGGCCCTGACTTCAGACTATACTACAAAGCTACAGTAATCAAGACAGTATGGTACTGGCACAAAAACAGAAATCTAGATCAGTGGTACAGGATAGAAAGCCCAGAGATAAACCCATGCACATATGGTCACCTAATCTATGACAAAGGAGGCAAGCATATACAAGGGAGAAAAGACAGTCTCTTCAGTAAGTGGTGCTGGGAAAACTGGACAGCTACATGTAAAAGAATGAAATTAGAACACTCCCTAACACCATACACAAAAATAAACTCAAAATGGATTAAAGACCTAAATGTAAGACCAGACACTCTCAAACTCTTAGAGGAAAACATAGGAAAAACACTCTTGGACATAAATCACAGCAAGATCTTTTTTGACCCACCTTCTAGAGTAAAGAAAATAAAAACAAAAATAAACATATGGGACCTAATGAAACTTGAAAGCTTTTGCATAGCAAAGGAAACCATAAACAAGATGAAAAGACAACCCTCAGAATGGGAGAAAATATTTGCTAATGAAGCAACTGACAAGGCGTTAATCTCCAAAATATACAAACAGCTCATGTAGCTCAATATCAAGAAAACAGACAACCCAATCCAAAAATGGGCAGAAGTCCTAAATAGACATTTCTCCAAAGAAGACATATAGATGGCCAAGAAGCACATGAAAAGATGCTCAACATCACTAATTATTAGAGAAATGCAAATCAAAACTACAATGAGGTATCACCTCACACCAGTCAGAATGGCCATCATCAAAAAATCTACAAACAATAAATGCTGGAGAGGGTGTGGAGAAAAGGAAACCCTCTTGCAGTGTTGGTGGGAATGTAAATTGATACAGCCACTATGGAGAACGGTATGGATGTTCATTAAAAAACTAAAAAATAGAACTATCATATGACCCAGCAATCCCACTACTGGGCATATATCCTGAGAAAACCATAATTCAAAAATATACATGTACCCCAATATTCATTGCAGCATTATTTACAATAGCCAGGACATGGAAACAACCTAAATGTCCATCGACAGATGAATGGATAAAGAAGATGTGGTACATATATACAATGGACTATTACTCAGCCATTAAAAGGAATGAAATTGGGTCATTTGTAGAGATGTCACTGGACCTAGAATCTCTCATACATAGTGAAGTAAGTCAGAAAGAGAAAAACAAATATTGTATATTAACACATATGTGTGGAATCTAGAAAAGTGGTACAGATGAACCTATTTGCAGGGCAGGAGTAGGGATGAAGACATAGAGAATGGAAATGTGGACATGGCGTGAAGGGGAGGGCGGGACGAATTGGGAGATGAGGATTGACATATATACACTACCATGTGTGAAATAGATAGCTAGTGGGAACCTGCTGTACAGCACAGGGAGCTCAGCTCGGTGCTCTGTGATGACCTAGATGGGTGGGATGCGGTGGGGGGTGGGAGGGAAGTCCAAGAGGGAGGGATATATGTATACATATACCTGATTCACTTAGTTGTGCAGCAGAAACTAAAACAACATTGTAAAGCAGCTATACTCCAATAAAAAATAAAGTAAAATTCTTAGTGAAGCAGAAAGATTTCCGTCTCATAGGAGTAGAGACAGTTTCATAGAGAAGATGGAATTTGGCTGAGCCTAACAGAAGAGAAGAATTTTAATAGGCAGATCAGGAAAAGAACAGTTAAGGAAAGTGAAGGGTGGGTTGTGGGGTATGGCTGATCAGAGAGGCAGATAAGTTAAACAGAGTTGATGAACTGGGAGAACAAAGGATGAAGTTTAGGTTTATTATTTTCTAAGGAAAGAGGTTCGTTTTCAATGAGAGAAAGGAAAGCTCAAAATTAAATTTTGAAAATGTCCCCACTCAGAGAGATTATGAAAATTGAAGGTGAGGGCTCCTTGTATGTTATTGAGGTGAAATGCTGCCACCAGGCATTGGCTTTGATGAAGTCTGGAAGGTGTGAGAAAGGTCATCAATCACTATGTTAGCATTTTTAAGTGGCTGGAGACTTTCAAATTTCACATTTTAAGTAACTTTTCAAATTTGATTACTCTAGCCAGAGAAAAAGACATGCCATCATTGATTTAACCAATTATTACAATGGTTTATTTGACTGGTGTACTTTTTCTTTAAATGATACATTTTTATGAAAAAAAAAGAACAGTTTTATTCTACTCAGGCTTCTTTTCATACTGGATAAACTTCCACAGGAACTTAAGCTATTTCTTTATCCCAGTTGTTTAGGTGACTTTAATAATTTGGTTTTTAACTTATTATTATTAACTAGAGGTGTTTTAATAGAAAATTCCTTTAAAAATTGTGTACTTGTATCTTATTGAAACATACTTCTACCTCCAGAATCTGATTTGCGGTCATTGTCTACAGTACATTCTAAAGCTGCAGTAATAAAGCAATCAGAGTTAAGCTCTCAGAGAAGATTAGACATGCTTACTAACAATAAAATATAGTCAAAAGATACCAGGCATAAACATATTTTTATGTAGTGGAATTACCTCAGCACATAGTTAATCTAAATTAAATGAGTTTATAATTGAGGTTTGTGCACAGGAAAAGGGAAAATTTATCTGTTAGATTTCCTATATATGTTTTTAATATCACAGCCAAAGTTTTAGGTATCCTCTGAGAGTAAGCGTAGGTTCTGTTAAATGTGGCTCTGTTTTTCTGCAGTGGGTACAGATATATGGCAAACCTAGACCAAAATTAGAAAAATAAAAAAGGGATTGTGGGGAAATGGAAGAGAAACAAAATTAAAAGAATAGAGGAAAACTAACTTCCTCATCCTTTCTTTTCTTAAGGTTGTTGGCCCAAATAATTTCCAACCTTAACAGTTACAGAAAAATGGAGATTTTACTTTTATTTAGAAAATAGCTCTGTATAGCTCAAGGTTTGTTTCCATTGTTTAACTGTCACAGCTCCCAAAAGCCACATGTTTTGGGCATGTTGTATTAGATTCTTCAAATCAGTGGTTTGTGTTCATTGCCTTCCTGGTGTAAATAGGGAGATAAATGCTGCTTAAATAGTCTTTAGGTGCATTTGATTTTGCACTCTAGAAACTATATGCGTGTTTATTAGAAACGTGAATGTTGAAATTAGCAAACAGATGTGAAGTGAGTGACAAAGAAATACTATTGATGATAAGAGCTGACCTTTATAATTTAGCTGTGTCATTCTCCATAGCATATGTATGTAATATTTGCTTCAATTCACCGTAGCTTCTGGACCCTGTATATCCCAGTCTGGTCTCAATCATGTCTAATTTTGAAATAGCTATGCTCACTTCAAAGGAAGAATTTGCTTTATTTTTATTTTACTTTATTTGTTTTAGTTTTAAAGGTGTACCACCTAGTTAGATAACTAAGTCAGCTTTCATGGACACTTCCATTTACAAGAGTCTTAAGATAATTCGTGGGATTAACCAAGATGGCGGAGTAGAAGGACGTGCTCTCACTCCCTCTTGCGAGAGCACCAGAATCACAACTGGCTGCTGGACAATCATTGACAGGAAGACCCTGGACTTCACCAAGGAGGACACCCCACGTCCAAGGACAGAGGAGAAGCCACAGTGAGACGGTAGGAGGGGCTCAATCAGAGTAAAATCAAATCCCATAACTGCTGGGTGGGTGACTCACAGACTGGCGAACACTTATACCACAGAAGTCCACCCACTGGAGTGAAGGTTCTGAGCCCCACCTCAGGCTTCCCAACCTGGGGGTCCGGCAAAGGGAGGAGGAATTCCTAGAGAATCAGACTTTGAAGTCTAGTGGGAATTGATTGCAGGACTGTGACAGGACTGGGGGAAACAGAGACCCCACTCTTGGAGGGCACACACAAAGTAATGTGTGCATCGGGACCCAGGGGAAGGAGCAGTGACCCTGGGGGAGACTGAACCAGACGTACCTGCTGGTGTTGGGGGGTCTCCTGCAGAGGCGAGTGGTGGCTCTGTTTCACCGTGGGGATAAGGACACTGGCAGCAGAGGTCCTGGGAAGTTCTCCTTGGCGTGAGCCCTCCCAGAGTCTGCCATTAACCCCACCAAAGAGCACGGGTAGGCTCCAGTGTTGGGTTGCCTCAGGCAAAACAACCAACAGGGAGGGAACCCAGCCCCACCCATCAACAGTCAAGTGGATTAAGGTTTTACTGGGCTCTGATCGCCACAGCAACAGGGAGGGAACCCAGCCCCACCCATCAACAGTCAAGTGGATTAAGGTTTTACTGAGCTCTGACCGCCACAGCAACAGTCAGCTCTACCCACCACCAGAGCCTCCCATCAAGCCTCTTAGATAGCCTCAACCACCAGAGGGCAGACAACAGAAGCAAGAAAAACTACAATCCTGCAGCCTGTGGACCAAAAACCACAGTTACAGAAAGACAGAGAAGATGAAAAGGCAGAGGGCTATGTACCAGATGAAGGAACAAGAAAAAACCCCAGAAAAACAACTAAATGAAGTGGAGATAGGCAACCTTCCAGAAAAAGAATTCAGAATAATGATAGTGAAGATGATCCAGGACCTCGGAATAAGAATGGAGGCAAAGATTGAGAAGATGCAAGAAATGATTAACAAAGACCTAGAAGAATTAAAGAACAAACAAACAGAGATGACCAATACAATAACTGAAATGAAAACTACACTAGAAGGAATCAATAGCAGAATAACTGAGGCAGAAGAACGGATAAGTGACCTGGAAGACAGAATGGTGGAATTCACTGCTGCGGAACAGACTAAAGAAAAAAGAATAAAAAGAAATGAAGACAGCCTAAGAGACCTCTGGGACAACATTAAACGCAACAACATTCGCATTATAGGGGTCCCAGAAGGAGAAGAGAGAGAGAAAGGACCAGAGAAAATATTTGAAGAGATTATAATCGAAAACTTCCCTAACATGGGAAAGGAAATAGCCACCCAAGTCCAGGAAGCTCAGAGAGTCCCATACAGAATAAACCCAAGGAGAAACACGCCGAGACACATAGTAATCAAAGTGGCAAAAATTAAAGACAAAGAAAAATTATTGAAAGCAGCAAGGGAAAAACGACAAATAACATACAAGGGAACCCCCATAAGGTTAACAGCTGATTTCTCAGCAGAAACTCTGCAAGCCAGAAGGGAGTGGCATGAAATACTTAAAGTGATGAAAGGGAAGAACCTACAACCAAGATTACTCTACCCAGCAAGGATCTCATTTAGATTTGATGGAGAAATCAAAAGCTTTACAGACAAGCAAAAGCTAAGAGAATTCAGCACCACCAAACCAGCTCTACAACAAATGCTAAAGGAACTTCTCTAAGTGGGAAACACAAGAGAAGAAAAGGACCTACAAAAACAAACCCAAAACAATTAAGAAAATGGTCATAGGAACATACATATCGATAATTACCTTAAACGTGAATGGATTAAATGCCCCAACCAAAAGACATAGACTGGCTGAATGGATACAAAAACAAGACCCATATATATGCTGTCTACAAGAGACCCACTTCAGACCTAGGGACACATACAGACTGAAAGTGAGGGGATGGAAAAAGATATTCCATGCAAATGGAAATCAAAAGAAAGCTGGAGTAGCTATACTCATATCAGATAAAATAGACTTTAAAATAAAGAATGTTACAAGAGACAAGGAAGGACACTACATAATGATCCAGGGATCAATCCAAGAAGAAGATATAACAATTATAAATATATATGCACCCAACATAGGAGCACCTCAATACATAAGGCAACTGCTAACAGCTATAAAAGAGGAAATCGACAGTAACACAATAATAGTGGGGGACTTTAACACCTCACTTACACCAATGGACAGATCATCCAAAATGAAAATAAATAAGGAAACAGAAGCTTTAAATGACACAATAGACCAGATAGATTTAATTGATATATATAGGACATTCCATCCAAAAACGGCAGATTACACGTTCTTCTCAAGTGCACACGGAACATTCTCCAGGATAGATCACATCTTGGGTCACAAATCAAGCCTCAGTAAATTTAAGAAAATTGAAATCATATCAAGCATCTTTTCTGACCACAACGCTATGAGATTAGAAATGAATTACAGGGAAAAAAACGTAAAAAAGACAAACACATGGAGGCTAAACAATACGTTACTAAATAACCAAGAGATCACTGAAGAAATCAAACAGGAAATAAAAAAATACCTAGAGACAAATGACAATGAAAACACGACGACCCAAAACCTATGGGATGCAGCAAAAGCGGTTCTAAGAGGGAAGTTTATAGCTATACAAGCCTACCTAAAGAAACAAGAAAAATCTCAAGTAAACAATCTAACTTTACACCTAAAGAAACTAGAGAAAGAAGAACAAACAAAACCCAAAGTTAGCAGAAGGAAAGAAATCATAAAGATCAGAGCAGAAATAAATGAAATAGAAACAAAGAAAACAATAGCAAAGATCAATAAAACTAAAAGTTGGTTCTTTGAGAAGATAAACAAAATTGATAAGCCATTAGCCAGACTCATCAAGAAAAAGAGGGAGAGGACTCAAATCAATAAAATCAGAAATGAAAAAGGAGAAGTTACAACAGACACCGCAGAAATACAAAACATCCTAAGAGACTACTACAAGCAACTTTATGCCAATAAAATGGACAACCTGGAAGAAATGGACAAATTCTTAGAAAGGTATAACCTTCCAAGACTGAACCAGGAAGAAACAGAAAATATCAACAGACCAATCACAAGTAATGAAATTGAAACTGTGATTAAAAATCTTCCAACAAACAAAAGTCCAGGACCAGATGGCTTCACAGGTGAATTCTATCAAACATTTAGAGAAGAGCTAACACCCATCCTTCTCAAACTCTTCCAAAAAATTGCAGAGGAAGGAACTCTCCCAAACTCATTCTATGAGGCCACCATCACCCTGATACCAAAACCAGACAAAGACACTACAAAAAAAGAAAATTACAGACCAATATCACTGATGAATATAGATGCAAAAATCCTCAACAAAATACTAGCAAACAGAATCCAACAACACATTAAAAGGATCATACACCACGATCAAGTGGGATTTATCCCAGGGATGCAAGGATTCTTCAATATACGCAAATCAATCAATGTGATACACCATATTAACAAATTGAAGAATAAAAACCATATGATCATCTCAATAGATGCAGAAAAAGCTTTTGACAAAATTCAACACCCATTTATGATAAAAACTCTCCAGAAAGTGGGCATAGAGGGAACCTACCTCAACATAATAAAGGCCATATATGACAAACCCACAGCAAACATCATTCTCAATGGTGAAAAACTGAAAGCATTTCCTCTAAGATCAGGAACGAGACAAGGATGTCCACTCTCACCACTATTATTCAACATAGTTCTGGAAGTCCTAGCCACGGCAATCAGAGAAGAAAAAGAAATAAAAGGAATACAAATTGGAAAAGAAGAAGTAAAACTGTCACTGTTTGCGGATGACATGATACTATACATAGAGAATCCTAAAACTGCCACCAGAAAACTGCTAGAGCTAATTAATGAATATGGTAAAGTTGCAGGCTACAAAATTAATGCACAGAAATCTCTTGCATTCCTATACACTAATGATGAAAAATCTGAAAGAGAAATTATGGAAACACTCCCATTTACCATTGCAACAAAAAGAATAAAATACCTAGGAATAAACCTACCTAGGGAGACAAAAGACCTGTATGCAGAAAACTATAAGACACTGATGAAAGAAATTAAAGATGATACCAACAGATGGAGAGATATACCATGTTCTTGGATTGGAAGAATCAACATTGTGAAAATGAGTATACTACCCAAAGCAATCTACAGATTCAATGCAATCCCTATCAAATTACCAATGGCATTTTTTACGGAGCTAGAACAAATCATCTTAAAATTTGTATGGAGACACAAAAGACCCCGAATAGCCAAAGCAGTCTTGAGGCAAAAAAATGGAGCTGGAGGAATCAGACTCCCTGACTTCAGACTATACTACAAAGCTACAGTAATCAAGACAATATGGTACTGGCACAAAAACAGAAACATAGATCAATGGAACAAGATAGAAAGCCCAGAGATTAACCCACGCACCTATGGTCAACTAATCTATGACAAAGGAGGCAAAGATATACAATGGAGAAAAGACAGTCTCTTCAATAAGTGGTGCTGGGAAAACTGGACAGCCACATGTAAAAGAATGAAATTAGAATACTCCCTAACACCATACACAAAAATAAACTCAAAATGGATTAGAGACCTAAATATAAGACTGGACACTATAAAACTCTTAGAGGAAAACATAGGAAGAACACTCTTTGACATAAATCACAGCAAGATCTTTTTCGATCCACCTCCTAGAGTAATGGAAATAAAAACAAAAATAAACAAGTGGGACCTAATGAAACTTCAAAGCTTTTGCACAGCAAAGGAAACCATAAACAAGACGAAAAGACAACCCTCAGAATGGGAGAAAATATTTGCAAATGAATCAACGGACAAAGGATTAATCTCCAAAATATATAAACAGCTCATTCAGCTCAATATCAAAGAAACAAACACCCCAATCCAAAAATGGGCAGAAGACCTAAATAGACATTTCTCCAAAGAAGACATACAGACGGCCACGAAGCACATGAAAAGATGCTCAACATCACTAATTATTAGAGAAATGCAAATCAAAACTACAATGAGGTATCACCTCACTCCTGTTAGAATGGGCATCATCAGAAAATCTACAAACAACAAATGCTGGAGAGGGTGTGGAGAAAAGGGAACCCTCTTGCACTGTTGGTGGGAATGTAAATTGATACAGCCACTATGGAGAACAATATGGAGGTTCCTTAAAAAACTAAAAATAGAATTACCATATGACCCAGCAATCCCACTACTGGGCATATACCCAGAGAAAACCGTAATTCAAAAAGACACGTGCACCCGAATGTTCATTGCAGCACTATTTACAATAGCCAGGTCATGGAAGCAACCTAAATGCCCATCAACAGACGAATGGATAAAGAAGTTGTGGTACATATATACGATGGAATATTATTCAGCCATAAAAAGGAACGAAATTGAGTCATTTGTTGAGAAGTGGATGGATCTAGAGACTGTCATACAGAGTGAAGTAAGTCAGAAAGAGAAAAACAAATATCGTATGTTAATGCATGTATGTGGAACGTAGAAAAATGGTACAGATGAGCCAGTTTGCAGGGCAGAAGTTGAGACACAGATGTAGAGAATGGACATATGGACACCAAGGGGGGAAAACTGCGATGAGGTGGGGATGGTGATGTGCTGAATTGGGCGATTGGGATTGACATGTATACACTGATGTGTATAAAACTGATGCCTAATAAGAACCTGCAGTATAAAAAAACAAACAAAACAACTAATACTAAACTTTCATTGGGTTATTTGTATGGAAATATGTTAATATAAATGTTTCAGACATTACATGAAAAAAAAAAAAAAAAAAAAAAAAAAAAGATAATTCGTTTACTTGAACCTTAAGGTGAAGATAGCATATTCTTTAAAACAGACTGATAATTGAACATGGGTTAGTCATTCTTGAGTTCATTACTATTGAACCTAAATATGTTTTAATTTATAATATGAAAAATGTGTTCTTAAATTTGGTGGGATATTCATATTGTTTAGTATTTTACAAATTTCTAAATTCAATAGGATATTCATAATATATGGTACTTTTGAATTTTTTTCTATTTTACTAACAACAATAAAGACATTTCCCCCCAAATGTTTTTATACTTACATTAATCAGTATACAATATACATTACTGATTTTGAGTAATAGTAAGAACACTTAAAACAAATGGCTAGATCGATTTGTGAATAGTTCTACTTGGAGCAGTTTGTTTCTAGACCCTATTAGGTGATAGAGATAAGGTCAAGATGGGAGATAGTTGGTCTAATTTGAAGTACTTTGCTTTACGTGGAACTTAGCCTGAGTGCCATTGCTATGTATTCAATATTTGTCCAAGGGCTGAAGATCAGCATATATTTACCTCCGTCAAAACATTTTGTAAACATTCCACTTGGACACTCACATGAACAAGGCAGAAAGAATAATGGAAAAAACATACTTATTTTCTTAAAAAAAAGACCACACATACATACATACTCACATAAATATTTCCCCCTTTTAATTGCTAATCTGTTTTTCAGATTAGTCTGTGGTTGACTTTGAAGAGTTATGGGAGCACAGGGTAAGAGCTAAGGAAGGCATTTTACCCGGAGCTTTTCTGATTCCCTTAGCACTTTGTGGAACAGCATGGGAGGTCTCTTCCAATTGTGTAGGATAAGTACAGCCCACTGAACACTGCTTAACTGTAGTTTACCACAAGCCAGTTACAGTGTCAAAAACATCGGAACCTTTTCTCCTATATTTAAATAATGATAAATGCCTTCACGCTGTTTGAGAACTATTGAAGTGTCTTGCTCTGCAGGTAAACTTGGCAGCGTCTTATACAACTCCACTCAATGGGAGTATTACTTAAACAGTGTGAAATACATTTTCTGACAAGAGTTGTATCACAATTTGGAGTGATGTTTATGCAAGTGGATAGTCTGCCAGTTATTTGTAGTTTAAAAAATGGACCTCTGAGGCCGCAATATAAAACCCCAATCTTTATCTGTAGTGAAAACTATAATTGTTCCTTGTGGGTAAATATTGTAAACTCAGTCATTTGGCCATAATCCATCAAGTATATGTGATGAGAGATAACTTCCCTGTTCTTTACTTCTAAAATAAGATGTATAATATAATTAATAAGTCACTGTTGTTTTCAAGTGTCTAAATATAATTTTGTTGAAATTGAAACATTTAACTGCATATGTACCTAATACCTGATTATCTACCTTTTGCTGCTCTTATTTATTATCTAATTGCTGTGCCATGTTTTGCTGCTGGTTGTCACCATCCATCTCCCTGGGTGATGATAGTCCTGCTTCTTAGGGCAAATTTTCGTAGTGATTTCATGGTCCTAGCTGGGCAGAATAATAGCCAGCTAACCAAAGAGTGTGTTTGCCTAATGGAGATATGGGAATGGAGGCCAAAACTTTCAAAGTCCTTGGCAAATTTTTGATAGACTTCAATTCTATTAATTTGTATTCTCTTCATTGAGTTTGTAGGCACTCCAGAATAAATGCAGTGATCAGAGAGAACACTAAGTGTAGGTACCAAGTTTAGCAACTGAAATAGTTGGTATTTGAATCACTGAGTTTCTGATATACGAATAACTCACTAGTTATGTGACTACTTGTGAAATGGTGTATGCAGTGCTGTTATAATTGGGCATGGCAATTGAGCAATACAATCCGAAAAGTCTCACCACTATGATCATGCTTCAGTAGAATAACTGGCATTTTAATTCTTCCTTCCCTGTGATTTCTTTGTCTTTATTCAACGACTGCTTTTTAAGTTAGAATCTGATTGCGTACAACTCCAAGATCCATTCCTTATAAGATGGGGTTTCTCGAATAGTGTGGATATAGTTCTGTGATGTGGGGACATCACACAACTCTGAGAAGCTGTTGTGTCCTGTCAGCAGTGGCTGTAAGACCAGCCCATGACTTATGGCTAGAGGTGATCCAAAGTCTTCCAGCCCAAGTTCTTTTCCATCTGATCGGTCAAGTATTCCAATAAAATTGTAAACCCATTGGTCCTCAAGCTGGATCTTTTTTCTGTTTTAATAGGAATGATTTGGGTAAGTTATTGTGCAGATGATAAGAGTGGATCTGAAGGGGTGGAGATTTGGGAAGTAGAACCTTTTAAGCATTAGATTTAAGATAGGTGAGGAGTGTTGACCGCCCCTCCCCCACCCCATTATCTTTACATTTACGTTTACTATTCCCCCTTCTCTAACTCAACCCACCTAATTCTTGTTCTTTCTTTCATTCCTGTGTTGGATTTCTTTCCATTTCCTCTATTCCTTGGTATTTCATTGCCTCTCCTTTTCTTCCCCCTTCCACGGTGGAATATGAAATTGAAGCTCCCTCTTAAAAAAAAAAAACAACCTGATAATAAAAGTAATATATGCTTATTACTCACTCATTACAATTAGAAACTGTAAGCAAAAAAGAGAAAAATTCCGTCTTTCCAAACTAGAAATGAATCAAAAGCACTGAAGAATTGTAATTACATAGAGAGAAGTATAATTTACCTAATTTTTCTTAGCTATTTAAGAGTTTATTGTGTTCTCAGTTTAAAAATTCATTTTATCTTTTATTTTGCTTTCACCTTCCTCCTTTTCCATGCCACAAAAGCTACATTTTATTTGCTTTGTATAAGGCCTATTAACTTCAGTGGAGAAAGAGACTCCTTTTGCTTGCTTCAGAATTTATATATTTTCGTATTTAGTTCTGGAGGTGAGGAAAATGAGAAGAACTGAGAAGAGCCTGACGTCAGCACTAGTTCTTCCCCACGGAATTTTTTTTTTTTTTTAACATCTTTATTGGAGTATAATTGCTTTACAATGGTGTGTTCGTTTCTGCTTTATAACAAAGTGAATCAGTTATACATACACATATGTTCCCGTATCTCTTCCCTCTTGCATCTCCCTCCCTCCCACCCTCCCTATCCCACCCCTCTAGGTGGTCACAAACCACCAAGCTGATCTCCCTGTGCTATGCAGCTGCTTCCCACTAGCTATCGATTTTACGTTTGGTAGTGTATATATGTCCATGCCACTCTCTCACTTTGTCCCAGCTTACTTTCCCCCCTCCCCATATCCTCAAGTCCATTCTCTAGTAGGTCTGTGTCTTTATTCCCGTCTTACCCCTACGTTCTTCATGACCTTTTTTTTTCCCTTAGATTCCATATATATGTGTTAGCATACGGTATTTGTTTTTCTCTTTCTGACTTACTTCACTCTGTATGACACACTGTAGGTCCATCCATCTCACTACAAATAACTCAATTTCGTTTCTTTTTATGGCTGAGTAATATTCCATTGTATATATGTGCCACATCATCTTCTTTTTTTTTTTTTTTAAATAAATCTTTTATTTATTTTATTTATTTTATTTTTGGCTATGCTGGGTCTTCGTTGCTGCACGCGAGCTTTCTCTAGTTGCAGTGAGCGGGGGCTACTCTTCGTTGCGGTGCGCGGGCTTCTCATTGTGGTGGCTTCTCTTGTTGCAGAGCACAGGCTCTAGGTGCACGGGCCTCAGTAGCTGTGGCTCGCGGGCTCTAGAGCACAGACTCAGTAGTTGTGGCGCACAGGCTTAGTTGCTCCGCGGCATGTGGGATCTTCCTGGACCAGGGCTTGAACCCGTGTCCCTTGCATTGACAGGCGGATTCTTAACCACTGCGCCACCAAGGAAGTCCGCCACATCTTCTTTATACATTCATCTGTCGATGGACACTTAGGTTGCTTCCATGTCCTGGCTATTGTAAATAGACCTGCAATGAACATTTTACTACAAAGCTACAGTAATCAAGACAGTATGGTACTGGCACAGAAACACAAATATAGATCAATGGAACAGGATAGAAAGCCCAGAGACAAACCCACGCACATATGGTCACCTTATATTTGATAAAGGAGGCAAGAATATACAGTGGAGAAAGGACAGCCTCTTCAATAAGTGGTGCTGGGAAAACTGGACAGGTACATGTAAAAGTATGAAATTAGAACACACCCTAACACTATACACAAAAATAAACTCAAAATGGATTAAAGACCTAAATGTAAGGCCAGACACTATCAAACTCTTAGAGGAAAACATAGGCAGAACACTCTTTGACATAAATAACAGCAAGGTCCTTTTTGACCCACCTCCTAGAGAAATGGAAATAAAAACAAAAATAAACAAATGGGACCTAATGAAACTTAAAAGCTTTTGCACAGCAAAGGAAACCATGGACAAGATGAAAAGACAACCCTCAGAATGGGAGAAAATATTTGCAAATGAAGCAACTGACAAAGGATTAATCTCCAAAATTTACAAGCAGCTCATGCAGCTCAATAACAGAAAAACAAAAAACCCAATCCAAAAATGGGCAGAAGACCTAAATAGACATTTCTCCAAAGAAGATATACAGATAGCCAACAAACACATGAAAGAATGCTCAACATCATTAATCATTAGAGAAATGCAAATCAAAACTACAATGAGATATCATCTCACACCGGTCAGAATGGCCATCATCAAAAAATCTAGAAACAATAAATGCTGGAGAGGGTGTGGAGAAAAGGGAACCCTCTTGCACTGTTGGTAGGAATGTAAATTGATACAGCCACTATGGAGAACAGTATGGAGGTTCCTTAAAAAACTAAAAATAGAACTACCATACGACCCAGCAATCCCACTACTGGGCATATACCCTGAGAAAACCATAATTCAAAAAGAGTCATGTACCAAAATATTCATTGCAGCTCTGTTTACAATAGCCAGGACATGGAAGCAACCCATGGAATTTTAATTCCACCACAACCCCTTTACTGAATGTGTACAATGGTGAATGTTATTTCATTTTCTTACATCTATTTTTCTCTTTATTTTATTCTATATTCTTCTATCTGTCTTCCTTTCATCTTAATATCCCTTATTTGTCCTCTTTGTTCCCTTTCATTTAACCTCATTTTTATAGAGTGGTTGAGTCAACCTAGTGTGACAGAAAGGTTAGTTTTGTTATTTTCTTGTGAATGAATGGTTGGGAGCAAGAGGGATTCCCCCAGCTTGATGATGTTTACCAAAAAACTGGTATCATTTCTGTAAATTTTCTGAGCTTATAATTCAGTTTAGTGAAGTAGGAATTCTGTACTTGATTTTAGAAATATTGGAAACATACACTTCAGATCTAAGTAAACTTGCTAGAATGAATGTATATATATTTGCATTCTGGTAATGGTTGTGTTTGAAAATTTAATATGTTTTTATCATAATAAAAATCTACATAATGCTGAATTATCTAAAGAGAGGTGGGAGTTAAAAAAAGAAATAGAAGAATGTTGCAAGTTAGAATTTGCACATTTATTGTCTTCTATTCCTCTTCCAGCTCTCCTACACTGAACACTAGAAAAGCACTGTCACCCAAACTGTTGTCCACCCGGAAACCTTTTGTCTTCCTAATCTTCACTTTCTTCATCCCCCCCATTATACCCAACATTCTCTTGTAACAGGAATAATCTTAGCAGTGCTGTGCAAAAAAAGGTAAATTTAATATTTCTAGTATAGAACTTGATTTGTAACTCTGAGCTTTCAGAGTAAGCAGTTTAATCTAGGTGTTTTCAGGTAACCTGAATTCAATCCGGTACTTTTGGGGTCACTTTTCAATTTAAAACTGACTCATTGCAAGCGTCAGCCTCCTGATCTTTGTCCTGATATAAGGTCTGGGTGGAGGTGAGGGGAGCATATGTAGCATCATAGTATCATAGTGTCAGGACAGGGAGGAGTGCATTTTGGATCCTGATTAAATGTATCAATATAGAGAGTATATTGTGATTACTTCGACTAGTGGAGTTCAGGAATCCCTCCTCATACAGATTCAGTTTTCCCATAGTAACTTCAGTATTTACTTCAACCATACATCCCATCTGGCCCACGGTTTTCTCCTAAGCTGGTCACTTTGCACTGCACCTGGTGATCTCTAGCAAATGAACTGACTCCCCTCTGTTTCCTCACTGATGGGCCCACAAGAGTGTTGGGGTTTTCTTCTCCCTCCCCCTTGAGAACCATGGAGCACTCATGGGGATTGTCCAGATTGATTCCCTGCTTGTGCCTGTTTATGCAGGAGCCATATACCATCAGCTGTTCTCCCAATATCTAGAGGTAACAATTTTGAGTGTTCTATGTTTGAAACATTAATGTACAATTGGTGTCAGTCAATCCTGATAATAGTACTCATACTACTGCTGTTACTACTATAATCATGTAACAGTTGTATAGTGATTAAAATTTGCCATGTACTATTATAAGTGCTGGAAATATATTAACTCATTTAATTCTCAAAACAATATAATGATGTAGATAGTATTGTTCTCATTTTGTAGATGAGAAATTTGGGGCATAAGGTTAAATAACTTTTAAGTGGCATAACCAGGTAATATGACATTAGGGTCTGCCCTGTTAATTCCCAAATTCGGTGGGGGTACACCCATATGTTTAACTTTTCTCTTCTCATCTCTGCCAATTCTTTTGTCCTCAGTGGTCCAGGGGCTGATCTAGGCCAGGGGATGGTGGTGGAGGGTTGCGGAGGAACTTGTTCAGTGGAGAGCAAATTTCATTTGCTTTCAACTATTCCACTAATTCTCACCTGAATTCTGACCTTTTAGGTTCAGAGACCACAAATTTGAGATTTTTATTTATTGTTCTTTTCCTCCTCTTGCTGCCAGTCTCTGACTCCTCTAGGAAAAGGATGCCCTTATAGTCTAAGATTCAGCCAGTATTGGTCACATGGGAGAAAAACCAGAACACATTAATGTTTCAAATTGTTAATTTATCTAGTGCACACTCACCAAAGAAGTCCAATCTAGCCTATTTTCTGCAAATCTATTAGTTGAACCTTATGAAACTGCCACTTTTGTGCATTAAAAATGGTGAGTGGCAGCAATTTCATGTGGTTCAACCTAATATTACTTCATCAATTTCCTTACAAACTCACAATCATTACAATTATTCAGGCCACTGTCATCTCACAACTAGAAGTATCACAGCGGTCTTTTAATGGATCTTCCTGCTTCTCATTTCACCCTCTCCCATTTGTTTGTTATACTTCAGCTAGAGTAAGGTTTATAAAATTTAATGGTATTGAGCCACTTCTCTGTATAAAATTCTGTAATGACATCTGATTGACCTTAGTATAAAATCCAAGCTCCGTTAATGTAGCTTGTAAGTCATGTAACCATACATCCCTGTTAGTCTCTGACAGCCCTGGTTTATCCTGCTGCCCCAGCTTAATTATTAAAGTTTCCCCTTTTAGTCTCACAAGTGGCCTGGTTTGGATGATGAAATATAATCACCTTATTTATAAGGTACCTTATGAACTGGCTTCTGCATTTCTCTCCAGCCTCATCTCTCACCACTTTTTAGATTACAATTTGAGCTGTAGCCATCCTGAACTCCTTTGAATTTATAGAACATGTCATGCCGTCTCTCAGTTCTGAGTGCAGGCCCATGATGATGTCACTGCCTGCAATACTCCTCTGTTAGCCTAATTTGTGCCAATTTGTCATGATTGCATTTATATACTTACCGCTAGAAGCACCTCCTGATCTCTAGACCAGCTTGAATTCCCCGGTTTTCTGTACTCATATTTGCTCTGTACACCCCAATCAAAACCTCTTCCCATTTAACCAGGTTTGTATCTGATTTCTGTGCTTCCTTTCAGAGTGTTAGTTCTGGCAAGACAGGGCTCTCAGTTTATTCAGTATTGTATCCCCCGGGCTTAATAAACGCTTATTGTTCATAGATGTTACTAAAAATATACTTATATGTGCTGAATGAATATATGAGACAAAACAATTTAAGGGTGACTTTGCACTTTGACACCTGCTCCTGATGTTTTATGTTATGAGAGAGATGTTGAGAGACTATACACTATAACGAGGAGAAGAAGAGAAAGGGAGACCAGAAGAGGGGCTAAGTCTTGAGTATCAAGAAAAGAACAAATGGAAGAAAAACTGAGAGGCTTTGAACTGACAATTTGGATGCACACGTACGTTCCATTTCTGATCATCTGATCCTGTCTTTGCCCTGCTGCTCCTACTTATCTTAGTAGGGGCACTTAAAAAGCCTGAAACCCATTATATTTTGCCTGCAGTGTGCAAACTTATTAGAGCATCATATATAGTAACATAATTTTCAGTAAGTGCAGAAAGTAATTATGTTTGAATTTGAGGAAGTATTGTACTACGATAATCTCTCCTTTTAAAAGTTGGTAACAGTTATATTAAACAAAAACAAAATAATTTCTGGAATGGTGACTAGAAGTAAGGGCTGTTTAAGTCCAATTTATAACATTCACTTCCAGAAAATGAAAGTGGGAAGCTGTTTGTAAGCTATTGTTGAAAGCTATTGTTTGCAAGCTATTATTGTGGGTTGAATTGTATCCTTCAAAAAGATATGTTGAAGTTTTAATCCCTAGTACCTATGAATGTGATTTTGTTTGGAAATAGGGGCTTTGCAGATGTAATAAGTTGAGATGAGATCATACTGGGTTAGGGTGGGCCAGTTTGTGGTAATTTGTTATGACAGTACTAGGAAACTAATATAGCTATTTTAAAAAGAAAAAAAAAGTATATCCAATATATTTGACATGGAAAAGATGGAGATAGAAATGGTAGAATGATCAGAGGAATACTTATTTAGGATTTAAATTATGTGCTGTGCTTTCTTATTGCCCTCAATCCCACTGCTAATTCTTTTAATAACAAAATTTCACAATGATTCATCTACTGTAGTAGTCTGATCAATGCTAGGCCATGCTGTAGGAACAAATAAACCTCAAAATCTTAATAGCTGAGCGTGACAGAGGTTTAGTTCTCAATCATGCAATGTGCAAGAGGGGTCCATCCGGTGATTCACGGTCCCGGTACTCCTCCTCTTGTGATGTCTCCAACTCAGCAAAAGTCTCAGAGGATGAGAGGAGGGCAGAACTGGCCCTCCAGTTCTTCAGTGCTTCATCTAGGAAGTCATACACATTTTTCTGGTCTACATTTTATTATCAAGAAATAGTCACATGCCCTTCCTAACTGCAAGGGAGCTAAAAAGTATAGGGGTCACAAGGAATGTTTGGTGAGAACAACTATCTCTGCTTAATCATAATGGCAAAAGAAAATAGTTTTCAACATCTTTGAATATCACACTATCTTCTCAAAGATTCCAGCTACTCCCTAGTTTTGGTTTCTTTTTATCCTAGTAATAGTCTTTTAAAAGCTTCTTTTTACATATATACAGCTATTACACGTCCTTCCATTTCCACAGTGTTATATTTGTCTATGCCAGGACTACTGACAACACTGATAAAGTTCTTCTCTGTCCAAAATCATTCCTTATTTAAACATTCATTAATGTTCAATTCTAATATGTTTGAAATGTTTATGATGGAGGAGAAGCAGGAGCCTGAGGAGGAGGAGAAGGAAGAGGAGGAGAAGAGAAGAGAAGTAAAAATGAAGAAAAAGGAGGCGAGGAAAAGGGGGAAGGGGGAGGGGGAGGAGGAGGCATCCACTAAAGATTTTAGAGTAAAAGAAACATCCTGATATTTTACTTGCATTATTTTTCTGTCAATTGAATAATCAGTTATCAGAATTCAGGAAGAAATTTCCTCTCATAACAAACTAAAGCTTTACCCAACACTCTTCTTAGACTCATAAAAAATTTACACTCCTCTGTTAGATATTTGTAAGAGTTCAGTGCACAGGTGTCTAGGGTGCCCCCTAACTTCCCCCTAGATTTGTAGGTGCAGCTCATACCGAAGAGCTATTACCCAGCATGCAGATGCTTTATCTGACTCCACCACAAGCCAAACTACCCTTTCATATCAAGCTGGTTGCATTTACTCTTTACAGGATTACATCTGTTTTAGGGATGAGAAATAACGTTAAAAAGCCTTTTACAGAATATACATGCTTAAGGCTCTCAACAACATTAAGATATGTGTTTGCAAAAGTAATATAAGAATATATTTTGCTTGCAAAAAGTTCAAATGTAACCTCACACACATTAGAATGGCTACCTTAAAAAAACAAAACAAAACAAAAATTAGTGTTGGTGAGGATGTGGAGAAATTAGGACCCTTATACTCTGTTGATGGGAATATAAAATGGTGCAGCCAATATGGAAAACATTATGGCAGTTTCTCAAAAATTTAAAAATAGAATTTCCATATGACCCAACAATCCCACTTTATGGGTATATATCCAGAAGAATTAAAAGCAGAATCTCAAAGATATTTGTACACCTATATTTATAGTAGCATTATTCATAATCGATAAAAGGTAGATGCAACCCAAGTGTGCAAGTACAGATGAAAGGATCAACAAAATGTGGCATATACAAACAGTGGAATATTATTTAGCCTTAAAAAGAAAGGACATTATGAGACATGCTGTGATATAGATGGGACTTGAGGACATTATGCTAAATGAAGTAAGCCAATCATAAAAGACACATACTGTGTGATTCCACTTATATGAGGTACCTAAAGTTATCAAATTCATAGAGATAGAAAATAGAATTGTGGTTGCCAGGGCCAGGAGGAAGGGAGAAGTTATTGTTTAATGGTACAGAGTTTTAGTTTTTCAAGGTGAGAAGGGTTTTGGAGATGGATGGTGGTGATGGTTGTACAACAATATGAATGTACTTAAAACTACTGAACTCTACACTTCAAAATGGTTAAAACAGCAAATTTTATATTATGTGTATTTTACCACAATTAAAAAAATTCACACATTCCTAGTGCTCTACCCAGAGAAAACCACTGTCTTTATTCTTCAGTTGTGAGGTTTTTCTTATGCCTTTACATAAACACATATTCTCATGTAGCAATATATAGTTTATTCTTTGATTAGTTTTGTTTTTCACATAAATACTATCTTACTGCAAATCTTGTTCTGCATGTCCAACAATGTTTACGTCCTATTATGAGAGGTGGCAGAAGAGAATTTCTGGGCCCAAACTGAAGTGACCTCTTATTCCCTTCTCTGCCATGTTCTCTGTGGTCTTAATTTCATTAGACTGAGACTCTCCATCAGTCCTTCACTAATGAGCCATTCTGATGGACTTTTTCATGGTCCACCAGACCTGGGATTTCTACCTTCAACTTCTACCATTTCCATATTGCTTCTCCCAAATTCCCTTTTCTACTGAAGATTATGTGTCTCTATCTACCTAGATAGAATCTATCTATCTATCCATCCATCTAGGGGTATGAGTGGAATGTTGAGCTTCAAAGGTGAAATCACATCTTTTTACAACTCTTCAAATAACCTTAGCTTTGAGTCTGTTCTGAATTTATTTATAAAACCTTTTTGGTGGTGGTGACAGTATGGGTTAGAGTACAAATATTAGTTTTCCTTCAGGTTTCTAATCTTTAGATATGAGCAATTCACAATTTCAAGGTTGAGAACATATCATACCCCGAATTTATAATTCTCAGAGGTTACTCCATTATTTTATACTTCAATAATATTATTATTTGTTCTGAGTATTTAGGGTGAACCCAAGATGAAGGATTGGGAAGAAAAGTTTCAAAACCTAAATGCTTAAAAAACCAAGACAGCTTAAATCTTATTTCTTTTTTCAACATAAGGAAATTCCAAATAACAGTGAGATACTTCATATCTAATCCTTATTTAATACTAATATTGTGTCTTGATTAATAAAATATATTATAGATGATATTTTGAATATTTATGCTCATTTTAAAAATTGGTCATCCTTTTCTGAGATAAGTTCAGGAAATTTGACCTTTCTTCTGAGCCCCTCACTCCTTTTGAAGTAGATAAAGACCACTTTGGCAATTAGAAATATTTAGTATAGTAGTCAAGTTAAGGGTTGATAAGGTGTTTTAGTATTCAACAGATATAATGTTGTAGTATTACTGGTAAGATTGTGAAACAATTCCCAGTACACTTAAGCTCTGCTAACAAAGATGAAATGGAGAATAAGTATGTATATGCTGAGTCTGATTAAGGTTGACATCCAGTTTGAATACATTCATTCTCTAAGGTATAGTTTTGAGTATAAATCATCAACCAAGCAGAAAACGGTGAAGTTGAAAGCAGCAGAACACAAAGACCTGGTGGATTTTAAGGGACTGAGAATGTTCTATGGCTGTTGAAGTGGGATCCATAGCTTGTATTTTCCTGTAATTAATAAAGTGGCTAAAGCATTTCCTGGTTAACACACCAGTCTCCCTCCTGTCTCCTTACTCCTGTAGAGCAGTGGTCTTCAAACTCTTTTCCTGGTAAAAAAAAATACATTTAAATTATGACCAGTTCTGTCTAACACACACACACACACACACACACACACAATGAAAATGTCATAAAATGTCTTCAAGCGATACTTAGACTTATTAAATTCAGTGCACTCCAATATTTTAACTCGATATTCTTTATTTTAATACTAGGTTTAACTACTAACTTGATTTAAATATCCACTCACAGATCGTAAAATCAATTTGAAAAATCCTCCCTAGGGTGTTTCATTTTATATATTTGACTTCACTATGAGAGTAATTGAATGTGTGTTGACTGAGTAATGGATCACTTCATATTTACCTGCATAGACAAGTAAAATGTTTCTATGAGCTCGAAGCTTTGTTCAGGAAATTTGCTTGAAATTCTTTATAAAGGGTTTACCTTATTAGCTCTCTACTAAATGTTGATGTCTGTGCACGCTAAGGCAAAGGAAAAGGAAAGCTCTCTTTTTAAAAATTGCATAAGTGTTACACCATGAGGAGGATTATCTTTAAGTATGTGCTTATTAATTATCCCAGTAGAGATTAGCAGTCTTCACTTTCATTTACATGGTGACCTTCTAGGAATGAGATATAAAAGTTGTAAGATTGTATTAACAAAAGACTCCTGACAGATTTGAAATTCATAGCTATCACCGATTTTAATACTTAAAATAGTAGTGTATCTTCCTCCAGAACAACTGCAAATTCCTGTCTGCATTATTTTTATCATTGGTAGTTTATTTTCTTCAGGAATATGAAGCCAGTAAAATAAGATCAACATTCTCTCTATTGGCTCAAGAATTTGGTAAGGTCAATCTAATGATGCAAAATTTGTAGTCTCATCTAAGCCCATAGATTTAAACATTACACATTACTTCTATGTCAGTGAGTCTAAAATCCTTATTTCCACATTTGAACTCTTCTGTGAACTCCAGCTCCTAATTTTCAACTGTCCTTTGGATATCCTTATTTACAAAGTATAAATAAGGATATTTATTTATTAAGTTATTAAGGACTTATAACTTAACGTAGTCTAAACTTAACAACTAAGAATTCTCTCTTTGAAGTTCCCCATCCTCTATACCACTATTCACCCCTCAAATCAACTCTTTTCTCCTTATTTTCTAATTTCTGCTAAGGATACCATTAGTCTTCTAGGTATAAGCCCTTAGAGTCATACTAGATCTCTTTCTTTCCTCCTATATTATATCAGTCAGCAAGGCCTTGATTCTATTTCTAGAGTATTTCTTTTACTCTTCTACTTCTTTCAATTCCCGTTGCTTACATCCTTATTACCTTTTATCTGAACTATGGCAGTCATCTCTTGAGGTAGTCACTGGTGCTGTTGGTGGATATTTCCCATTCTTCTCCTGGATTCGTAGTAGGATTGTACTTGCCCATCCCCTGAAGTTAGGCATAGCCATATGCAATGTGAACAGAAGTGGCATGTGTTACTCCTAGACTGAATCCTTTAAAATCCAGTGTACAATTCACCATGCTATAGAGACAAATGATCTTTCAAATAGATGCTTGAGTGCAGAAAATATGCATCAATGCCCCCTATGGGCCCCTACATCACATGGAGCAGGAGCAGGGAATAAGTCTCTGTTAGTTTAATCCACTGAGACTTGGGAATTTCTGTTTATACAACATCCTACCTGTCCTGAGAGATAGTATACCTTAACTGATTTCTCTACTCAAAGTCTCTGCCCCTTCCAGTTATTCTCTATCACTGTCAAATTAATCTTTCTAAAATATGTCTAATTATATAAATTCCTTACTAAAATCTTTCAGTATTTCCTGTTATCTTCACTCTGGTCCTCACATCACATGTATCTCAACTTCCTTTTAAACAACCCTGCTGCTTCTCTACATGCATACACACCAAACACCTTCTACCTCATTTGCTTTTCTGTTCCTCTGATCCAGGATGCCATCCCCTTCTCATGCCATCCAAGTGCTACCTATTCTTTTTTTTTTTTTTACATCTTTATTGGAATATAATTGCTTTACAATGGTGTGTTAGTTTCTGCTTTATAATAAAATGAATCAGCTATACATATACATATATCCCCATATCTCCTCCCTCTTGCTTCTCCCTCCCACCTTCCCTATCCCACCCCTCAAGGTGGTCACAAAGCACGGAGCTGATCTCCCTGTGCTATGCGGCTGCTTCCCGCTAGCTATCTGTTTTACATTTGGTAGTGTATATATGTCCATGCCACTCTCACATCGTCCCAGCTTACCCTTCCCCCTCCCCGTGTCCTCAAGTCCATTCTGTACATCTGCATCTTTATTCCTGTCCTGCCCCTACCTATTCTTAAGTAACAGTTCAAATGCCATCATTTCTATGAGGGCTTTTCTGGACTCTTGCATAAGAGGGGCAAGAGATAACTCCCGCATCTCCCAAAGGACCTTGAATCTCCATTATAGCTCTCACACATTGCACTTACCATTCTGAGTAGATTTCTAGTTATTTTCAGGTAGGAAATGGTCTTCTTTCACTTCCATATTATTGCAAATTCTCTTGCATGGTGCCTAGTAAATATCTTAAAATTGAATAAATGAATACATGAAATTAAGGTTACATTTGATTTAAAACTGCCACTTTGCTCTTTAGAAACTGTGTGGTATTGGCAACGAGACAAGTGCTGCAATGAATATTTCTTGTTAGAAAAATGTAAATTCCACGGTAGTCATTTTCTTTCAAATGATCTTCTTAAAAATATTTTTTCCTAAGTTCTACTTTGACTTTTACTCTTTTATCTGACTTATTTGACTTTCAAGCATTTCTTTGTGACTCCAGTTTTTAAACAATTTAAACAAATAAAAATTATTTTAGAGAACTGTTATTTTCAAGCTGTTACTCTCTAAATAGTGCACTTGGTCTGTTACTGTAAAATCTGTTCATATTCATTTTAGATCTATTACTTAGTTTTAAAAAGTAGCAATTGTTCATTATATTTTTTTCTCAAACTGCTTTAAATGCACCAACCATTTTTTTCTGAGTATATATGGACCTAAGCCAATGAATATTCTTTTATATTGCCCTAATTGTAATTATTAAAAGGAAAAAAAATCTAAAAATTTTTATTCTGCATAATCATACTTAAACATGCCTCTATATTATACTGTAAAAGTAATCTTCACAGTAATAAACAAAAGAACAAGATTAAGTCATTCTTCAATATAAATTCCAAGAGCTTTGCCTCTTCTCTATGGGCCCTTTAGCAATATTCTCACAAGTGGAACTCTGTGTCATGGACTGCACTTTTGCTAATGTGAAATCTTTAGTAGTGGTGACCAGACCTTATGCAAATCTCTCCAGTTGTTGTTTCTTCCAGTAATGATGCCTTGGAGCCTGAGAATCAATCACTCAACAAGTATTTACTGAGAACTTACTGATACTCAGGCCTTAAGCTATTACTAGAGAGAATACCAAGTATGGGATATAATGCCTGCCTCAAGGGCTTATGTTCAAGACAAGACTCACATACATTACAGAGAAATGTACAAGTAAATGATTAAGTTTTAAATTGTACTGTACAGCTTATAAGTGGAAAGAACGGAGTAAAAGGAGAAATCAATACGGAGCATGAATGGTATAGGAGAGAAATCCTTTGTGGAGGCCAGGTGTCAGTAGCTGAGTACTTGGAAAGCTTGTGGGATCAGGCAAGGATATCCTTGGAACCTTGTGGGAACTTCAGGATCTCCTGGAGTTGAAATTTCTGACTCCACAGCCAGGCTGCTCATGTTCAAATGACAGCTTCAGCACTTGCAACCTATATGACTTTAGGCCAATCACTACAATTCTGTGCCTCAATTCCCTTATCTGTAAAAATGGGATGATTGTAATAATAATAATAATAATATTAATACTGATAATAATGCCTGTCTCATTAAGATGTTATGAGAATCAAATGAAGTAGTAGGAAGAAAAAGTAGTCAGAACAGTGCACAGTATATATCAATAGTGTTTATTATTATTACTTAAACTAATGTTTTATGAGGCCTTTACAGTGCTAGGCACTGTTTACATGGATTATTTCATTTGATCTTCACCACAATCTTATGAAGAAAGTTTTGTTGTCCCATGTTTTTGGTGAAGAAACACTTGGAGAGGTTAAGCCAGTTAGCATATGGTGGAGCTGGTATACAAACCTCAGGTTTTTTCATCCAGCACCGGAAGCTGAGCACTTCACCACCACATCTGCCTGCCGAGATGAGTGTGCATTTAGTGCCTGGATTCCATGGAAGTGAGAAAGGACTAAGGCACTGGACATTAAAATTTCCATCTCAGACTTGGCAGAATATGTCCTTTACAGAAGTATTCCTCCCCTACTTATTTGTGTTTTGCTTGTTTTTGTTTGTCTTTATTTGTAAACATCTGTTGTGCTTTATTATATACCACAGGGAAGTCCCTGGGAGTACCAACATTTGAGAGTAAGCAAAAGAAAAAGAGCCAGCCAAAAGGATAGAATTCTATCAGCTTGACTCCCCAGTGCACTCCACGTCCGGTGGTCTTAATCTCAGTTAATGACTCCTGCTGCCTGATTCGGAAACCTCAGAATGACCCCACTCTTTTCTCTCCATCTGCACAGCTTGTTACATCTTTACAGTCCAGACTTCAGTATTTTCTCTCTGTACTTTCACTACAGACTTTCAACTCATCTTCCTGCTGCTAGCCTTTTCTTATTTTAAGCAATCCTCCACCCTACCCTAAATCCACAGTTATTTTTTTAAAAAAACAGTTATTTTTTTAAAAAAACAAAGGTTCTGCAACTTTTAATTTCTCCTCAGTTCCCACTCAGATTTTTCACCTGCTCATCACCTGGTCTAGGGAGGCCTTCTTCCACCATTATGCTTGGGAAACTCTCATCTTTTTTTTTTTTTTAAATTATTTATTTATTTATTTTATTTTTGGCTGTGTTGGGTCTTCGTTTCTGTGTGAGGGCTTTCTCTAGTTGTGGCAAGCGGGGTCCACTCTTCATCGCGGTGCGCGGGCCTCTCACTGTCGCGGCCTTTTTTGTTGCGGAGCACAAGCTCCAGCCGCGCAGGCTCAGTAGTTGTGGCTCACAGGCCCAGTTGCTCAGTGGCATGTGGGATCTTTCCACACCAGGGCTCGAACCCGTGTCTCCTGCATTGGCAGGCAGATTCTCAACCACTGTGCCACCAGGGAAGCCCTCTCTTTCATCTTTTAAGACTCAACAAAAATGTTGCTTTTTCATGAAAATGGACACTTCTATCCTCTCGATATTAACAGTTTTCTTTTTTGTTCCTGTTTCTATAATAGCCCTTAATGCATAATGTGTTACAAACGTTATCTTCCTCACCAGAGGAAAGCAGCACCAAATCAGGCGTTTTCTTGTTTCACTTCTGTATCCTTATGCTTGGTACATGGTAGCTATTCAATAAATAGGCATTGAGTGAAAGCATGAAACCATTTATAACATCTTCACTTGACTTTGAGTTTTATGAGTCACAACGACTTCTAATTCATCTAACTAGAAGAGTGTCTGATACACAGTACAAAACTTAAACATATGAATAAACAAATGTTAAACGCCTAATTATTTTAGAGGGAGGCAGAAAAGAAGATTTCAGTATCCAGAAAGTTCACTCAGAGATGGCAGATGGGTATCATGGTTACAGGTAGGAAAGCAGAGTCCAAAGTGTAGGGTCATAATCGAAAGCAGAGAGGAATAGGAGGATCAACAAAAAAGAAATGGTCACTCGGGTTGAGTAGAGGCTATAATACCTATCCCTCCATTATCTTATTGACCAATTCCTACTTCTCACAAGATAATTAACTCAAGCACACCTCATCTGAGAAACAAGTGTCTCTTCTATGCAGGTTCAGCAGCCCTTCCTGATTCTCTGAATGCTCTGAGCAAGCCCCCATCATTGTTTTCTAAAAAGACTTCCCCAGTTCTTGCTCCCTCCAACCTGTTCTCTTCACAGTAGCCAGAGATGTTTGTCACTCCCCTATTTTAAAGTTACAGTGATCTGCCATTGTTCCTGTAAGAAACACCAAAAAAGTCTCCACCATTCTTGCCTCTAGTGGGTTTTGCCATTATTTGTCAAGTTGTGTCTGTTCATACTAGACTCTTTTGATTTATTAAATATGTTCTGTTTGCTTCCCTGAATTAAAAGTCCTTATCTCTGAGCCTTCCTACTGCTTTAGAAGATCACCCCCACCTAGCTTATTTATTTTTCAAACTTCAGTTCAAATATCACTTCCTTAGAGAAGTCTTTTTAAGACTGCCTCCTACCTCCCAAGTAGATCATACTCCCTTATTGGGGGTGCTGTCATTTCCTATGCCTTTCTGTCTTAACACTCCTCATGGATTATAATTGTTGACTTTTTGAATGAGTTGATCAGTGTCCCTTCTTTCTCTACTGTAAACTTTAAGAGGGAAAGGACTATTTCTGTTTTCCTTACCGTCTCTCTCTCTAGTGCTTAGCACATTGTTTGGCACTGATAGACACCCGATAAATATTTGTTGGAATGAATCAATATTGAATGAGGGAATAAACAGATAATGCATTCATGAATGAATAAAGAATGTATCACATTTTTGTGGTAAATATTTTGTTTAACTCCATGGCTAAATCTAGGAGTGCCATATCCTAAAATCTGACCTAGAAGCCATGGAAACACAGAGGGTATATTAGATATGCAGAATGCTATTCTAAATCTTAATGAGAGGTGTGTAGTACTTACAGGGGTGCAGACCACATATTCCATAAAGGAAGAAGTCAAGGGCAATGACATGGAATAAGACTGGGGCTTTTAAGATAAGTTGCCTGAGCAGAAGGTTTTCTTTGGGTGATGGTGGAAAATAAGGCTTGGAGTGGAGCAAGTAAATGGAAGAACGTCAGAGTCATTTAGATGGAATGAATTTATGTCAAACTTTCCATGAACACTGACTTAATGTCTACTAGTTACCAGCCATTTAATATTACGTGCTAGAGAAATGGAGGAAAGTAGAATGAGGTGGGAGAGATTTACTGTGAGCTCTTGAAAAGTAAAGTACACCATCAAAGTTTGTGTTAGGAGATTAATGTGAAAGGTTTTGAGAGACAGATTGGGGATAGGGAGGAAGTTCGTTGAATGAATGAATCAATAAATCAAATAAATTAAATAAATGAGTCATGCTTTTTGTGAATACTCTGTGCATCCTCATTCAGTTTGGTTCTCTTGACTGTAAAATTTGACTTTGTATTTCACTAATCCTTTGGGTCTCTTACATTCATTTTAAGAGATTTTTAAAATAGTTTACAAGATTCAAAGCAAACGAACAAAAAATGCATGACATGCTGAACAAACAGATGAGCTCAGAACTAAAAAAAAATATCAACCAGATGATAAATATGTAAGTGAGAAACATGATAATGAGTTTCATTAACCAGATTCACCATTAAAAGCAAACATATTCTCATGTGGTAGGTGGTAGTTTTATGCTCTGTGCCTAGTGTGCTGTAATCTACTGACAGTGATTTTTCAACTACACCATGTAGCTAGGAGTCATCACGTAACCTATATATACCTCTGTCACTGAGAAGTTCAGAGGCAAAAGATAAAGGAGGACATTGTTGGCCTATGTTAATCTTAGCTTGAAAAGATTATCGCTAGAGCACACTATCCAAATTTAGCTGTGTTTAAAGGTCTTCACCACAAAAGAGCAGCAAAAACAATCTCATTAAAACAAGCTCAGAAAACAATTCCAAGATATATGATTAAGAGCAAACCAAACAACTGAAGCACAAATAGTGTGACCTTCCCTTGACTTCTACTTTCACAGCTCCTTATCCAAGTTCTGTTTTGGACAGTAAGCTTTGTTCATAGCCATACCTTTTGTGGTTATTCACCCATCCCATCTACTATTTTTCCCCTTTGATTTTTATTGAGTTCTTTTAGGAGAAACTTGAAAAACAATCTTTATCAACAAAGGTTTTCACTCAAGTGCTTTTATTTTTTTCTCTTTTATTTTTTTTGACTTGAATAATTTTCTTTTTTATACAGCAGGCTCTTATTAGTCATCAGCTTTATACACATCAGTGTATACATGTCAATCCCGATCTCCCAACTCATCACACCCCCACCCCCCTGCTGCTTTCCCCGCTTGGTGTCCATATGTTTGTACTCTACATCTGTGTCTCAATTTCTGCCCTGCAAACCAGTTGATCTGTACCATTTTTCTAGGTTCCACATATATGCGTTAATATACGGTATTTGTTTTTCTCTTTCTGACTTGCTTCACTCTATATGACAGTCTCTAGATCCATCCACGTCTCAACAAATGACCCAATTTCGTTCCTTTTTATAGCTGAATAATATTCCATTGTATATATGTACCACATCTTCTTTATCCATTCGTCTGTCAATGGACATTTAGGTTACTTCCATGACCTGGCTACTGTAAATAGTGCTGCAGTGAACATTGGGGTGCATGTGTATTTTTGAATTATGGTTTTCTCAGGGTATATGCCCAGTAGTGTGATTGCAAGATCATATGGTAATTCTATTTTTAGATTTTTAAGGAACCTCCATACTGTTTTCCATAGTGGCTGTATCAATTTACATTCCCACCAAAAGGGCAAGAGGGTTCCCTTTTCTCCACACCGTCTCCAGCATTTGTGGTTTGTAGATTTTCTGATGATGCCCATTCGAACTGGTGTGAGGTGATACCTCACTGTAGTTTTGATTTGCATTTCTCTAATAATTAGTGATGTTGAGCAGCTTTTCATGTGCTTCTTGGCCATCTGTATGTCTTCTTTGGAGAAATGTCTATTTAGGTCTTCTGCCCATTTTTGGATTGGGTTGTTTGTTTTTTTAATATTGAGCTGCATGAGCTGTTTATATATTTTGGAGATTAATCCTTTGTCCATTGATTCGTTGGCAAATATTTCCTCCCATTCTGAGGGTTGTCTTTTCATCTTGTTTATGGTTTCCTTTGCTGTGCAAAGGCTATGAAGTTTCATTAGGTCCCATTTGTTTATTTTTGTTTTTATTTCCATTACTCTAGGAGGTGAATCAAAAAAGATATTGCTGTGATTTATGTCAAAGGGTGTTCTTCCTATGTTTTCCTCTAAGAGTTTTATAGTGTCTGGTCTTATATTTAGCTCTCTAATCCATTTTAAATTTATTTTTGTGTATGGTATTAGGGAGTGTTCTAATTTCATTCTTTTACATGTGGCTGTCCAGTTTTCCCAGCACCACTTAATGAAGAGACTGTCTTTTCTCCATTGTATATCCTTGCCTCCTTTGTTATAGATTAGTTGACCATAGGTTCATGGGTTTATCTCTGGGCTTTCTATCTTGTTCCATTGATCTATGTTTCTGTTTTTGTGCCAGTACCATATTGTCTTGATTACTGTAGTTTTATAGTACAGTCTTAAGTCAGGGAGTCTGATTTCTCCAGCTCCGTTTTTTTCTCTCAAGACTGATTTGGCTATTCAGGGTCTTTTGTGTCTCCATACAAATTTTAAGATTTTTTGTTCTAGTTCTGTAAAAAATGCCATTGGTAATTTCATAGGGATTGCATTGAATCTGTAGATTGCTTTGGGTAGTATAGTCATTTTCACAATATTGATTCTTCCAATCCAAGAGCATGGTATATCTCTCCATCTGCTGGTATCATCTTTAATTTCTTTCATCAGTGTCTTATAGTTTTCCGCATACAGGTCTTTTGTCTCCCTAGGTAGGTTTATTCCTAGGTATTTTATTCTTTTTGTTGCAGTGGTAAATGGGAGTGTTTCCTTAATTTCTCTTTCAGATTTTTCATCATTAGTGTATAGGAATGCAAGAGACTTCTGTGCATTAATTTTGTGTCCTGCAACTTTACCAAATTCATTGATTAGCTCTAGTAGTTTTCTGGTGGCATCTTTAGGAGTCTCTATGTATAGTATCATGTCATCTGCAAACAGTGACAGTTTTACTTCTTCTTTTCCAATTTGTATTCCTTTTATTTCTTTTTCTTCTCTGATGGCTGTGGCTGGAACTTCCAAAACTATGTTGAATTATAGTGGCAAAAGTGGACATCCTTGTCTTGTTCCTGATCTTAGAGGAAATGCTTTCAGTTTTTCACCATTGAGAATGAGGTTTGCTGTGGGTTTGTCGTATATGGCCTTTATTATGTTGAGGTAGTTTCCCTCTATGCCCACTTTCTGGAGAGTGTTTACCGTAAATGGGTGTTGAATTTTGTCAAAAGCTTTTTCTGCATCTATTGAGATGATCATATGGTTTTTCTTCTTCAATTTGTTAATATGGTGTATCACGTTGATTGATTTGCGTATATTGAAGAATCCTTGCATTCCTGGGATAAATCCCACTTGATCATGGTGTATGATCCTTTTAATGTGTTGTTGGATTCTGTTTGCTAGTATTCTGTTGAGGATTTTTGCATCTATATTCATCAGTGATATTGGTCTGTAATTTTCTTTTTTTGTAGTATCTTTGTCTGGTTTTGGTATCAGGGTGATGGTGGCCTCATAGAATGAGTTTGGGAGTGTTCCTTCCTCTGCAATTTTTTGGAAGAGTTTGAGAAGGATGGCTGTTAGCTCTTCTCTAAATGCTTGATAGAATTCATCTGTGAAGTCATCTGGTCCTGGACTTTTGTTTGTTGGAAGATTTTTAATCACAGTTTCAATTTCATTACTTGTGATTGGTCTGTTCATATTTTCCATTTCTTCCTGGTTCAGTCTTGGAAAGTTATACCTTTCTAAGAATTTGTGCATTTCTTCCAGGTGGTCCATTTTATTGACATAGAGTTGCTTGTAGTAGTCTCTTAGGATGCTTTGTATTTCTGCGGTGTCTGTTGTAACTTCTCCTTTTTCATTTCTAATTTTATTGATTTGAGTCCTCTCCCTCTTTTTCTTGATGTGTCTGGCTAATGGTTTATCCATTTTGTTTATCTTCTCAGAGAACCAGCTTTTAGTTTTATTGATCTTTGCTATTGTTTTCTTTGTTTCTATTTCATTTATTTCTGCTCTGATTTTTATGATTTCTTTCCTTCTGCTAACTTTGGGTTTTGTTTGTTCTTCTTTCTCTAGTTCCTTTAGGTGTAAGGTTAGATTGTTTATTTGAGATTTTTCTTGTTTTTTGAGGTAGGCTTGTATAGCTATAAACTTCCCTCTTAGAACTGCTTTTGCTGCATCCCATAGGTTTTGGATCGTCGTGTTTTCATTGTCATTTGTCTCTAGGTATTTTTTGATTTCCTCTTTGATTTTTTCAGTGATCTCTTGGTTATTTAGTAACGTATTGTTTAGCCTCCATGTGTTTGTGTTATTTACGTTTTTTTCCCTGTAATTCATTTCTAATCTCAGCGTTGTGGTCAGAAAAGATGCTTGATATGATTTCAGTTTTCTTAAATTTACTGAGGCTTGATTTGTGACCCATGATGTGATCTGTCCTGGAGAATGTTCCGTGCACACTTGAGAAGAAAGTGTAATCTGCTGTTTTTGGATGGAATGTCCTATAAATATCAATTAAATCTATCTGGTCTATTGTGTCATTTAAAGCTTCTGTTTCCTTATTTATTTTCCTTTTGGATGATCTGTCCATTGATGTAAGTGAGGCGTTAAAGTCCCACACTATTATTGTGTTACTGTCAATTTCCTCTTTTATAGCTGTTAGCAGTTGCCTTATGTATTGAGGTGCCTCTATGTTGGGTGCATATATATTTATAATTGTTATATCTTCTTCTTGGATTGATCCCTGGATCATTATGTAGTGTCCTTCCTTGTCTCTTGTAACATTCTTTATTTTAAAGTCTATTTTATCTGATATGAGTATAGCTACTCCAGCTTTCTTTTGATTTCCATTTGCATGGAATATCTTTTTCCATCCCCTCACTTTCAGTCTGTATGTGTCCCTAGGTCTAAAGTGGGTCTCTTGCAGACAGCATATATATGGGTCTTGTTTTTGTATCCATTCAGCAAGCCTGTGTCTTTTGGTTGGAGCATTTAATCCATTCACGTTTAAAGTAATTATCGATATGTATGTTCCTATGACCATTTTCTTAATTGTTTTGGGTTTGTTTTTGTAGGTCCTTTTCTTCTCTTGTGTTTCCCACTTAGAGAAGTTCCTTTAGTGTTTGTCGTAGAGCTGGTTGAGTGGTGCTGAATTCCCTTAGCTTTTGCTTGTCTGTAAAACTTTTGATTCCTCCATCGAATCTGACTGAGATCCTTGCCGGATAGAGTAATCTTGGTTGTACGTTCTTCCTTTTCATCTCCTTAAGTATATCATGCCACTGCCTTCTGGCTTGTAGAGTTTCTGCTGAGAAATCAGCTGTTAACATTATGGGAGTTCCCGTGTATGTTATTTGTCGTTTTTCCCTTACTGCTTTCAATAATTTTTCTTTGTCTTTAATTTTTGCCCATTTGATTACTATGTGTCTCGGCGTGTTTCTCCTTGGGTTTATCCTGTATGGGACTCTCTGCGCTTCCTGGACTTGGGTGGCTCTTTCCCTTCCCATGTTAGGGAAGTTTTCGATTATAATCTCTTCAAATATTTTCTCTGTTCCTTTCTCTCTCTCTTCTCCTTCTGGGACCCCTATAATGCGAATTTTGTTAAGTTTAATGTTTTCCCAGAGGTCCCTTAGGCTGTCTTCATTCCTTTTTCTTTAGTCTGTTCCGTAGCAGTGAATTCCACCATTCTGTCTTCCAGGTCACTTATCCATTCTTCTGCCTCAGTTATTCTGCTATTGATTCCTTCTAGTGTACTTTTCATTTTAGTTATTGTATTGTTCATCTCTGTTTGTTTGTTCTTTAATTCTTCTAGGTCTTTGTTAAACATTTCTTGCATCTTCTCGATCTTTGCCTCCATTCTTTTTCCAAGGTCCTGGATCATCTTCACTATCATTATCTGGGTTTTTATCTTGTTCCTTCATCTGGTACATGGCCCTCTGCCTTTTTATCTTGTCTATCTTTCTGTGAATGTGGTTTTTGTTCCACAGGCTTCAGGATTGTAGTTCTTCTTGCTTCTGCTGTCTGCCCTCTGGTGGATGAGGCTATCTAAGAGGCTTATGCAAGTTTCCTGATGGGAGGGACTGGTGGTGGGTAGAGCTGACTGTTGCTCTGGTGGGCAGAGCTCAGTAAAACTTTAATCCCCTTGAATGCTGATGGGTGGGGCTGGGTTCCCTCCCTGTTGTTTGTTTGGCCTGAGGCAACCCAACACTGGAGCCTACCTGGGCTCTTTGGTGGGGCTAATGGCTGACTCTGGGACAGCTCATGCCAAGGAGTACTTCCCAGAACTTCTGCTGCCAGTGTCCTTGTCCCCACGGTGAGCCACAGCCACCCCCCGCTTCCACAGGAGACCCTCCAACACTAGCAGGTATGTCTGGTTCAGTCTCCCCTGGGGTCACTGCTTCTTCCCCTGGGTCCCGATACGCACACCACTTTGTGTGTGCCCTCCAAGAGTGGAGTCTCTGTTTCCCCCAGTTCTGTCGAAGTCCTGCAGTCAAATCCCACTAGCCTTCAAAGTCTGATTCTCTAGGAATTCCTCCTCCCGTTGCCAGACCCTCAGGTTGGGAAACCTGACGTGGGGCTCAGAACCTTCAGTCCAGTGGGTGGACTTCTGTGGTATAAGTGTTCTCCAGTCTGTGATTCAGCCACCCAGCAGTTATGGGATTTGATTTTTCTGTGATTGTGCCCCTCCTACCGTCTCATTGTGGCTTCTCCTTTGTCCTTGGACGTGGGGTATCTTTTTTGGTGAGTTCCAGTGTCTTCCTGTCGATGATTGTCCAGCAGCTAGTTGTGATCCTGGTGCTCTTGCAAGAGGGAGTGAGAGCAGGTCCTTCTACTCCGCCATCTTGGTTCCAAATCCTCAAGTGCTTTTAAAGTAACATACGTTTATAATATCATTTAAAAGTGTCTGTTCCATTGTCATTTAAGTTGCTGTTTATTGAAACTTCTCTGAAGACTAAAGAAATCCTTTTCTTCCAGCTCAGTTTAAAAGAAAAAGTAATAAAATATGGACAGCAGCCAGAAACATTGAATAAATTATTATGTTTTTAATTTAATTTTTAAAATTATGAATTGACTCATTTAAATGGGTTCTAAAAGATTTTGCGTGTGTCTGAACACTGTTGTCATGGAGAGTAAAAAATTTTTTTTCCGTTGTATATACTGAGAATGGCAGATTTCCTCTAGTTGATGCTTCTGTGGAATAAAAAAAATTAGTTTCTGTAGAATCCTGTAGACTAAGCCGACTAGGTGATCTTCTATAGAATTTTTTAAAAAGCTTAGTTAATGGAGATATGTCTTAATGGGATTCTTAATATGTAGTATTATTTGGATAACATTTTTTAAAAATCACGTATTTTTTTACCTGTGTATTATGGAGTTTATTGAACAAATATCAGTTCCATTGGTAACTGCCTTGGTTGCAGTTAAGCCCAAGTACTTATCAGAGGGAACTCACTTGGGGTGGTAGGACTGACTGCAAGGTTGGCTGAAAGACTGTTCTAGAGACCTGTGGGCAATGTGCTTACTGGATGAGGAAGAGTGCCATTTGTGCAAGCTGCTCTATAGGGCTCTCATTGTCATGAATTTCTACACACGCTAATATATATTTTTTAAACACAAAGTATTTATTTATTTATTTTTAACATATTTATTGGCGTATAATTGCTTTACAGTGGTGTGTTGGTTTCTGCTTTATAACAAAGTGAATCAGCTATACATATACATATATCCCCATATCTACTCCCTCTTGCGTCTCCCTCCCACCCTCCCTATCCCACCCGTCTAGGTGCAAACTATTTATTTTTAAGGCATAGTTTTTATTTTGGTGTGATCAGAGAATGTGTTTTTGACAATTTCTACTTTTTGGAAGTGACTATGATTTTCATTGTGGGCTTGTATATAATACATTTTTCCATATGACTAGGAAACCATGAGAGTTTCATAAGTTTTCTTCTACTCACTCACTTATCAGAGAAAATTAGTGGAAATAATATTAAATAGAAATAATATTAAATATTATTAAAATAGAAAATAGAAATAATATTAAAAAGAAATCACCAAATACTTCTCATGAATAATGTAGAAGAAAACAGTTATATGGTAAAGATAAAGAGAAGGAGGAGAAGCATATCTACCTTGTGAGAGTATGTCAAATGAGAGGCTTTTTGGATAGGACGCACCTTGTGAAGAAAGAGCCACTGACTTTAATAAAGATTTAGAGAGACAACTTACAAAATATATTTATGGTGGCAAGTTCATTAGGTACATATATGTATGACGAAATCAAGATCTTGGAAGATTGTCAAAGGTTAGAGTGATACATCTATTATGATGGACTTCTGTAGTACTATGTCAAAGCCATTGTGATTTGTCCCCTGAACTTGATAGTTTTATACTGCATGGGAACTCATATATATAATCTTAGGGGATTTAGTGAACAGGAAATTCATTAGGTGTCAGTCCTCTGATAAGATTACACAGTAGCTAATGGAATCTTATATGATTTCAAGAGATAAATTTTCTCAAATAGTGTCTTATGATTCACCTGAGTCCAAATTACCAAGGGTTTGAATATGCACATTCAAGGGACCCTACCCAGATTAAATGAAATAATCAGCATCTCTGGATTTGGGTCCAGTAATTTGCATATTTACCAAAATCCTTATACGTACCCCTAAATTTGCAGCCCACTGATTTAAAATAAGAAAAGTGATAGCTCTGATCTATCTTTTATTTGCTGAGTTAAATCTGAAGACATAAATTTCAGATGCCATACCTCAGAGGCATATAGGAAAGCAGTTTACTTTTTGAGGAAAGAGTGGATATTGGAATGAAGGCCCATACGAGTAATGCCTGGGGTGATGGCAAGTATTTATCATATACCAGAGCAGGCTCAGAAAAGGTATGCTCGTTGTCTTCAAACATTTGAGAGAATATCAGTAAGAAGAAGTATATTCATAAGTGGGCCTCACTTACCTAAAAATTATTATTAACTGCCAGATGACTCAGAGCCTTAAAAAAAACCTAGATCCTTTCAACCTAGATCCTTTCACTGAAGACTTTAGGGAGGAGGTATGATTTTATAATGTTCACTCATTGTATTTGTGGTGAAGCTGGGAATGCTCTCAATAAACACTTATGGAATAAAAAAAAATTAAAAATGCATTTAAGTAGATGTAACTGTGCCTTTTTCCTCTAATGACTGTTCAAATTTTAAATATCAAGACCTATGAAAAATTTTATGTCAGTAAGATACATTTGCTACAGCAAGCTTCTCCCTTCTGGACTTTTTAATCAACATCGCTGCCATCAGACTGACCAGCCATCTTGCCTGCTAATCCATTTGATCCATGTCATACTAATTCAGCAGCAAGTGGAGAAAAGCTTCTGTTATTATTTCATTTCTCCTTCTATCTGTCATAGCATCCAGGTGCTAATAACCGGGAATAGGCATATTACCAAAAAGAGTTTTTTACAATAACTTGAACTCAAATCCCAACTCATTTCCCACAAAAGAAAAAGTTGAGTGTAAATTTCAATAGTGAGATATAGATTAAATATTTAGAGTTGGTAATTTTAAATTATGTTTTTTTAAGTGACTGGTCTGGATGTCTGAGGACTTTGTGTATATACAATCATATTTTGGGACAATTAGGTTCTTTGGTGTGGTGGGCACCAAGGTTCCCAACCTTGGGGTTTCATGTCCTGTATAATCACTTCCTCTTGAGTGTGAGTGGGACCTGTGAAGATGATGGGATATCAATTTCATAATTAAGTTCCATTTTATGACAAAGTAGAAGGGGCAATTTGAGATATACTTCAGATCTCTAACTAGATTACTTTGAATTAATCAAAAGGGGGATTATCCTAAGAGGGCCTGACCTGATCAAATTAGCTTTTAAAAGAGCACCTAGAAGTCAGAGAGATTCCTGTGCTGGCCTTGAAGAAGCAAATAGCCCGGTTGTAAGAGGGTCACATGGCAGGGAACTTCGGGGGCCTCTAGGAGCTGAGAGCAGCCTCTGGTTGATAACCAGCAGGAAACCACAGCTGGATTGCAGCTTTGTGAGACCCTAAGCAGAGCACCAATCTAAGCAATGCCAACTCCTGTCCCACAGAAATTGTGTGATAGTAAATGCATGTTGTTTTAAGTCATGAGGTTTTTGGTGATTTATTATGCAGCAGTAGAAATCAAGATTAAAAAGATAATACTACAAATCAGCAATCCCGTACTCAAACACTGAATACTTTCTTTACAATACATATAACTTCTATTTATTTTTTCTATAATTATTGATTTAAAACAGGATTCAATGATAACAGAATGGAAAAGTTTGAATAATTATACTTCTATGTTTTTGCTTTATCTGCAAGTTATCATCCAGTTTTTTTTTTTTTATAAATTTATTTATTTATTTATTTTTAGCTGGGTTGGGTCTTCCTTTCTGTGCAAGGGCTTTCCTCAGTTGCTGCGAGCGGGGGCCACTCTTCATCGCGGTGTGTGGGCCTTTCACCGTCGCGGCCTCTCCCGTTGCGGAGCACAGGCTCCAGATGCGCAGGCTCAGTAATTGTGGCTCACGGGCCTAGCCGCTCCGCGGCATGTGGAATCTTCCCGGACCGGGGCACGAACCCGTGTGCCCTGCATTGGCAGGCGGTTTCCTAACCACTGCGCCACCAGGGAAGCCCCCTATCATCCAGTTTTGACATTGCCTTTTTAATTCTCAAGTTGTAAACTGCTGAAAGTTGAGATTTTCCTACTAATAATTCTGTTAATATTTGATAAACATGTCTCATTGGATACAAAAATTAAACTACTTAAGAAGGTTGAGAAATTTACTGTTTAACCATGGAAAAAAAGGAAAATAGAATGATAATTTATATTTTCCCCTACTTCATGAACATTAAATATTAACCTAATGGTCTTCACCTTCTGTGGCTTGTTAAATTGTTTGCTGTCTAGCTGGAAAATAAAACATTATACCATAGATAGTTTTTCCAAATGCAAACCCATCAACTTTGTTTATTCATTTGCTCATCAATCTTTGATTAGGTATCTATCCTGTGTTAAGGAGATGTTTATAGGTGTTGAGTTTTATAATGCAAAATCAGAGCACATCCTTTGTAAAAGAAAAAAGAATTACCCTTTTATATTAATAGTAATAATAATATTTAGCATTGTCAGATACCTTCTATGTACTGTCTAGATTATTCATTCCTAGAATTATATAAGATAGGTAGTTTCTCTTATGTTAGTCTTCAGTTGCAGGTGATGGAAATAAAAATATAGCCTCTATTGACAACTCTTGGTATTTTGTCCAGAGAGTGCAAAGGAGACCTGACTTAACCACCTGTTGATGAGGGCTTGCAGTTGCTTCATTGGGGCTCTCCCCTCTCTCCTTTCAGCTTTCCTTTTTGTTGTCTTTAATTTCATTTGGGCTCTCCCTACAAGGTGCCTAAGTTACAGGCTTAGGTGGTCTTCAGCATTTTAAATCTCAGAAGGAGAAAGTCTTCCTACTTCCGGGCTCTGATTAACTTGCATCGTTCATGTGTCCAACCATGTGTTCATAGGGGCCAAGATACCTGGCCAGCTTAGGTCACATTTCCCTGAGTATCAGATAGGTGAAAATGTCTGATACGTATTCCAGAACTAGTCAATATCAGCTGGGATTGGAATCCATGCGCTTTCCAAAAGATCACCCTGTCTCTGCTTAAAGTACTTTTCAATTGAGACTGCTTCCTGGTTTGTTTCTTTAATTTTGTGTGAAAACCTATTATTCTGGTTTTCATGTAAAAGCAGTAAAAATGCCCTGTAATATTTTCTTCTCACAAAGAAACTAGCTTTTACACAGAGTGGATTTAACTAGTAGATTTAATCTTTAAGGAAGAAAAGCACAGTTTTTATAAAATACTAGAATATCCTTTAATATTTAATGCCTCCTGGATTCTGACATACTTGACAGCCTGTATGATCCATTTCCCAACCTCCAAATATGCCCCTTGTTAAAAAAAATACTCCACAACAAACCTGTGTCTGTAGTATGTGTGCTTGTGCGTATGAATGTGTATGCAGATGGATGTGTGTGTATGTGTGCCAGTATGTGTGTACGCATTGTGGTATGTATGAGAGGAGCAAGGAGAAGAGAGAAAAAGTATGTTATTAGCTTATTGAGGTTCTATGATAATTTTGTTGAATGTTTCTTTTGTTCTTTCTTCCAAACTGATAAAAGGATGACTTGGGATGTGCTGTTTAAAGGAGATAAACTTGCTCCCCGCCACCCCACCTTTTCTGAGGACAATTTTAAAAGAAGTTCATTTCTCAGATGTTTCTAGTCAAAATGACAAACCTGCAAAGTACATTTGTATTATTCTAGGTATATATTATTGGTAGTATCCTTTAAATGTTGAATCCCAGCTGATTTTTCTTGATCTTCAAAAAGTTCAGGGACCAAATTATATCCTGCAGATTTTTTGTTATTGTTTTGCTAAATTTCATGTTTCATCTCTTATGCTTTAGTTCTACAGGAATGTTAGATCAAGATTGTTTGAAGTAGACTTGAATCCTGAAGTTTGTCTCCTAGACCAGTGGATTATTTCCTAGTTTTAAAAAATGTAGTATGCATGTTAAAGGAGATTTTATTTTGAGTGCCAGTGTGTTGTCATTTTTAGGAGCAGAACACATTTTTCAAAGAAAGAAATATGAACCTCATAATGATGATTTATTACTCTTGAAGGTGGCTCTTTAGCTGTTATAAAACAGGAAGAAACATCATGGAACATTAAAATATAATATCTATAGTAAGAGTAGCATACCATTAAATAAAGTGAAGACGTGAATATTTAAATTAGGATGTGTTTTTTATATTATATTATTTCAGGAGGAAATTGCAAGCTCTGGATATGCTTTGTGTCTGAGTGAAAGAAGATTCTGGTTTTTATAGCTCTTTTAAAGGAATATCTGTATCAGCAAAAGATTGCTAACAGTCATCATATTTGATTTTATTTAATATTTCTTAAACACATACAGTTGTTTTCATGAAAGGGGAGTTTGTTTGCATTTTACATTACCAATTCCTTGATGTAATTTTTACTCTCAGTGCTGACCTGTCATATGGGATAAATCTGTACCACAGCAAAGCTCTGTTGTTGTCAAGTACATAGCCAGATATGACACATTTGAATGAAAAAATTACAAAATCGTATAAGGGGAAATATTTAAGAGCTTTTTAAACAATCCTTTGGTTTAAAGCACGGAAGTATTCTACCATCGAACATTAGATTGTGTGAGATGTCTATGCATGTTCCAACTTAATCTTCTATATCTTTCTAAGTACTCTCCACATGAATTTAAATTTCAGCAGTATTAATAAGCATTCTTCAGTGTGTCAGAAGATTATGATTTATGAGCTAGATAAACCTATAAGAAACAGATGTGAGCAAGGAAAGTACTAAGAGTAAGAATCACTCTTCACAGGGAAGTAATAAATAATAAAATTATTTAGTGCAACAATAAATGAAGCATAATCTTGGGGAGATCAGAATAAAGAGAACAGGGAATTGGAAACAGGATCCTGAGTGCTGTTAGAGCTAAGCACAGATTGCTGGAGAAATGTAGTGGTGGGGTGGCCAGTGGGCATGGGATTCAGAGAAAGTTCATGGTGAGGACCTTGCACGAGGTCACAGATCTCTTCACTGGTGACGTCCATATTCTAACTCAAGTTGTGCTAACTTCAAGGCATCCACTCTCAACTGCTAAGTGTCACTTTGTCATTTTGTGTCAAATGACTCGTCATTTTGTCACTAAGTGTGAGCTTTGGATGGAAAAATCTTCAGGTAATAGTTATTTAATCATTCATATTATAGGATCAGAGGAGGAGCTTAATTTAGATGTGTTTATACTTCAGTAAGATGTGATTATTTCATGAAAGACCTTATAGAATCCCAATGCCCAAACAGCATTATGTTTCTAAACATTATGTTTCTAATATGTATCTCAGTTCCCTTCCTGGTGACAGTGCAGGAATCTAGTGAGAATGTCTGAGAATATATTTCTTTTGATTTTTTTAATTGAAAATTTTACTTAGACAATTGTAGATTCACATGCAGTTGTAGGTAGTAACACATAGAGAGCCCACTGGGTCTTCCCAGTTTTACAGTATATATGTATTATCAAAACATCGAGTTGTACATTTTAAATATATGCCATTTTATTTGTCAATTATACCTCAGTAGAGCTTTAAAAATTCTAAATTGATAAAATTGTCTGAGTGTATTTTGATTTTGTTTTCTTTATTTCTTCCAAGGATGTATTATAAAAGCAATATACAAAAAATATTATTGAAAAGCTTCATACAATATTTTTTCCACACAAATAAGAACTACTGTCTTTAGAAAGCTAGAAAATTCAATCCAACGGTCAACAAAATTGTTCTGTTTTAAGTAGTGATAAATCTTGTGTTTACAGATAATTTATTAGTTTTCTCACTATGAGATAGGAACTATTGTTGTTCCTGTTTTACAGATGAACTCATAGAGATAGAGGTTAAATAACTTTAGTGAGGCCACACAGCTATTAAGCACCAGATCCAGGATTTGGGCACATATAAAAAGGTAGTATAATCTGGGTTGTCAACCACTAGTCTGTGAGTTAGGACCACAGCGAGTGAGTTAGAGAGATAAGTCCTAGCTTTATCAAAACTTGAAAACAAAAGGTCAGAATATGTAGAGGCACTCAAAACTGGGAATACTTTTAAAATAGAATAAAATGAATAGAACAAAACCCACATTTAATAGTTTCATCCTTATATTACTTTTGCCACTCTAACTATGAGCATTTGGATCCCGTTTGGATTTCTAAATTTGGTTTTTATTAAAATAAATAAATCTATCATCTACCTATTGTATCACTGTATCTCTCTTTGCAAGTTTTGTCTAATCTGAGGAGCAAGAATCAAGCTACCCATACAAAGTTTTAACATTAAGTAGAGCCATTAATTAATCATTTCAAAAACATTTAAAATGCCTCTATTTCTCAGATGAGAATAGGTAGTGTGGTTGATTAGTATATCTAAAAAAACTCCAGTGTGTAAAAAATTCAATAAAAAATATTTGGGGCAGAAAGGAAAAAAATAAAAGCTCATCTGAACAAAATACATGAATTCATATGAGTTAAGAATTCTTATATTATTATAAATTTCACTACCATTTTTAGAGAAAAAAATTCACACAGTTTGCAATGTGGAGAGCAGTAGCTACTAAAGATATCCATGGCATAGTGATATGCTGTGGAGTTCATAAAGCCACAGCATGAACATGGCATGTCTTTTTGGGCCATCGATTTTATTCAAGAACAACTTTAAACATTATTTTTATTTAAAGAAAATATATATGAGTAGACCAAAATTTTTTTGAATTTTTGAAAGATCCAGTCTGACTCTTCAAAAAAATTTCAGAATTGTGGCTGTTAAACTGGGGCTATACCACCAGACCCCAGGGTATATCCAATTTATTCTTCTCTACCTTGAGTGAAATTTTGAAAAAAAGTTTGAGAAGCACTGAGATAATGAGGCTTTCCATAGTTATTCTTTTCATAGATTGCTAGTAAATTTTTGATACTTACTGTGAAGCTGAGAGTGAGGGTGAAACACAGTGCTGGAAATTTTTATATACCTTATGTGTACTGATCGATGTAACTCAAATAGGATGGATAGATGAAGAGTTTATTTAGTGAAAGAAAATAAAGAGCAAATAATATATAATAAATACAAATTAAAGTTACATGATATTTTAAATAGCATAGGATTGAAAAGTATGTGCATTGAGTAATCTTTTTTACTTTGCAATTATTGCTTTTTAAAATAGATTTTTACTGTTATTCTCTGTAAAGATATCACAGCATGTGCTAATATTATCACCTACTGCTTCCATTTTATTTGTCATGTCATACAAATTCACTTCTCAAGTAATACTGTTTCAGGAGGCCACAATGATGGAACTTTTTTAAAATTTAAGGAACACTGAAATCGAATGATGGTGTGGCTGGATTTTATGTGTGACTGTATGTAGAATGAAGAGAAATTCAAACTAAAATGCTCTATAAGACATACTGCATGGAAAAAGCAAAGCAGTGCAGTTTTTCCATAAATTAATAGTTACCCTTTCATTCAGAAGATGGTAACCTTTTGATGGAGGGCACTCTTCTGTTTTTGATTGTGAAACCAAAAGACTTTTCAGAAAAAGAAATGATTTACCTTCATGGTGTCTATCTCATCAAATTAGGAATGTTTTCCCAAACATTCATTCAAGTTATTGAGTATTTATTATAAGTGTTTATTATGTGGCAGGCACCAGCCTAATTGCTGGTTGGATATAAAGGTATTTGGACTCTAGTACTATTCTCGAGGCTATTTTTTTTTGATGTAAGGTCATAATATTTTTTTATGGAGGTATAATTGGCAAATAACATTATATTAGTTCCAAGTCTATGATGTAACGATTTGATATTTGTATATATTGTGAAATGATCACCACAATAAGTCTAGTTAACATCGTCACCATACATAGTTATAAAATTTTTTTTCTTGTGATAAAAACTTTAGATCTAGTCTCTTAGCAACTTTCAAATATTCAATACAATATTGTTAGCTATAGTCACTGTATGTGTACATTACATCCCCAGGACTTATTTATTTTATAAATAAAAGCTTGTACTTTTTGATCCCCTTTATCCATTTTTGTACCCCACTACCCCCATTGGCAACCATTTGAGGCTATTTTTATTTTTAGTCAGTGTCAATTTATAAACCATTAAATCCTGTAGATTTATGCATGGAATTCCTTTCTGTCTGAAATTTACCTGCCACAAAATTTAAGCGGTTATTTCAAATACACCTTGGACATATTGTGGGTTCAGTTCCAGACAACTGCAATAAAGCAAATATCACAATAAAGCATATCACACAAATTTTTTGTTTCTCAGTGCATTTAAAAGTAATGTTTATACTGTACTGTAGTCCATTGCACACTTGTAGTGTGCAATAGCATTGTGTCTAAAAAAAATCAATGTACATACCTTAATTTAACATGGTTTACTATTACAAGCAACTCTATGCCAATGGACAAAATGGACAACCTGGAAGAAATGGACAAATTCTTAGAAAGGTATAACCTTCCAAGACTGAACCAGGAAGAAATAGAAAATATGAAGAGACCAATCACAAGCAATGAAATTGAAACTGTGATTAAAAATCTTCCAACAAACAAAAGTCCAGGACCAGATGACTTCACAGATGAATTCTATCAAGCATTTAAAGAAGAGCTAACACCCATCCTTCTCAAACTCTTCCAAGAAATTGCAGAGGAAGGAACACTCCCAAACTCATTCTATGAGGCCACCATCACCCAGATACCAAAACCAGACAAAGATACTACAAAAAAAGAAAATAACAGACCAATATCACTGATGAATATAGACGCAAATATCCTCAACAGAATACTAGCAAACAGAATCCAACAACACATTAAAAGGATCATACATCATGATCAAGTGAGATTTATCCCAGGGATGCAAGGATTCTTCAGTATATGCAAATCAATCAATGTGATACACCATATTAACAAATTGAAGAAGAAAAACCATATGATCATCTCAATCGATGCAGAAAAAGCTTTTGACAAAATTCAACACCGATTTACAATAAAAACACTCCAGAAAGTGGGCATAGAGGGAACCTACCTCAACATAATAAAGGCCATATACGACAAACCCACAACAAACCTCATTCTCAATGGTGAAAAATTGAAAGCATTTCCTCTAAGATCAGGAACAAGACAAGGATGTTCACTCTCGCCACTCTTGTTCAACATAGTTTTGGACGTCCTAGCCACAGCAATCAGAGAAGAAAAAGAAATAAAAGGAATACAAATTGGAAAAGAAGAAGTAAAACTGTCACTGTTTGCAGATGACCTGATACTATACATAGAAAATCCTAAAGATGCCACCAGAAAACTACTAGAGCTAATCAATGAATTTGGTAAAGTTGCAGGATACAAAATTAATGCACAGAAATCTCTTGCATTCCTATACACTAACAACAAAAGATCAGAAAGAGAAATTAAGTAAACAATCCCCTTCACCACTGCAACAAAAAGAATAAAATACCTACGAATAAACCTACCTAAGGAGGCAAAAGACCTGTGCTCAGAAAACTATAAAACACTGATGAAAGAAAAGAAAGATGATACAAACAGATGGAGAGATATACCATGTTTTTGGATTGGAAGCATCAATATTGTGAAAATGACTATACTACCCAAAGCAATCTACAGATTCAATGCAATCCCTATCAAATTACCAGTGGCATTTTTTACAGAACTAGAACAAAAAATCTTAAAATTTGTACGGAGACACAAAAGACCCTGAATAGCCAAAGCAGTATTGAGGGAAAAAAACAGAGCTGGAGGAATCAGACTCTCTGACTTCAGACTATACTACAAAGCTACAGTAATCAAGACAATATGGTACTGGCACAAAAACAGAAATATAGATACTGGAACAGGATTGAAAGCCCAGAGATAAACCCACGCACCTATGGTGAACTAATCTATGGCAAAGGAGGCAAGGATATACAATGGAGAAAAGACAGTCTCTTCATTAAGTGGTGCTGGAAAAACTGGACAGCTACATGTAAAAGAATGCAATTAGAACACTCCCTAATACCCTACACAAAAATAAACTCAAAATGGATTAGAGACTTAAATGTACGACTGAGCACTATAAAACTGTTAGAGGAAAACATAGGAAGAGCACTCTTTGACATAAATCACAGCAAGATCCTTTTTGATCCACCTAGAGAATTGGAAATAAAAACAAAAATATACAAATGGGACCTAATGAAACTTAAAAGCTTTTGCACAGCAAAGGAAACCATAAACAACATGAAAAGACAACCCTCAGAATGGGAGAAAATATTTGCAAATGAAACAACTGACAAAGGATTAATCTCCAAAATATACAAGCAGCTCATGTAGCTCAATATCAAAAAAACAAACAACCCAATCCAAAAATGGGCAGAAGACCTAAATAGACATTTCTCCAAAGAAGATATACAGATTGCCAACAAACACATGAAAGAATGCTCAACATCATGAATCATTAGAGAAATGCAAATCAAAACTACTCTGAGATGTCATCTCACACTGGTCAGAATGGCCATTATCAAAAAAGCTACAAACAATGAATGCTGGAGAGGGTGTGGAGAAAAGGAAACCCTCTTGCACTGTTGGTGAGAATGTAAATTGATACAGCCACTATGGAGAACAGTATAGAGGTTCCTTAAAAAACTAATATTAGAACTATCATACAACCCAGCAATCCCACTACTGGGCATATACCCTGAGAAAACCAAAATTCAAGAAGAGTCATGTACCAAAATGTTCATTGCAGCTCTATTTACAATAGCCAGGACATGGAAGCAACCTAAGTGTCCATCAGATGAATGCATAAAGAAGATGTGGCACATATATATAATTGAATATTACTCAGCCATAAAAAGAAAAGAAACTGAGTTATTTGTAGTGAGGTGGATGTACCTAGAGTCTGTCATACAGAGTGAAGTAAGTCAGAAAGAGAAAAACAAATACTGTATACTAACACATATATAGGGAATCTAAAAAAAAAAAAAAAAAAAGGTCATGAAGAACCTAGTGGCAAGATGGGAATAAAGACACAGACCTACTAGAGAATGGACTTGAGGATACAGGGAGGGGGAAGGGTAAGCTGGGACAAAGTCAGACAGTGGCATGGACATATATACACTACCAAATGTAAAATAGATAGTATTGGGAAACAGCCGCATAGCACAGGGAGATCAGCTCAGTGGTTTGTGACCACCTAGAGGGGTGGGAGGGAGGGAGACGCAAGAGGGAAGAGATATGGGGACAGATGTATATGTATAACTGATTCACTTTGTTATAAAGCAGAAACTAACACACCATTGTAAAGCAATTATACTCCAATAAAGATGTTTAAAAAAAAAACACAAAAAACAAGATGAAAAGACAACCCTCAGAATGGGAGAAAATATTTGCAAACAAATCAACGGACAAAGGATTCATCTCCAAAATATATAAACAGCTCATGCAGCTCAGTATTAAAAAAAACAAACAATCCAATCCAAAAATGGGCAGAAGACCTAAATAGACATTTCTCCAAAGAAGACATACAGATGGCCAGGAAGCACAAGAAAAGCTGTTCAGCATCACTAATTATCAGAGAAATGCAAATCAAAACTACAATGAGGTATTACCTCATACCAGTTAGAATGGGTATCATCAGAAAATCTACAAACAACAAATGTTGGAGAAGGTGTGGAGAAAAGGGAACCCTCTTGCACTGTTGGTGGGAATGTAAATTGATACAGCCACTAGGGAGAACAGTATGGAAGTTCCTTAAAAAACTAAAATTAGAACTACCATACCACCCAGCAATCCCACCACTGGGCATATACCCAGAGATAACCATAATTCAAAAAGGCACATGCACCCCAATGTTCATTGCAGCACTATTTACAATAGCCAGGATGTGGAAGCAAGCTAAATGTCCATTGACAGATGAATGGATAAAGACCATGTGGCACATTTATACAATGGAATATTACTCAGCCATATAAAGGAACAAAACTGGGTCATTTGTAGAGGTGTGGATGGATCTACAGACTGTCATACAGAGTGAAGTAAGTCAGAAAGAAAAAAACAAATATCATATATTAACACATATATGTGAAACCTAGAAAAATGGTACAGATGATCTGGTTTGCAGGCAAAAATAGAGATGCAGATGTTGAGAAGAAATGTATGGACACCAAGCAGGGAAAGCGGCGGGGGGTGGGGGTGGGGGTGGGGTGAACTGGGAGATTGGGATTGACATGTATACACTAATATATATAAAATAGATAAGTAATAAAAAAATTATGTGTTTATTTAAACTGAAGTATAATTCTGGCAAAAAAATTAAAAAATTAAACATAAAATGCTTTATTACTAAAAGATCTTCACCATCACCTGGGCCTTAAGTGAGTTGTTTTTTGCACTAGTAGCATCAAAGATCCCTGATCACAGATCCCCATAACACATAAAGTAATAATGAAAAAGTTTGAACTATTAGAATTATCAAAATATGACACAAAACACCAGGTGAGCAAATGCTATTGGAAAAGTGGTGCCAATGGACTTGCTCGAAGCAGGGTTGCTATAAACCTTCAATTTTGAAAAAAAAGCACACTATCTACAAAGCAAAAAAAAATGAAGTATGCCTGTACTCAATTGGGGTTTGATATACTGTCTGTGTCTTTTGTATTTACGTCATTCTGCAGGTCTCAAATGTATATAATCTTATCTTCTAAAATCTGTTCTATAGCAGCCCCTGGATTGCAATAATTGCTTTTGTCTTTTTCTGAACCTTCCATTACGTCAATGTCCTCTCAAAGTTGTGGTTACTTATAGCTGTGTGAGGGGCACTTTTTTGGGTAACAAATGTAGAATAATACTTTTCCTTTTGTTTGTAATATCCTTCTCAAGGATGCCCGGTGTTTTATTGATCTTACTGACTGTCTCAGTGGCTTAGATCTGTTATCTTTGAGGAGCACTTGACACAGTATGGACGAGGTCCCTGAGAGCACAGAGCTCAGTTTTCATTTAAGTAGAGTTTGAAGTATTTTTTCCTAGGGTGTACTATTTCACGCCAATTTTCTGCCTATTTTATTTACAGTTTTTCCTGAAATGTATTTCTATGTATTTGGCTATCAAGAAAAGCTGTGTCATCTGCAAATTTGAGGTTTTACTTGAAAATCCTCCTAGCCCATAAAGGTGATAATTCAGCTCATCTTCAGTTGGTTCTTTTTATCCGTTCTCTGTTTCCTATTTCTAATCTATTTATTGCTTTTTAAAATTTGCCATGTATTCCTTTTCCTGATTATAATATATTGCATATTTATATTAAAATTTGGAAAATTCATAAAAGCAGAAACAAGTAGTCTCACCAATCAAAAATAATGTCTGCTAGTATTTAGCATATGTTGTAATATTTCTGTTTGCAAGTATACATTTTACATATTTGTGATCACCTGTACGTACCATGTTATATATGCATTTCTTTCTTCATGGCTTTCAATCTGTCATCTACATTTTTTTATTATCTGAATGTTACTTTTATTCCAAGATTATCAAGTGATCTTTATAAAATTACCAGGTGAATTTTAAAAAAATCTTTGTAATACTGAAAACAATTTATCAACAGATCCCCTTCCAAAATTTACTATTGGTTTTTCTCATTGTTACACAATTGTCAATAAGCTTCAGACAGATCATGCTTTTGGCATTTTCATCTTGGGTAGGTTATTTTCTTGTATTTTTATGTAAGGAATTCAAATTATTCCAAACTTTAAAAATACCTAATTGTTATGAAAAAAAATCTATGCTTATTGTCAAGGCAGTGTTTTCTAACAATTACAGTTATTTATATATTTTGGTTTTAATTTTTCAGTAGTTGGTCTTCTTGATCTGTAGCACACATTTTTCTGTGACTTACAGATGATACTATTAAAGTCTCTGGACTGAAAGCAAAATTCTTAAAGTTAATGTTTTTATGTTTAATACATTTTAATCTTTTTATACATTAATTTTTGAAGACAGAAAAATGATATAGCAGACTCTTGAGTACCATATGTTTATTACATTGTTGAGAAATGAGAAAGTATTACAAGTGCAGTTGAAGCCCACTGTGTACTACCATCACATCTATCCTCCTCTCCTCAAGGGAACCGGTCATAATTTATAATTTGTGATCATGAATGACTTGAACTAATTATTATGGTATTTATGTTTATTCTGCACATTCACCCTCATCATCATCTTTACAGTAGATTTTGTAATCTGGAAATAACAGATAATATAGATGTGCTCCGATCATGACCTGCCTCTTGCCCAAGCAGGTTGGATGAATTTTATTATTTTTAATTAATTAATTAATTAATTAATTAATTAATTTATGGCTGTGTTGGGTCTTCATTGCTGTGCGTGGGCTTTCTCTAGTTGCGGCGAGCGGGGGCTACTCTTTGTTGCGGTGTGTGGGCTTCTCATTGTGGTGGCTTCTCTTGTTGCGGAGCACAGGCTCTAGGCACACAGGCTTCAGTAGTTGCGGCACGTGGGCTTAGTAGTTGTGGCTCGCCGGCTCTAGAACACAGGCTCAGTAGTTGTGGCGCACAGGCTTAGTTGCTCCCTGGCATGTGGGATCTTCCCTGACCAGGGCTCGAACCCATGTCCCCTGCATTGGCAGGCAGATTCTTAACCACTGTGCCATCAGGGAAATCCCTGGATGAATTTTAAAAGAGGTTATATGTATTTTCATTCAGTGTAATCATATCTGAGTAAAACTAGCTAAAGCAAAAAAATAATATTGAAAATGATAATAACAAAAAATTGCAATTTGTCTATCCCTTCTTCACTCTGAGAGGCATGACTGATCTATCTTAGCTGTTTCTTCTAGCATTTAACTCCAAATTTTTAAATATCTTGATTTTAAATATCTTGATTTTTAAATTTTTAGATATTATGTTTTCCTTTCATATTGTGGAAGACAAAGATTGAACTCTCTCATCCAACCTGTACACATACTTCTCCTATATTCTCCAATATATACTTATATTTTAAAATAAAGATTTACTGTTAACATCATTAAAACTATTTGAATATTACTCACAGCTGAGTTCTGTGATGCACTATGCCTATGTTTTCTTTCTTGTATATTTGTCCTAGCATTAGTAATTGCCTTGTTTTCTTTTTATATTCTTAGTTTGCTCTAGACACATCCTTAATTCTAAACCATACTCTTTGATGGAATTGTAAACCTCCTCTCAGTATACTGAATAACACTTCAAAATCTATTAGTTGAAGTTTTTTTTTCTGAAACAATCATCCTGGAACTCTTTACTCTCACCTTTCTGTGGATAACACTCTCCAGTGTTTTCCTTAGAAACCTGCCCTCACCCATATCCTCCACTATGTGGAGAATGGAGACTTTCTGATTTAATTTCTCTGGGGAATAAATCCCCTATATCCTGCCAGGTCAGCAGTGGGATGGTAGCTAGACTTTATGGGGTTGGTGAGGGTACTTGGTGACCTAACTAGTTTTTAAAGACAAATTTTGTAACCTCAGTTTTTACTCTTGCCTTATAAATTATATGATGCCTCACATTTCAGAGACTTTCTGGGGCTCAAACTATCCTTCTTGCTATTCCTCCCCATCCCCTACCCTTCCAGACACACCCTCACCCCAGCCTTCTCTGCTCTGAGTTAGGACCACTTACTCAATCCACTAACTTTCCATCCTCTGTAAATTTCTCTTCTGTCATCTTCTGTCTAGTTATCTAGTGACTGTATATCTTTTTATTACTTTACCCTTACTTTAGAAGGTTTTGTAGGTTAAGTAGGATTTAAATGTGTGTGTTTGTGGCCGTTTTTAACCAAACTCCCAGGTATGGGTATTTTAATGGGCAGCACAAACAGAATATGCTTTTTCTATCCCATTACTTTTGAGAGTCTATGATTCTGAGCCCTAAGTTTTCAATCAAGTTACATACAAATAGTGGTAAACTGTTTGTTAATTCTATGTGCATCTCATTAATGCACAGAAGTGGATGGTGACTTAGATTTTTCAATCGCATGACTATGGTGAGGAGGATGCTAATGAGTTTTTCTTCATTGCCATAGTGACGAGGACAATGAAAATTTAGTATAACTACATTAAAAGTTTTGTTAGAAGTTAGGAAGTAGTTTTTAATTATTAAACAATGAAGGAAAATTTCTCTTTAGCCCATGTTTGTAAAGAAAAGCACGCTGAGTGATTTAGTCCAAGACTTTATCATCCATGTGATGTGGACCTCTGGTTACTGAAGATGTCTATAAATCCAAACTATGTCCAGATTTAACTTTAAAAAAATTTATATATATTTATTTAGCTGATGGCAGAGATAGAATCAATTAAAAATTATTTCAAGTTCAATGGCTCTATTTTTTAAATTTAACAACAGAATCTTCTGGAATGGCAAAGAGAAAGTTGTCATCTACATCCCTTATTAATGAAAGGGCAACAAACAAATACCCATATTTTTCCTCCTACTGAATAAGACAAACTAATGATGAGAGATTATGCTAATTATTTTAGTAGCTTTGTTGTCTTATTATTGTTACTTGGGGAAAAAAAAAAAAACCACATGGTTCTGTTGGGGGAAGAATATTGGCCTGAGAAATAGATGGCCTTTTTCAGGTATAGTTCTTTCACTAGCTGATGTATTTAGTCCCTGATGTGTGACCACAGATAACTGTAGGACTAGATGATGGGTAAAGCCCCCTTCTTTCTATTCTCCCTTGCTTTCTGTGATTTTGCCTTTCTTTTCTTTTTGATATTAAGATAAATGACTCTTGCTTTCAACTAGCTCACATTCTAGGGGTAAAAATGTTGGTGCACATCATTGACAAACATACAAATAAATAATAGCATATGACCATATGATTACTTTAAAAAGGTATGTAGAAAATGCTGGGGTGATATGGACTATTTTTTACACAATCTTATTTCTTACCTAGTAGGCAGTTATCACTTCCAATTATGGAAATGTAATTAAAATAGTGTCTTGTATGACTGGGATCTTTCACATATGGCTATCTTTAGACCCCGTGTTATGCAAAATTCACTGAGTATTTTCCACCAAGTGCTTTGTTTACTGCCCTAAGATCTTAAATTAAAATGTTACTTCAAAGGAAAACTTTCATCCAAAGAACCTCAGCGAAACCTCAAAACGACCACTCTATTCATCTCTTAATGCATTAGCAAAGGCAGCATTATTATCCCAGCTTATAAGCTAACTACACTCATCACTTTGGTCCTTTCATGAATGCTTTTCCCATGGCCAAAATTCTGCAAATTACTAATAAACACTGGCGATGAAAGAGGTTAAAAACAGACAAACCATTTCATTTTAACTGACAAAACATTTATTGAAATGTTATCTGTGTGAAGCACTGGGAAATTTACCATCTGAATAGTCTGAATCCAAGTCCCTGAAGAATGTAACCCATCTGGGGGGAAACCTTCAACATTCTTCGTCTAGGTTAATTTAAACCAACATGTAGATGTTTTATATGTTCCACTCATGGTATCCCAGAAGGTTGTGTTTTTCCTTTTGAGCTTTGAATATGCTGATCACCTTTCATAAACAGTGCCATTCAATGCACTTTAAAAAAAATCTTTGTCTTTGGTGTAAATAGTGGGAAAGAACAATCATTAAAGACTGGATTATAGAATTGTTGTTGTTTGAAAGGGTATCAAGTGAGTTGAATGCCCTGTATTTTTAAAATGGGAGTGATCTCTCTTGTTACTAAAAGAATCTGCATTTATGAGATACCTGACATCAGAAAGGAATGCCTGATGAGCAGCCAATGATGTTGAACTTGCTGTATTTTCCAACTGACTTGTTTTCCTTATGAAGGGAGCATCTTAGTGAAATTGTGTTTGTTTTTCTTTCTGATAGGTTCTAACTGAAGTTTGAAGGTTCGTTACATAGTGTCTGGGAATATGTTGTCAAATACAATTCACCTCTCCCATAATGAATGTTGGCATAATTTTATAGGACAGGGGACTGCAGAGTACTCTGCTGTCATTGTGTTTGGCTCCAATTTCCTTCATCATGGGCAGAATTTCTACAATGTTTAGAATCTCTACTTTCAAATTTCAGTACGCTGAAGCAAATATTAAAGAACAGGTTTGAATCTGAGTAGATGAACGTTGGCATTCAAACACTTGGTAAGCTAAATCATATGTCTCTTTCAATTATGTTGAAAAAAATACAACCTTTAGTGTTTCACAGATGTATCACCTGAAATTCAAAAAACATGTACTTCATCAAAGTCATCTTCATTTAAGTTTAATAAGAAAAGTAAAAATCAAAAATGTTTGCTCTTATTACACACACATGTCTCACGTAGCAGGACATTTCTGATTTTATTTGGGAAATTGAATATATGTTGGGTAGGCTTGGGTTGCTCGGTAAATGTTTGCTTTAGTGTGAGCACTGTTTTTATTAACAGATTTTATAAACTGGCTTGGTCGTTTCCAGTTCTGTGGCAAGAACAATCTATCATAATAAACCTGTAACGTAAATGTACAGGATACATTCTTGTTTCAAGAGTCTATAAGAGGAGTCCCCTCGTGAACAATTTATGTGAGAGTATCATAAAATGAAGTTCAGCAATAGCACAAGCAACTGCAGTGACTAGTATGTTGTTAAGGTCCTTTAAATCATGAAAAAAAATATACTTTCAAGGATTTATTAATCTTACTCCAAATATATATGTATTTTTGTAAATATCAATTGGGAGGAAGACTTTATATTTTTTTAGAAGTACTGAGCTGACCATATATTAGAAAACTAAATAAAGCAGGGCAGTGATCTCTGTTCTGAGTGAAATATTTTGATCTGTTTGACATTTGGGTGTAGTGATGGCTGTGCCAGTATTTTATTTTTCTCTTGCGCAGGTTAGATAAAACTCTTCAAATATATTAGTTTGTATGTTAGAAAACACAAACTCTGTTATATTATATTTAGAGGAAAATTGGCCTCAAGATATGGATCAAATTTAATAATGTGGTCATCAACCAAACTATAACAGATAACACTGTGAAAGAAAATTGGGATTTGTCAATTTTTATTTTACTCCTATCTTGTTTCTTATTTATTTGAATCATTCATTTATTCTTCTTTCAGCTCAGAGGGATTAAGCTCTCTAAAGGAAATGAGAAGTAATTTAAAGTGTATAGGTTTCTGAGTGTGGGTGTTTGCAAACAAACAAACAATAGCAATGGCATTAAAAAAATGTTTTTAAACAGTTTTTTTTTTTTTTTCCACACACACACACTGTATTTTATTTTTACAAGAGATAGATAGACTGACACCAAGCATTGTACATGGATGACCACAACAAAAGCAACAATGATTGCAATTACCAAACATGAAACACACTTATACTATGTCATAACATTGACATTCAGTCCAGTAATCCTCCACTGTAACAGCTCCTTTACTTTGCAGTGAAAATTGATTTGTATATTCTTTTCCTCTGAGTCCTTGTGGGATTTTTTTTTTTTTAATTCAGACAGAAAGTCACAAAAATTATACTCATCCTCATCAGTTCACTCAGTCCCATGTAATTAATTTCTTTTTTTTCATCTTGATCTTTTGTTAGCACTTTTATGAGTTCATCAGTTTTTCATTAGAGTTCTGAAAATGCTTATTCATTCAGTTCAGCAGTACAGTCAGTTACCAGAAACCTGTACTTGTCAGAGTCTTTTCCATGAATTTCTTGAAGATGAAACTCTTTTATAGGAACATATTTGCAAAATCATCAGAGTACACCCAGAACTGTCTGTAAATGACAAAAGACTTAAAAATGACCATGGTTAAAGATTTGATGAAAGTTCATAATAATGCAGTTGACAAGAAAATTAGTTATTTCTGAGATATACATTTTAAAGTAATAACTAGGATTATTACTTATAACATTATACCAGAACATATAAGATTTTTAGACGTTACCTGTAATGTCTGAAACATTTATATTAACATATTTCCATACATATTTCCATACAAATACAAATATAAGATTTTTAGAAATTTCATGTAATGTCTGAAACATTTATATTAACATATTTCCATACATATTTCCATACAAATACAAATATAAGATTTTTAGAAATTTCATGTAATGTCTGAAACATTTATATTAACATATTTCCATACATATTTCCATACAAATACAAATATAAGATTTTTAGAAATTTCATGTAATGTCTGAAACATTTATATTAACATATTTCCATACATATTTCCATACAAATACAAATATAAGATTTTTAGAAATTTCATGTACTGTCTGAAACATTTATATTAACATATTTCCATACATATTTCCATACAAATACAAATATAAGATTTTTAGAAATTTCATGTAATGTCTGAAACATTTATATTAACATATTTCCATACAAATAACCCAATGAAAGTTTAGTATTAGTTGTTTTGTTTGTTTTTTTATACTGCAGGTTCTTATTAGGCATCAGTTTTATACACATCCGTGTATACATGTCAATCCCAATCGCCCAATTCAGCACATCACCATCCCCACCTCATCGCAGTTTTCCCCCCTTGGTGTCCATATGTCCATTCTCTACATCTGTGTCTCAACTTCTGCCCTGCAAACTGGCTCATCTGTACCGTTTTTCTACGTTCCACATACATGCATTAACATACGATATTTGTTTTTCTCTTTCTGACTTACTTCACTCTGTATGACAGTCTCTAGATCCATCCACTTCTCAACAAATGACTCAATTTCGTTCCTTTTTATGGCTGAATAATATTCCATCGTATATATGTACCACAACTTCTTTATCCATTCGTCTGTTGATGGGCATTTAGGTTGCTTCCATGACCTGGCTATTGTAAATAGTGCTGCAATGAACATTCGGGTGCACGTGTCTTTTTGAATTACGGTTTTCTCTGGGTATATGCCCAGTAGTGGGATTGCTGGGTCATATGGTAATTCTATTTTTAGTTTTTTAAGGAACCTCCATATTGTTCTCCATAGTGGCTGTATCAATTTACATTCCCACCAACAGTGCAAGAGGGTTCCCTTTTCTCCACACCCTCTCCAGCATTTGTTGTTTGTAGATTTTCTGATGATGCCCATTCTAACAGGAGTGAGGTGATACCTCATTGTAGTTTTGATTTGCATTTCTCTAATAATTAGTGATGTTGAGCATCTTTTCATGTGCTTCGTGGCCGTCTGTATGTCTTCTTTGGAGAAATGTCTATTTAGGTCTTCTGCCCATTTTTGGATTGGGGTGTTTGTTTCTTTGATATTGAGCTGAATGAGCTGTTTATATATTTTGGAGATTAATCCTTTGTCCGTTGATTCATTTGCAAATATTTTCTCCCATTCTGAGGGTTGTCTTTTGGTCTTGTTTATGGTTTCCTTTGCTGTGCAAAAGCTTTGAAGTTTCATTAGGTCCCACTTGTTTATTTTTGTTTTTATTTCCATTACTCTAGGAGGTGGATCGAAAAAGATCTTGCTGTGATTTATGTCAAAGAGTGTTCTTCCTATGTTTTCCTCTAAGAGTTTTATAGTGTCCAGTCTTATATTTAGGTCTCTAATCCATTTTGAGTTTATTTTTGTGTATGGTGTTAGGGAGTATTCTAATTTCATTCTTTTACATGTGGCTGTCCAGTTTTCCCAGCACCACTTATTGAAGAGACTGTCTTTTCTCCATTGTATATCTTTGCCTCCTTTGTCATAGATTAGTTGACCATAGGTGCGTGGGTTAATCTCTGGGCTTTCTATCTTGTTCCATTGATCTATGTTTCTGTTTTTGTGCCAGTACCATATTGTCTTGATTACTGTAGCTTTGTAGTATAGTCTGAAGTCAGGGAGTCTGATTCCTCCAGCTCCATTTTTTTGCCTCAAGACTGCTTTGGCTATTCGGGGTCTTTTGTGTCTCCATACAAATTTTAAGATGATTTGTTCTAGCTCCGTAAAAAATGCCCTTGGTAATTTGATAGGGATTGCATTGAATCTGTAGATTGCTTTGGGTAGTATACTCATTTTCACAATGTTGATTCTTCCAATCCAAGAACATGGTATATCTCTCCATCTGTTGGTATCATCTTTAATTTCTTTCATCAGTGTCTTATAGTTTTCTGCATACAGGTCTTTTGTCTCCCTAGGTAGGTTTATTCCTAGGTATTTTATTCTTTTTGTTGCAATGGTAAATGGGAGTGTTTCCATAATTTCTCTTTCAGATTTTTCATCATTAGTGTATAGGAATGCAAGAGATTTCTGTGCATTAATTTTGTAACCTGCAACTTTACCATATTCATTAATTAGCTCTAGCAGTTTTCTGGTGGCAGTTTTAGGATTCTCTATGTATAGTATCATGTCATCCGCAAACAGTGACAGTTTTACTTCTTCTTTTCCAATTTGTATTCCTTTTATTTCTTTTTCTTCTCTGATTGCCGTGGCTAGGACTTCCAGAACTATGTTGAATAATAGTGGTGAGAGTGGACATCCTTGTCTCGTTCCTGATCTTAGAGGAAATGCTTTCAGTTTTTCACCATTGAGAATGATGTTTGCTGTGGGTTTGTCATATATGGCCTTTATTATGTTGAGGTAGGTTCCCTCTATGCCCACTTTCTGGAGAGTTTTTATCATAAATGGGTGTTGAATTTTGTCAAAAGCTTTTTCTGCATCTATTGAGATGATCATATGGTTTTTATTCTTCAATTTGTTAATATGGTGTATCACATTGATTGATTTGCGTATATTGAAGAATCCTTGCATCCCTGGGATAAATCCCACTTGATCGTGGTGTATGATCCTTTTAATGTGTTGTTGGATTCTGTTTGCTAGTATTTTGTTGAGGATTTTTGCATCTATATTCATCAGTGATATTGGTCTGTAATTTTCTTTTTTTGTAGTGTCTTTGTCTGGTTTTGGTATCAGGGTGATGGTGGCCTCATAGAATGAGTTTGGGAGAGTTCCTTCCTCTGCAATTTTTTGGAAGAGTTTGAGAAGGATGGGTGTTAGCTCTTCTCTAAATGTTTGATAGAATTCACCTGTGAAGCCATCTGGTCCTGGACTTTTGTTTGTTGGAAGATTTTTAATCACAGTTTCAATTTCATTACTTGTGATTGGTCTGTTGATATTTTCTGTTTCTTCCTGGTTCAGTCTTGGAAGGTTATACCTTTCTAAGAATTTGTCCATTTCTTCCAGGTTGTCCATTTTATTGGCATAAAGTTGCTTGTAGTAGTCTCTTAGGATGTTTTGTATTTCTGCGGTGTCTGTTGTAACTTCTCCTTTTTCATTTCTGATTTTATTGATTTGAGTCCTCTCCCTCTTTTTCTTGATGAGTCTGGCTAATGGCTTATCAATTTTGTTTATCTTCTCAAAGAACCAACTTTTAGTTTTATTGATCTTTGCTATTGTTTTCTTTGTTTCTATTTCATTTATTTCTGCTCTGATCTTTATGATTTCTTTCCTTCTGCTAACTTTGGGTTTTGTTTGTTCTTCTTTCTCTAGTTTCTTTAGGTGTAAAGTTAGATTGTTTACTTGAGATTTTTCTTGTTTCTTTAGGTAGGCTTGTATAGCTATAAACTTCCCTCTTAGAACCGCTTTTGCTGCATCCCATAGGTTTTGGGTCGTCGTGTTTTCATTGTCATTTGTCTCTAGGTATTTTTTTATTTCCTGTTTGATTTCTTCAGTGATCTCTTGGTTATTTAGTAACGTATTGTTTAGCCTCCATGTGTTTGTCTTTTTTACGTTTTTTTCCCTGTAATTCATTTCTAATCTCATAGCGTTGTGGTCAGAAAAGATGCTTGATATGATTTCAATTTTCTTAAATTTACTGAGGCTTGATTTGTGACCCAAGATGTGATCTATCCTGGAGAATGTTCCGTGTGCACTTGAGAAGAACGTGTAATCTGCCGTTTTTGGATGGAATGTCCTATATATATCAATTAAATCTATCTGGTCTATTGTGTCATTTAAAGCTTCTGTTTCCTTATTTATTTTCATTTTGGATGATCTGTCCATTGGTGTAAGTGAGGTGTTAAAGTCCCCCACTATTATTGTGTTACTGTCGATTTCCTCTTTTATAGCTGTTAGCAGTTGCCTTATGTATTGAGGTGCTCCTATGTTGGGTGCATATATATTTATAATTGTTATATCTTCTTCTTGGATTGATCCCTGGATCATTATGTAGTGTCCTTCCTTGTCTCTTGTAACATTCTTTATTTTAAAGTCTATTTTATCTGATATGAGTATAGCTACTCCAGCTTTCTTTTGATTTCCATTTGCATGGAATATCTTTTTCCATCCCCTCACTTTCAGTCTGTATGTGTCCCTAGGTCTGAAGTGGGTCTCTTGTAGACAGCATATATATGGGTCTTGTTTTTGTATCCATTCAGCCAGTCTATGTCTTTTGGTTGGGGCATTTAATCCATTCACGTTTAAGGTAATTATCGATATGTATGTTCCTATGACCATTTTCTTAATTGTTTTGGGTTTGTTTTTGTAGGTCCTTTTCTTCTCTTGTGTTTCCCACTTAGAGAAGTTCCTTTAGCATTTGTTGTAGAGCTGGTTTGGTGGTGCTGAATTCTCTTAGCTTTTGCTTGTCTGTAAAGCTTTTGATTTCTCCATCAAATCTAAATGAGATCCTTGCTGGGTAGAGTAATCTTGGTTGTAGGTTCTTCCCTTTCATCACTTTAAGTATTTCATGCCACTCCCTTCTGGCTTGCAGAGTTTCTGCTGAGAAATCAGCTGTTAACCTTATGGGGGTTCCCTTGTATGTTATCTGTCGTTTTTCCCTTGCTGCTTTCAATAATTTTTCTTTGTCTTTAATTTTTGCCACTTTGATTACTATGTGTCTCGGCGTGTTTCTCCTTGGGTTTATTCTGTATGGGACTCTCTGCGCTTCCTGGACTTGGGTGGCTATTTCCTTTCCCATGTTAGGGAAGTTTTCGATTATAATCTCTTCAAATATTTTCTCTGGTCCTTTCTCTCTCTCTTCTCCTTCTGGGACCCCTATAATGCGAATGTTGTTGCGTTTAATGTTGTCCCAGAGGTCTCTTAGGCTGTCTTCATTTCTTTTTATTCTTTTTTCTTTAGTCTGTTCCGCAGCAGTGAATTCCACCATTCTGTCTTCCAGGTCACTTATCCGTTCTTCTGCCTCAGTTATTCTGCTATTGATTCCTTCTAGTGTAGTTTTCATTTCAGTTATTGTATTGGTCATCTCTGTTTGTTTGTTCTTTAATTCTTCTAGGTCTTTGTTAATCATTTCTTGCATCTTCTCAATCTTTGCCTCCATTCTTATTCCAAGGTCCTGGATCATCTTCACTATCATTATTCTGAATTCTTTTTCTGGAAGGTTGCCTATCTCCACTTCATTTAGTTGTTTTTCTGGGGTTTTTTCTTGTTCCTTCATCTGGTACATAGCCCTCTGCCTTTTCATCTTCTCTGTCTTTCTGTAACTGTGGTTTTTGGTCCACAGGCTGCAGGATTGTAGTTTTTCTTGCTTCTGTTGTCTGCCCTCTGATGGTTGAGGCTATCTAAGAGGCTTGATGGGAGGCTCTGGTGGTGGGTAGAGATGACTGTTGCTGTGGCGGTCAGAGCTCAGTAAAACCTTAATCCACTTGACTGTTGATGGGTGGGGCTGGGTTCCCTCCCTGTTGCTGTGGCGATCAGAGCCCAGTAAAACCTTAATCCACTTGACTGTTGATGGGTGGGGCTGGGTTCCCTCCCTGTTGGTTGTTTTGCCTGAGGCAACCCAACACTGGAGCCTACCCGTGCTCTTTGGTGGGGTTAATGGCAGACTCTGGGAGGGCTCACGCCAAGGAGAACTTCCCAGGACCTCTGCTGCCAGTGTCCTTATCCCCACGGTGAAACAGAGCCACCACTCGCCTCTGCAGGAGACCCCCCAACACCAGCAGGTACGTCTGGTTCAGTCTCCCCCAGGGTCACTGCTCCTTCCCCTGGGTCCCGATGCACACATTACTTTGTGTGTGCCCTCCAAGAGTGGGGTCTCTGTTTCCCCCAGTCCTGTCACAGTCCTGCAATCAATTCCCACTAGACTTCAAAGTCTGATTCTCTAGGAATTCCTCCTCCCTTTGCCGGACCCCCAGGTTGGGAAGCCTGAGGTGGGGCTCAGAACCTTCACTCCAGTGGGTGGACTTCTGTGGTATAAGTGTTCGCCAGTCTGTGAGTCACCCACCCAGCAGTTATGGGATTTGATTTTACTCTGATTGCGCCCCTCCTACCGTCTCACTGTGGCTTCTCCTCTGTCCTTGGACGTGGGGTGTCCTCCTTGGTGAAGTCCAGGGTCTTCCTGTCAATGATTGTCCAGCAGCCAGTTGTGATTCTGGTGCTCTCGCAAGAGGGAGTGAGAGCACGTCCTTCTACTCCGCCATCTTGGTTAATCTCCTAAACAGTTTTAAAGTATCTCCTGAGTTACATTTGTTTTATAATGTTTAAAAATGAATCTTTAAAATGGCTGCCAATATTTTTCCCCCTCAGTATAGCAATATTTGAATCCATTTAAAGTCATCTATTATTCTAGTGTTTCCTTTCTTATGCGTATCGGCAATACATTAAAATAATAAACAATGGCCTATACTTCTATTCCCATAGTTCTTCATTTCTGTTGAAATATAGCTTGCTCTTTGGAAGATTAGATATATAAACCAGCTTTTAAAAAAATTCTTAGAACAGTCTAGTCTAAAACACTTCTTAGGATAGTATTAATTGTCAATAAGAAAGACTGAAATCCACAGATAAACTTACCAGGAATAGAACATTTGTTTGAATACCTTTGATATTTAAATAGTAAAAATCAGAACTAGATTTTTTATAAAGAACTTTTCAATTAGTAGGACTTCACATTGGGTTCAACCTGGTATCTGAAATGCAAATGTTTTGATTTGCTTTTTTGCTAAACAATGGTCAGAAATTGTTCATAGATTTTAAAATGTAACTGTCGTTATGTTCTCTATTAGGACGGTTGACTCTTGAACAACACTGGCTTGAATTGCATGCATCCACTTATATGTGGATTTTGTTTTCAATAAATATAGTACTTGTATTTTTGTTTTAAGGACCTTTAAGTGTGGGGAAAAGTTTGTGTTCAATTAGAGATCACAATATGTGGAATCAAACTAGGGTTTGAGTCCTGATTCTATTCAAATTGTTTCAGCTTCCAGCCTTAAGGAGTCATTTATCAGTTCTTTTGTTTTTGAGGCAGAGATAGCAGTAGGCAGATTTTTGACTGCAGGGGGGCAGGGGGTGGGGGAGGGTCAGCACCCCTCTGCTCCTAACCCCTGAGTTATTCAAGGCTCAGTTGTACAAGTTTATATGTTAGACCCTTGTTTAAAAGCAACTGAATATCTGAGTTAAATTCTTTTTAGGAAATACAAGTCTCCTCTGTAATTTTTACCTTCTCTGGACAACTTCTGGAGGTCTCTTCTGTTGTTCCTGGTTAACACATAGGTCTTTCAACTCAAATAAATAAACTAAAACAATACATGAGAACAAAGACTGAAAATAAAAGAAAACTAATTTGAACTCAAGGGATTTTCTTGGACAAGGCCTCAGAGAATGTGCCAGCTCTTTTTAAGAAAGGCATCGTGTTTAAAGGCCACATTTAACTGAATAGATTGAAAAATCCTTATTATTTTGATTAATGGTTCAATTGTTGTCTCAATGCTAAATATTCATAAAAAGTATCCATTCACATTTTAAAATGAGATAAATTAAGGAAAAAGTAGGTCAGTGTGCTAAGAAATGAGCTTTTCTTTATTAAATAGTTAATTCTGTGCTCTTTAAGAAGAGTAAAGATCAGCTCAGCAAATAAGGTACTTGGGATCATGAAAGTACTGTACACAGGAAAACTGTCCTTTTGTTTTGAACCTAGAATTGATTAATTAAATTTCACTGTAGAAGTATTGCATAAAACACATTTCAAGGGCAAAATTCTTCCTCATTACCCAACTAGTGAAGGTCTAAATTTTAATGACTAACTCAAGTGTAGGTGGGAAAGTGTGCTCACAAACTTTATGCAGATTGTTAGAGAAACTTACATAATATCATTGGGAATACAGAACAGGGATGTGTCCAGGAGTCAACAGCCTCGATTCATTCTTGCTGCTACAAAGCTTTCAGGGCTAGACTCTTTGCACTGAGACAGAAAGCAGCATCAGGGAAGCTTTCATTACCACCTGTGCCCAGTGGGGTTTGTCTGACTGACTGCTAATGAACACATAGATTGAAGCACTCTACCATTCCCCAAAACATACTAAATCAAACATTAATAAAAATAGAAATATTAACGAAATAAATTTTAAAAGGAAAAGAAAACAAAGAAATATTTTTAAAAAGGTACCAAAGAACAACACAAAGAACAGTCAATATCAATTTTTTTATTAAATATTCATTGAGCAAAATATCTGTGTGGGCGCTGTTAGATTGACTGCACGTGCTCTGCTTGTATACCCACTTGCTATATGTCAGGCTTGGAGGCACAGTCCTCACCACTCTTCACGGTACATGTGACTCCTGTCTGATATTGTACTGAGGAGACCACCAGAATCTATACTGAGGAATACCTGATGAATATATTTGCCAGACATTTAAAAAGCTATACCTCCTGCTCAAGAGTGTAGGGGAATCCCTGCCAATCAAGAGCACAAGGTTTGCATAGGCTTCTAGGAAGAAGACCCCATTCTCTACTGAGGAAAGCAAATTTGAGTCTGAACTTTGCATCTCAGGTTGTTTCTAAGTTACTCAGTGTCTAAAGACCATTAAGATTCCAAGCCTCAGGTCCATCATTGCTAGGGTGTTGTGCTAGTTCATGGGGTGGGAGTCAATTTGACTGGGAGGTCAGGAAAGGCTCTGCTAAAAGAGGCAATGTGTTAGCTGAAGCTCAACTGAAGGCCTTTCAGCTATGAGAGATCTAAGGTGCAGGTGGCTCTAGATGGACAGAGAGACTCAGAGATCCTAAGACGTGAATGAATGTCTCATGTGGGATGAACTTCTTATGTTTAAAGAACAGAAACAAAGCCATAAAAGCTACAGTACTGTGAGTCAGGGCAAGGGTGGTATGAGGTAAAATCAGAAGACATGCAGGGGCCAGATAGATCTTGTAGGGTCTTTTTAACTGTGGGGCTTTGTTTGAGCCTTATTATAAGTGCATGGGAAACCAATAGGAGGTTTTGAAACTGTGCTTGTTTAATACGATGATACTCTGCCTGCTGTCTGGAAAACAGATTGTAGGGAGACAAGAGTTAGAAGCAGATGATACTTCTAGTCAAAGACTACAGAGGACACTTTGCCAAGTTCAGTTTCTATAATTCCCAAACTCTGAAGGAGACCACTAGGGCTTCTTCCTCCATTGCTCTCATTTGTTACAGGTCAAGACAACTGAGCAGGTGAAGTTTGGGACCAATTACAACTGTTAGTTCTGGCTTGCACCTTGGCCGGTTGAATAGGGTTAATGCACCTATAGGGAAGATGACAAAGTGAAACCTTTTTTTAAAAAAACAAACAAACTTTTCCTTTGGTCTCCACAGGATGCAATAGCACTTTAAAATAATCACATTTGTACAATTTAACAGAAGTTTTGAAATCTTAAATTATCACTGACATTCCAGTTTCTAAAGGCAGTTCACATGAATTCCCAGTTCTTTGAGAATATATTTTATTTTTATATTACAATTTCCTGTGTAGTTTTAAATACTTGGGTTAATGTATTTTTATTTTTAAAACAAATTAATATTCTGCATACAGAAACCATAACAACAATGTTACTATTTGTATAGACAAGGAAAATCAAAAGTGCTCTATAAGTGGAAGATATGACATTGGTGTTCCCAGAGGTAGGCTCAGGTCTAAGGCTGTGTGAAGATCAACACCAAATACAATTACAGCTGGTGTTGCAGTTATTTTGAGGTCCAGAAAGGAATAATAAACAACTAGAATCTGGGTTGAAAATAAGTGGAAATAATTTTTTTTTCAGGATTAAATAACTCGAGTGAAATAAAGAATTTGGCTTTTAGGGGGAAAGTATGATATCATTTTCCTTAAAATGTATAAGTTATAAGCTGCAAATCACTAGCATTATTATGCTTGCAAATTACCAAGTTTAATTCTTATGAAAATTGAAATAATCTTCTAGCCCCACATCATATTTTAGTCACAAGTCTTTTTTGCTTTTTTAATAGATCTTTGTAGGAGTATAATTGCTTCACAGTGCTGTGTTAGTTTCTGTTGTACAACAAAGTGAATCAGTCATATGCATACATATATCCCCATATCCCCTCCCACTTAAGCCTCCCTCCCACCCTCCCTATCCCATGTCTATAGGTCATCACAAAGCATCGAGCTGATCTCCCTGTGCTATGCTGCTGCTTCCCACTACCTATTTTACATTTGGTAGTGTATATATGTCGATGCTACTCTCACTTTGCCCCAGCTTACCTCTGCTCCTCCCGTGTCCTCAAGTCCATTCTCTATGTCTACGTCTTTATTCCTGCCCTGCCACTAGGTTCATCAGTACCTTTTTTTTTTTTTTTTTTTAAGATTCCATATATATGTGTTAGCATACGGTATTTGTTTTTCTCTTTCTGACTTACTTCACTCTGTATGAGAGACTCTAGGTCCATCCACCTCATTACAAATAAATCAATTTTTTTTCTTTTCATGGCTAATATTCCATTGCATATATGTGCCATATCTTCTTTATCCATTCATCTGTCGATGGACATTTAGGTTGCTTCCATGTCCTGGCTATTGTAAATAGAGCTGCAGTGAACATTGTGGTACATGACTCTTTTTGCATTATGGTTTTCTCATGGTATATGCTCAAGTGGGATTGCTGGGTCATATGGTAGTTCTTTTTTTAGTTTTTTAAGGAACCTCCATACTGTTCTCCATTGTGGCTGTATCAATTTACATTCCCACCAACAGTGCAGGAGGGTTCCTTTTTCGCTACAGCCTTTCCGGCATTTATTGTTTCTAGATTTTTTGATAATGGCCATTCTGACTGATGTGAGGTGTTATCTCATTGTAGTTTTGATTTGCATTTCTCTAATAATTAGTGATGTTGAGCATGTTTTCATGTGCCTCTTGGCCATCTGTATGTCTTTGGTGAAATGTCTATTTAGGTCTTCCGCCCATTTTTTAATTGAATTGTTTCTTTTTTTGATATTGAGCTTCATGAGCTGTTTATATATTTTGGAGATTAATCCTTTGTCTGTTGTTTCATTTGCAAATATTTTCTCCCATTCTGAGGGTTGTCATTTCATCTTGTTTATGGTTTCCTTTGCTGTGCAAAATCTTTCAAATTTAATTAGTTCCCATTTGTTTATTTTTGTTTTTATTTCCATTACTCTAAGAGATGGGTCAAAAAAGATCTTGCTGTGATTTATGTCAAAGAGTGTTTTTCCTATGTTTTCCTCTAAGAGTTTTATAGTATCTGGTCTTACATTTAGGTCTTTAATCCATTTTGAGTTTTTTTGTGTAGGGTATTAGGTAGTGTTCTAATTTCATTCTTTTACATGTAGTTGTCTAGTTTTCCCAGCACCACTTATTGAAGAGTCTGTCTTTTCTCCATTGTATATGCTTGCATCCTTTGTCATAGATTAGGTGACCATAGGTGTGTGGGTTTATCTCTAGGCTTTCTATCTTGTACCATTGATCTATATTCTGTTTTTGTGTCAGTACCATACTGTCTTGATTACTGTAGCTTTGTAGTATAGTTTGAAGTAGGGGAGCCTGATTCCTCCGGCTCCGTTTTTCTTTCTCAAGATTGCTTTAGCTATTCGGGGCCTTTTGTGTTTCCATATGAATTGTAAAGTTTTTTGTCCTAATTCTGTGAAGAATGCGATTGGTAGCTTGATAGGGATTGCACTGAATCTGTAGATTGCTTTGGGTAGTATAGGCATTTTCAAAACATTGATTCTTCCACTCCAAGAACATGGTATATTTCTCCATCTGTTTATGTCATCTTTGATTTCTTTCATCCGTGTTTTATAGTCTTCTGAGTACAAATCTTTTGCCTCCTTAGGTAGGTTTATTCCTAGGTATTTTATTCTTTTTGTTGTGATGGTAAATGGGATTGTTTCCTTAATTTCTCTTTCTGATTTTTTGTTGTTAGTGTATAGGAATGCAAGAGATTTCTGGGCATTAGTTTTGTACTCTGCAACCTTGCCAAGTTCATTGATTAACTCTAGTAGTTTTCTGGTGGCATCTTTAGGAATTTTTTTTTTTTTTTTGTCCATACGTTTGTTCTGTACATCTGTGTCTCAACTTCTGCCCTGTAAACCGGTTCATCTGTACCATTTTTCTACGTTCCACATACATGTGTTAATATACGAAATTTGTTTTTCTTTTTCTGACTTCACTCTGTATGACAGTCTCTAGATCCATCCACGTCTCAACAAATAAACTAAATTTCGTTCCTTTTAATGGCTGAGTAATATTCCATTGTATATATGTCCCACAACTTCTTTATCCATTCATATGTCGATGGGCATTTAGGTTGCTTCCATGACCTGGCTATTGTAAAGAGTGCTGCAATGAACATTGGGGTGCATGTGTCTTTTTGAATTATGATTTTCTCTGGGTATATGCCCAGTAGTGGGATTGCTGGATCATATGGTAATTCTATTTTTAGTGTTTTAAAGAACCTCCATACTGTTCTCCATAGTGGCTGTATCAATTTACATTCCCACCTACAGTGCAAGAGGGTTCTGTTTTCTCCACACCCTCTCCAGCATTTGTTGTTTGTAGATTTTCTGATGATGCCCATTCTAACTGGTGTGAGGTGATACTTCATTGTAGTTTTGATTTGCATTTCTCTAACTATTAGTGATGTTGAACAGCTTTTCATGTGCTTCTTGGCCATCTATATATCTTCTTTGGAGAAATGTCTATTTAGGTCTTCTGCCCATTTTTGGATTGGGTTGTTTGTTTTTTTAATATTGACCTGCATGAGCTGTTTACATATTTTGGAGATTAATCCTTTGTCCGTTGATTTGTTTGCAAATATTTTCTCCCATTCTGAGGGTTGTCTTTTCGTCTTGTTTATGGTTTCCTTTGCTGTGCAAAAGCTTTGAAGTTTCATTAGGTCCCGTTTGTTTATTTTTGTTTTTATTTCCAGTACCCTAGGAGGTGGATCAGAAAAGATCTTGCTGTGATTTATGTCAAAGAGTGTTCTTCCTATGTTTTCCTCTAAGAGTTTTATAGTGTCCGGTCTTACATTTAGATCTTGAATCCATTTTGAGTTTATTTTTGTGTATGGTGTTAGGGAGTGTTCTAATTTCATTCTTCTACATGTAGCTGTCCAGTTTTCCCAGCACCACTTATTGAAGAGGCTGTCTTTTCTTCATTGTATATTCTCCCCTCCTTTATCAAAGATAAGGTGACCATAGGTGCATGGGTTTATCTCTGGGCTTTCTGTCCTGTTCATTTGATCTATATTTCTGTTTTTGTGCCAGTACCATACTGTCTTGATTACTGTAGCTTTGTAGTATAGTCTGAAGTCAGGGAGCCTGATTCCTCCAGCTCCGTTTTTCTTTCTCAAGATTGCTTTTGCTATTCGGGGTTTTTTGTGTTTCCATACAAATTGTAAAATATTTTATTCTAGTTCTGTAAAAAATGCCATTGGTAATTTGATAGGGATTGCATTGAATCTGTAGATTGCTTTGGATAGTGTAGTCATTTTCACAATATTGATTCTTCCAGTCCAAGAACATGGTATATCTCTCCATCTATATGTATCATTTTTAATTTCTTTCATCAGTGTCTTATAGTTTTCTGCATACAGGTCTTTAGTCTCCCTAGGTACGTTTATTCCTAGGTATTTTATTCTTTTTGTTGCAGTGGTAAATGGGAGTGTTTCCTTAATTTCTCTTTCAGATTTTTCATCATTAGTGTATAGGAATGCAAGAGATTTGTGTGCATTAATTTTGTATCCTGCAATTGTACCAAATTCATTGGTTAGCTCTAGTAGTTTTCTGGTGACATTTTTAGGATTCTCTATGTACAGCATCATGTCATCTGCAAGCAGTGACTGTTTTACTTCTTCTTTTCCAATTTGTATTCCTTTTATTTCTTTTTCTTCTCTGATTGCCGTGGCAGTCTTCTCTGATTGCCAAGACTATGTTGAATAATAGTGGTGAGAGTAGACATCCTTGTCTTGTTCATGATCTTAGAGGAAATGCTTTCAGTTTTTCACCATGGAGAATGAGGTTTGCTGTGGGTTTGTCATATATGGCCTTTATTATGTTGAGGTAGGTTCCCTCTATGCCCACTTTCTGGAGAGTGTTTATCGTAAATGGGTGTTGAATTTTGTCAAAAGCTTTTTCTGCATCTATTGAGATGATCATATGGTTTTTCTTCTTCAGTATGTTAATATGGTGTATCACATTGATTGATTTGCGTATATTGAAGAATCCTTGCATCCCTGTGATAAATCCCACTTGATCATGGTGTATGATCCTTTTAATGTGTTGTTGGATTCTGTTTGCTAGTATTTTGTTGAGGATATTTGCATCTATATTCATCAGTGATATTGGTCTGTAATTTTCTTTTTTTGTAGTATCTTTGTCTGGTTTTGGTATCAGCGTGATGGTGCCCTCGTAGAATGAGTTTGGGAGTGTTCCTTCCTCTGCAATTTTTTGGAAGAGTTTGGGAAGGATGGGTGTTAGCTCTTCTCTAAATGTTTGATAGAATTCACCTGTGAAGCCATCTGGTCCTGGACTTTTGTTTGTTGGAAGATTTTTAATCACAGTTTCAATTTCATTACTTGTGATTGATCTGTTCATATTTTCTATTTCTTCCTGGCTCAGTCTTGGAAGGTTATACCTTTCTAAGAATTTGTCCATTTCTTCCAGGTTGCCCATTTTATTGGCATAGAGTTGCTTGTAGTAGTCTCTTAGGATGCTTTGTATTTCTGCGGTGTCTGTTGTAACTTCTCCTTTTTCATTTCTAATTTTATTGATTTGAGTCCTCTCCCTCTTTTTCTTGATGTGTCTGGCTAATGGTTTATCCATTTTGTTTATCTTCTCAAAAAACCACCTTTTAGTTTTATTGATCTTTGCTATTGTTTTTTTTCATTTCTGTTTCATTTCTTTCTGCTGTGATCTTTATGATTTCTTCTACTGACTTTGGGTTTTTTTGATACATGTAGTGGTAGATTGTTTATTTGAGATTTTTCTTGTTTCTTGAGGTAGATTGAATTGATATAAACTTCCCTCTTAGAACTGCTTTTGCTACGTCCCATAGGTTTTAGGTCATTGTGTCTTCATTGTCATTTGTTTGTGTATTTTTTAAATTTCTTCTTTGATTGCTTCAGTGATCTCTTGGTTATTTAGTAGTGCACTGTTTAGCCTCCATGTATTTGTGGTTTTTACAATTTTTTTCCTGTAATTGATTTCCAGTCTCATAGCATTGTGGTCAGAAAAGATGGTTGCTACTATTTCAATTTTCTTAAATTTTTCTGAGGCTTGATGTGACCCAAGATGTGATCTATCCTGGGGAATGTTCCATGTGCACTTGAGAAGAAAGTGTATTCTGCCACTTTTTGGTGGAATGTTCTATAAATATCATTTAAACCTATTTGGTCTATTGTGTCATTTAAAGCTTGTGTTTCCTTATTTATTTTCATTTTGGATGATATTCCCATTGGTGTAAGTGTGGTGTTAAAGTCCCCTACTATTATTGTGTTACTGTCGATTTCCCCTTTCATGGTTGTTAGCATTTGCCTTAGGTATTGAGGTGCTCCTGTGTTGTATGCATAAACATTTGTAATTGTTTTATCTGACATGAGGATTTCTATTCCAGCTTTGTTTTGATTTCCATTTGCATGGAATATCTTTTTCCATCCCTTCACTTTCAGTCTCCATGTGTCCCTAGTCTGAAATGGGTCTCTTGTAGATAGCATATATATGGGTCTTGTTTTTGTATCCATTCAACCATTCTGTGTCTTTTGGTTGGGACATTTAATCCATTTACATTCAAGGTTATTATTGATATGTAGTTCCTATTACCATTTTCTTAATTGTTCTGGGTTTGTTTTTGTGAGTCTTTTTCTTTTCTTGTGTTTCCCACCTAGAGAAGTTTCTTTAGCATTGGTTGTAAAGCTGGGTTGGTGATGCTGGATTCTCTTAGCTTTTGCTTGTCTGAAAAGCTTTTGATTTCTCTGTAGAATATGAATGAGATCCTTGCCAGGTCGAGTAATCTTGGTTGTAATTTTTTTTCTTTAAATATATCATGCAACTCCCTTCTGGCCTGCAGAGTTTCTGCTAAAAAATCAGCTGATAATCTTATGGAGATTCCTTTGTATGTAATTTTTTGTTTTTCCCTTGCTGCTTTTAATATTTTTTTCTTTGAATTTAATTTTTGTTAGTTTGATTAATATGTGTCTTGGTATGTTTCTCCTAGGGTGTATGGGACTCTCTGTGCTTTCTGGACTTGGATGACTATTTCCTTTCCCATGTTAAGGAATTTTCCACTGTTAATCTCTTCAGATATTTTTCAGACCCTTTCTTTTTCTCTTTTTCTTCTGGGACTCCTATAATGCGAATGTTGGTGCGTTTAGTGTTGTCCCAGAGGTCTCTGAGATAGTCTTCAATTCTTTTAATTCTTTCTTCTTTATTCTGCTGCTTGGCAGATATTTCCACCATTTTGTCTTCCAGCTCATTTATTCGTTCTTCTGCCTCAGTTATTCTGTTATTGATTCCTTCTAGTGTATTTTTCATTTCAGTTATTGTGTTGTTTATCTCTGTTCTTTAGTTCTTCTATATCTTTGTTAAACATTCCTTGCATTTTCTCAGTCTGTGCCTCCATTCTGTTTCTGACATTCTGGATCATCTTTACTATCATTACTCTGAATTTTTTTTCAGGTAGATTCCCTATTTCCTCTTCATTTATTTGGTCTTGTAGCTTTTAACCTTGCTCCTTCATTGTGACATATTTCATTGCCATCTCATTTTTTTTTTCCTTTTTTTTATGAGTGGAATTGTGTTCCTGCCTTACTGGTTGTTTGGCCTGAGGCTTCCAACACTGCAGTTTGTAGGCTGTTAGTAGAGCTGGGTCTTGGTGCTGAGTGGAGGACCTCTGGGAGACCTCACTCCTATGAATATTCCCTGGGGTCTGAGGTTCTCTGTTAGTTCAGTGGTTCGGACTTGGAGCTCCCACTGCAGGAGCTTTGGCCTGATCCCCGGCTTGTGAACCAAGATCTGGCAAGCTGTGCAGGGTGGGGAGGAAAAAAAAAAGGACAATGACAAAGTAAAAAATAAAATTAGACTAGAAAACTAACAGCTATGTTAGAAAAAATATTTTCAAAAATATAGATGAAACAACAACCGGAAGGTAAAACAGAACCACAATAGTAAAAAAGAGGAGGAGGAAAAAAAAAAAGGTGGAAAAGGCCTTGACTGTGGAGGGTAGGGTCTAAGCAGGGGTGAGGTTTGGGTGGTGTGCAGGGCCTGTGCTTAGTACCCACAGGGATGGAAAGGGCTGGGGTGTGTGTGGGGTGGGGCTTAGGCTCAACAGAACAGAAGGGGCCCAGGGGTGCCTCCCACCTCTGGTTTCAGAGGGTGGGGGACCCCCACCTGGGAGCCTAGCAGGCTTCCTGGGCTTGAACGGAAGGGGCAAGTGCCCTCTGCTCCTCTCCTCCTCCTGTCCTGGAGGGCCCCTCCTGTGTGCCTCTCCTGATCTCCCCAACCTCCCTTCCATGTCCCCAGGGCCCACGCAGCCTGGAGTGGGCTTTGGAGAGCGGGAGAATGGCCTGGGAGCTTAGCAGGCTCCCCGGGCCCTGGTGGGCAGAGCAAATGCCCTCTGCTGCTCCTCTGGTCCTGGAGGGCCCCTCCCGCCTGCCTCTCCTGTTCTCTCCTGGTCTCCCTTCTACACCCCCAGGACTAACCCAGCCCGGAGGGGGCCTCTGAGGGCGTAGGACCCGGCCCAAGAGCCAGGCAGACTTCCCTGGCTGATTGGGCAGGGGAAATGCTGGGCCTGCTCCCTCCTGATCTGAGCCCCCGAAGGTTCCTCCAGGCGTGGGAACCCCTCCCCCGCTCTCAGCCACCCCTCAGGGGCACTGGTCTTGTCCGACCTCCACTTCTCCTCCCCCTCTCAGTACCCCCACGTCCTACTGGTTCGCTTGGGGGTTCTTCCCGTCTCCTTGGGTGTCAGGGTTCCCCACCAGCGTCCGGCAGGAGCCCTAGTTGTGTGGAGACGCTAACTCTGCGTCTTCCCACACGGCCATCTTGACTCCTCCCCTCGTCACAAGTCTTTTTGTTTTGTTTAATAATCAGTTCTTGAAAGAATGCAAACTTATGGTGACTTTTATTATGCTACAAGTTATTTTTAAAAATTTCTGTATGGATAGAATATTATAGAGTTTGAATTCAAGAAATAAAGGTGGAAATTAAAGTGTGATGAGCCTTCAAATATACTGTCACTTTAAATAGTTCTCTTCTATATTACATGACCTACTGTGTTAAGAGTCTGAGTTTTTGCAGCTGCTTTTGATTTTACCAACCCCCTGTGGGTACGGTTAAGAAGATGGCTTATTTGGGTCTTATAACTGAAATTGGATAAGGTTCAAAGGTTCAACAGACATAAACACACTTTAATTAAGAAAAACAGTCTATTAAAAATTTGCTCAAACAGCTTTTCTCTAAAATTTATTCCTGAACATCAATAAATAAACTTTCATTTCATGATAGAAAATTCAGTTGTTAGAAATTGTATTCTTATTCTGATAATTTATTTCTCTTAACTTGTTAGGATACTTGTTTTTAAAATGTGTTTGATGATTAATGATAGAATTATCATCACTAAGCTGATCATTCCCCATTGTTTTGTCTATACCAGCGAGCTGTCTTTTGGTGCAATGAATTAAGTTGTAATTTAGAATGACTGTAGCCTGCAGCTGTGAACCTTGGTAGCTAAACGTGTCTCTGGTGAGAGGTGCTATCTTTCTTTTGCATGTCCCTTGAAGCAGGATTCATTTGCTGAAGGGCTGGTTTTATTAGTGACTGTGTGGGAAGGTAAGAATAGGAGCCCAAACTACTCCTCTCATTTCCTGGCAATGGTATCCTCTTTTCTTGCTCTGACTAGTCTTTCAGTTGACTCAGGAGGGTTTGGGTGCCCAAGGCTTTTGCAGTCGCAAGAGCCCATCTCCTTTGCTCTCCTTCACCTGGCACTGGAAAGGCACAGTGAAGACTAAAGGAAAAATTCTTATATGGAGAAAGCATTTTAAAGCATTTTGTTACCTATATTTATAATTTAACATGATACCTCTATTGATAACTGAAAATTAAACACGTTCTTTTAGCAGGCAATTATTAATATATTTTTATGTGCTTAGTGTTGTTGTAGGTATAAATGAAGTAGGTTACCTGCCCTCAAGAAAGCATACTGTTGATTCTTGAATGACATGGGTTTGAGCTATGCGGGTCCACTTACACATGCATTTTTTTCAATAAGCACATACTGTAGTTGATCCTTGAACAATGGGTTGTGCGGGTTAGGGGCACAGACCTCCAAATAGTTGAAAATCCACATACAACTTATAGTTCACCCTCCTTATCTGAGGGTCCTCCACATCCTCGGCTTCAACCAACCATGGACTTTGTAGTACTCTAGTATTTACTGCTGAAAAAAATCCTCCTATAAGTGGACCCTCACAGTTCAAACCCCTGTGTTCAAGGGTCAATTGTATAGTACTGCATGATCCTCATGGATTTTTGGCACCCCTAACTGTGGTGTTGTTCAAGCTTCAACTGCATAATTATATTATGGATTGGAAAAGAAATGAGTGTTCACAGAAAAAAAAATTATAATTAAACTCTAACACAGAGAACTTAGGCAAATATGTATCTGAGAATATAGAGGAGGATGACAATCACTGCCAGGTGAGTAAACAGAGAGCGTTCTAGGAGAGGTGTACTTGTGCTGGGACTTGGAGGATGTGTTGGGATTAACTAAGAGAAAGGTTAGAGAGAGAAGAGCAGCAGGTCTTCCAAGCAGATTATCTAGAAACAGAGCCCGAGGCAGGAACTGTAGTGTGAGTAACTACTGAGGGAGTGCTCTCAGAGGGAATCCGTGAGAGGGAGGGAAGCAGTAAAGGGATGGGGGAGAAATTGGACAGATGTTATTTCAGGAGAAGCGGAGCCTCAGCCTGACCCACGGTGTGGTCTAGAGAGAGAAGTTCATCACAGAAAGGGTTTCCTCATTAAGGAATGAGGTGCCAGGATTTTACATCCCATATCAGTCAGCCACTGGCTGCAGGCCAGGGGTGGGGCTAATGCAAGTGATGTAACTTGCTGGGTGTCGCAGGCCAGTTGGCTCTCGTCCACATAGGACAAGTCTCTGGAATGGCGCAGCTGCAAGCCATTAACAGCCAGCCCTGGCTGCAACTGAGAGGGGTGGTCAGGCCTGGTGAAGGGTTCTGGGCATGGAATCAGCAGAATGTCCTATGCTGGGGAAATTAATGTTGGGAGCATAGCGTGTTAGGTGTGGGAAATGAGACCAGCCTACTGGGCAGTATCCATTAATGCAGATTTGTCAAGACTTCTAATTGTTAATACTGTGTTAAACTTCAGCTATTGCTCCTTTATGCATTTTGAAGAAATGACAGTTTTAAAAAAGCTCACTTAGTAAAAGATCCATATCATTCCCTTCCTTACAGATAGGAAGGTTTATTGATTAAGAGCACTTGATTTCAATCGAGTGAGACAGACCTGGACTTAGACCCTGGCTTTGTCCCTTGCTGTATACATGGTTTTGTGTGAGTTACTGAACCATGCTGAACCTCAGATTCCATCTGTAGTATGTGGTAATCATGTCTGCCTCAAGCTTGTTGTATTAAAGCAGTAATCCATGTGAAGCATTCAACAGAGTGCCTGGTGCATAGTGAATGTTCAACGAATGGCATTTATTGCTTTACTAAGTGAGTAAAACTTTACTCTTTCAATACAGGGTATTTGGGGCCATAGTTGATTCTTTCTGGGGGATTATTGACAAAGACTGTGACCAGGATGAGGGAATGAGATGCCTTGTGCATCTGCCATCTTAAATTTTGTGTCATAGGGCACCTCCCTGACCTCATCATTGAAAAGTAAATCTTTATGCTGAATTAGAAAAAAAATGATATTGAAAAGGCTGGTTTATTGATATGTTAGAGCATCCATAAAATTCATTGCAAAGGAAAATATATTAATAATGAGATGATTTTAGTAATACCTCAAGAATAGCTCTGATTCCAAATGATCTCTATGTCTCTTTTAATGGCTTTCCAATATTCTATGAAAAGTATTGGCGTTGTTTTAGTTATGATATCAGTATTTCAGTTTAGTATTAATATCCTTTTGTTGTTGAGATATAAAATTTCAACTGAGTGCAAGAGTTGAGAATACATAGGAAAATAATGGACTACAATGTAATCAACTTGCTTATTAATTTAAAAGTAGTTACCAGTAAGTTACTATATTGCAGTGGAAAAATAAGACTGGTAATTCAACAATTGCTGCCCTAATAGGTGAAGTCATTTTTATGTGGGGCAATCCTAAATCAAAGTCCTTGTAAGATGTTACAGACCTCTTAATAGCTTGGCTCGGGTGCTAATGAGCCTAGGACATTAGAGCTCATTTGAGAGCAAGATTCATGATTTCTTTACTGTGCAGTACTCCTACCTCTGGCTTTGGCTCAAAGACATAGCCATACAGAGAAGGACACTGATAATAATAGAGTTTGACATTTTTATAATTTTTCCTCTGCCAGCATCACTTTCTAATTCTTGAATCAAAAATAACAAGGAAATTATTTAAAAATAGAAGCTTAATTTAAAATATAGTATTTTCTGCCTTTTTCTTTCCTTCAGAACACCCTTAAAAATTCTACTGATGATTAAAAATATTGAAGCCATAACAGTATTTATGGCATGATTTTAAAATCCTCCTTCTCACTATATACTTCTCTAGCTAAATGACTCAATATTTGGTTTAATCATCTCTAGACAATATTAATGATAAGAGTTTGCTAGCTTGCTTCATGGGAATTTGCAGTTGAAGGAGGGAAAATGGAGGGGTGGGTGGAAGAAGAACAGAAACTCCCTTTTTGAACACAGCTTCAAATTGCAAGAAGAGGTGAAAGAGTCACTGAGACAAAGGACTCTTTAAGTATAGGGTTAACCCTATTTCTTTACCTGTCCCACGAATAAGTAACTAAGGGACTCACTACAAATGGTCAGCCACCATGGGAGTGGATGGAGTTCTTGCTTTGTGGGGACAGTGCCGTGGGATCTTACAGCTGGTGCCCCTTTCCATAAACAGTTCTGGGAACTGCCTTCTAGCACGAATGCAGACTTACAATTCAAGTAGATGCATTTCCCTCCTCAATTGTTTTTTAAGTTTGCATATTAACACTGACCTAATGCACCATTTAAAAGGCCTGAATGTATCACACAGTGGCTAGTTCAATCAAAGTAAGTAGTCAGACACCAGCATGCTGTGCACGGTATGTCCTCTGGCTGGCCTTTCCTGTAATTCAGGGTACTCCATTTATGCCCAATTAACCAGTTGACCCTCTAGTTGCTTTATCAAGCATGGACTAGACTGTCAAAGAGGTCACAATGGGACAAAAAGTATCCTGGCATTCTACAGAAATTGTTGCTTGAAATCATAGAATATTTGCTATTATTTGCTAACATCCAGTCTTCACTAGAAGACATGCCTTCATGACTTGTGGAAAAATCAATCCTGGAGGTAGATAGGATCTTAAACTCAAATACTCGTATCTATTGGGGTATGTAGCAGCATGCCAGCAGATAACCAAAACTACAGCATGAACATGGTACTAGCATCTTGTGGAATATAAATTTTACCTAAATATTTTGTTGAGGTATAGGGTAAGAAAAACACTGTTTTGTATTAGGATATGTTCAAACATATTATGGTATATAACTGAACATTCATATGCAGTTTTCAGATAACCCCCCCAAATTAATACATTTTCTGGGGTACTAATTCAGACTCTTCTGCCAGTAGTATTAATGCCTTCAAAAAGTTTGAGAAGTGTTGTCCTAGACTGTCATTGATTTTCAGAGAAATATTTGCAGAATAAATCAATTAGAAAAAGCTAGTGGAAATGAGCCTATGGATTCACTGATTCACTTATTCATCCATCCATCCATCTATCTATCCATTCATTCACACAATATATATTTATCAAGTCACTCTTATGGACTAAATATATTTTATTAACTTTGAATATCAAAATTAATTGAATAAGAATTCTGCGTTATGACACAATCTATTGAGAAACAATTTCTAAAGTAAATAGCATATGGTGAGCAAAGTACAACAGTAAATTAAACAAGATGCTGTAGGAACATATGACAGAAAAAAGAAAAATAGGTCTTTAGAAGAGTTAGGGAAGATTTCTCAGAGGAAGTAACAACTAACCCGAGATTAAGGATGAACAGGAGAAGTTCACGTAAAAAGAATTTGCAGTGAGGTTGGGAACGGGAGGACGGGGCAGAATGTTTCACGCAATTCATTTAGCACTTACTTTTCCAGGAACAGCGAGAAATTTGGAATGCTTGGAGTTTAAGTGTGGGGACAAAGATGGAGAAGAAAGAAGAAGTGAGGATCAGAGGGAGTGGAGGGAGGGAAGGTTGAGTGATACAAAAGAATCTGATCATGAACCACTTTATGAGCCTTGATAAAGAGTTTCAGGAAATCCCTTTGATGGCAGCGAGGAGGAAAATGAATCAGAGGGGTCAGGACAGGACAGTTCATTAGGACGTTACTGAGGTAATTGAAGGGATTGGTGATAATGACCCGAACTACAATGGTGGCAGTGGAGTAGGATGGGCATGAATGGACTGGCAGAATTTTTTCCATAGTGGTCTGACTCAAAAAGACTTGATAACTGATTAGATGTAGAGTGGGAAGAAGAAGGGGTTAGGCATGACCCTCAGATGTCTACGCTGGTTAAAAGAAACCCAGAAAGATTTCAAAAGGAAACAAGAGTTTCCACTTGGATTTTTTTTTTCCTTTCTTTTTCCCGTGCCTGATAGATACTCACAGGCAAGTATCTAAGTGTCACTTAAACAGAGTCAAATCTCACGGGAGAACTCTAGCTGGTGATAATGATTTGGGAAATTTCAGCATATAAATAGTCATTGGAACCCAGGGGAATGGGAGATGCTGTCTAGGACAAGTTTGTAGGGTGGAAAGGAGTGATAGGAACACTGTGAAAGACATCAACGTGGGAGAGGAAGATGCTTTGCTTGAGGGTGTACTCTACATTTTGATTTTTCTCTTTGAGAGAAGCATCATAACAAAAGAAATTATTTTTTCCATATTTCAGATTATTGTACAGTGGTATCTCACTAATGAAGAGCGTATGATGTGAATGCTGTCAGCATTCATGAGGAATGTGTCTTGGGACCTTCAAATCTGTAAATGTCATTTTAGTACATATGAATACAAAGAAATTCTGAGAGGTTAAGTTTCATGGTTGTGTTGCAAGATATTCTTCAAATATAGCACTTATGAAACTGATCCATACAGTAGCCTTGTGACCCAATGCCAATATATGGACATAAGTTATTATTCTTATAACCCCCAATTGGGGTTCCTAGTATAATATAGCAAAACACTATGTGCTACCAATAGAAGACATATTTGGTTATTTCTCCTCTTCAGATATGTTCACAGATGCATTTTATTCTGGTGATATCTGTGATGAATGCCTTTCCTGGTCTATAACCTTTTTATCTATGATCACCTTTGGTTAGGAAGAACTTCACAAGGCTGTGTGATCACCTTTCAGCCTCTCATCTTAATTTTTTTTTTTTTTTGGAAAGAGAAAGATTCTTAAACTATGCAAACTAAATTTTACTTATGATAAATACTGGTTCACTAGCTTCAATACTGCTTTCAGCCTCTTTTGCTTCAGCGGAATGATTATATATACTTTACATTTCACCTGATTTAGGTTTCTGTTGAGACGAGTATTTTCTGAATATGTCCTCACTTCACAAAGTTAATTTATTTTCAACCTCTATCTAGTTTTACCACTATTTTGATAAATAGTTTTATAGCACAGGAAATCATATGGAAGCAATTTCAAGACTTTGAAATTTTTTTCTTGTTTGCCTCAGAGAATATGTTTGATTCATTCCTGCTCCAGACTGGAAATACTGCAAAATCAATGTTTTACTTTTACATGAATCCCAAATGTATATATTCTAGTTAAGAACCTTCAGCATGGTACTTCCCTGGTGGCGCAGTGGTTAAGAATCCGCCTGCCAATTCAGGGGACACGGGTTTGAGCCCTGGTCTGGAAAGATCCCACATGCCGTGGAGCAACTAAGCCTGTGCGCCACAACTAAGCCTGTGCTCTAGAGCCCACGAGCCACTACTGCTGAGCCTGCGTGCCACGACTACTGAAGCCCACATGCCTAGAGACTGTGCTCCGCAACAAGAGAAGCCACCACAGTGAGAAGCCTGTACACTGCAACGAAGAGTAACCCCCGCTCGCTGCAACTAGAGAAAGCCTGTGCGCAGCAACGAAGACCCAACACAGCCAAAAATAAATAAAAACAAAAACAAACAAACAAAAAAGAACCTTCAGCACTGTCAGTTGACTTTCTTTTAAGGAGAACTTCTTTTATAAAAAGAAACCGTTAAAAAAATTATTTCCTGATTTACCCTATGAGAGAAGATGAGTGTGGAGTAGCAAGCCTGCGATAAAATAAGTATCCTGGGTGCCAGCAGCTTCACTGACTAGCTAATGAACTCACACATTAACCAAACAATTTTGAGATTCAAAGCAGGACCTGAGGGGAACTACCCATGAATATTTGTAATAAATTATTGGAACTGTATGTGCATAGTTGAAACTTCAAATATTAAGTCTGTGTATCCCAAGAATCCAAGTATTCTTTCAGCAATTATTTTTCTGAACACCTACTCTGTGTCTTAAGCACAGACACTGAACAAAAACCAGACCTCTCGTTTCTTTAAAGACCTTTGCAGCCTATGGGAGAAACAGACTATAATCAAATAATCAAGCTAACAGAACATGAGGTAAGATAAGGAATGGTGTTCTCGAAAGTGTGTCACCAAAGAACGTGATTTTCAGGTCAGGCAGCAGTCATGAGCCACTTCTCTGAGAAAGTGACTCTTGGAGTATGAGTAGGAGCTAGTCAGGCAAATTGAGGCAGCGGGTTGGGGAAGGTGTTTAGAGAGAAAGGCTTTAAAGGTTACGTTAAGTATTTGGTACATTATCCTAATTAAATAATATTGACCATTTAGGTTAGGGGTAGACAAACTTACTTTGTGTAGGGCCAGATAATAAACATATGGCGGCAGCTATTCAACTCTGCTGTTGTAAGGAAGAAGCAGCCATAGACAACACGTGCATGAGTGGGTGTGGCTGTGTTTCAATAAAACATTATTTACAAAAAAAATCAAGGGCAGTATCTTGCATACTCCCTAATTAGGTAAATCCTAAAGTTCCTGCCTTCTTTCCAAATTTCTCCACTGGAAGTGGCACAGGGATATTTGGGGGACGTTAACAGTGCATAGTCAGCAAGCATCAGTGTACTTTATGCATTGAAAATTGGGTTCAGAAAAAGAAAATTGGACTTCTCTGATTTTCCTTTGAACTCATGTCATGAGAAGAAAGCAACAGCCTGGTTAATCTGCCAAGAGAAAGAGCATAAAAGACAAAATGAAATGCTAGAAACTGGATTACTAGAGGGAATGAGTGCTAAGAAAATGTTAAAAAGGTTTCTTGAAAAGCAAAAATCGCTTGGGAGGTGAACTTGTTCAGAGCATGCATTAACTTGCCTCTTGCTAGAACAAACTGTATTACAAGGCTGTGCTCCAGCTTGTCTGATATACAGCACCTGTGGTCTCCATAGACAACAGACTCTATACTTGAGAAGTATTGAGTTTAGTGCTCATGCTGTAGAGAATGATGTACTGTCATAAAAGTGTTCAGATGAAATCTGGAAAAGCTAAAAAGACTTTAAAAATGTGGGTTTGACTTCCCCTTATAATTATGGTACTAACTTCTTAGAGTAATTTTATAAAACTTTTTTATGCTCAAGTGACCAGTTCATAAAATCCTTGTCAAAATTACATAGCATAGTTAAAATATTTTGGAATTATAACACTAGGCACAATTTAGAAGAAATTTATTACTCAGGATGGGCTAGGTTATGCTGCAGAGACAAACAACCCCAAAATCTCAGTGGCTGTAAGCAACCAACTTTTTTGTCGCTCACAGTGTATGTTCATTGTAGGCAGCACAGGGCTCTACTAATCTTAGTCACTAATGGAGCAGTCATCATCTCGGTGTTGCTGGTGGCCATGATGGAAGGAAAGAGATAGCTCTGGAGCAATTAAATATTTAGCCCAGAAGTGACTCATATTACTTTTTCTCACAGTGCATTGGCCAGAAGTAGTTAAATGGCCCCCACTCACCCATAGTGGGCCAGGGTATACAGCCTTACCATCTGTATGCCCAGAAAGTGGAAAGCTGGGAGTATTTGGCAAACAGCACTCAAGACTATCACACACAGTTTTATATTTGCTTGTATAATTGTTGTATTAATGCTTCTCTCTTCAACTTGGTAGGGAGCATCATAAGAGCAGGGACTGTGATTGATTTTGTTCAGTTTCCTCCGTTCAGTGTCTTAAAACAGTGCCTGGCATGCTGAGGGGCTCAAAAAATATTTAAGTGGATGAAGACTTGTCTAGTCTAGCCCTTTGATAATAGATCTTGCAAGATAATGTGCTCTTTCTTGTCATCAAAGTCTTCAGAAGTGTGAGTTCTGTGTAATATAATCGTCGAAGTAGATGTAAAATCACTATTGAAAATTATAGCCCTAAAGTTTCTCTTTAAAACAGGTACTATTTAGAAGGAACTGAGGATAATTTTTTTAAATATCCACCTTTTCCCCACAAGAGCGGGAGACAGTTGAGATGGTGGCACATTTGACCTTGGGGAGTGTACTCTATTGGTTCATACTAATCAAGATTATTCTGCTATAATAAGCAACCCCTCAGTTTTGGTGGCTTAATACAACAAGGTTTTTTCTTCTCTCTCACATTACTTTTCCAACTTGGATTACTAGGGAGGTAGAAAGAGGAGCTCTCCTCAAATAGCCACATTAGGACTGAAACTAATGGGTGCTCCACTGTATGGACAATTGCGGGGCACCTTGACTGATGTAGGGACACCTGGAGAATCCTATGCATCTCCTCCTTTCTTGGCCAGGATGACAAGCACCACTTATACCTGTAGGTCACTGGCCAGAACCCCATCACACGGCCTCACCTAATGCAAGGTATCTGAGTGACGTGGAAGAGCAGATGGGATGTTTGGAGGGCACCACTTTTTCTACCACAGATAATCTCGAAAGAGGTAGTTAAAAAGTCTAAATATTTATATGTAGATATGTAGAGGATCCCCTTTGGAACCGTGGGGGTTTTATCCTGGATATGGAACCCCCTAGAAAGTAAACTCGTGTTGACACCATGGGGGATAGAGTAGCTCAGTCATGGCTTGCAAAAGCTATCAATGTAACTGATATGATAAAATGATAGGAAGAGTATCAAATAGGAAATGGATTGGATTTTTAGTGTCATGTCTGGTCTCAATAAATGTAGGCTGTCACTGCTGTTATGGTACAGAACAATGAAAGGTCTGTCTGCTATTAGGAGAAACATTTTATGAATTGATGTCAATAGTCATTTCTGATATCATATATTAGAACAGTGTAAGGGAAAAAATGGTTATTTTACTTTTCTAGATTGGTGTCATACACAGTAACATTTGTTGTACCTTTTAAAATATTTTGTTGGTTGTCCTGTAGATCCCCGCACTTCCCGCACTATAGCCCACTTGAAATGACACTTCACATATATGAATAACATGCCAGGTTCTAGATTTTCATATTGATTAAAGAGGTTCTCTTTGGTATTTAATTTTCTTTGTAACCAAAAAAGTCCATTCTCTTTTTTTTTTGAGGGACATTTCTCATGGAACAATGGGTCATATTAGGTTAAGTTTAGGAAACTTGTGTTTATCAAGCTGTCTACATATCTGTTAAAAGAATTTCACATCTATAAATAAATAAGCTTATTTTTCCATGGTGCCAGAGAGATAGTGAAACTTTTGTATAAAAATATTTCTACCAGCTGAAATATCATGATTGTTATTCTAATATTCCCTCCACAAATACTTAGTGAACTGTGTGTCTGTTTTAGAAAGTTAGGGTAGATATTTTATTTTTTTCTTGCTTCTTGAGAACTTCAATAACAACAAAAGTAGATTTGATTTTAATATGTATATCTTAAGATTTCTTTGGACCAGTACTAATAACATGAAAATAAATTTGGGATACCAATCACTGAACAAATGTAGGGTTGGACAAAAGATAGTATTTAGAAAGTCTTAGTTCTTATCCTTCCAGTTTCCCCAAACCAAGCTACATGCTCTTTCCCATATTTCCCTATTTGATGAACGGCATCCCATTCATCCAGATGGCTAAGCCAGAGCCTGGCTTCATCTTATTCTTTCTGCTCCTCATAGTCACATGTAATTAAGTTTGTCCTGTAGTTTTTAGTCCCTAAATACTTCTTGATTCCCCTCCCTCTGCCATATTGTTTCTCTGCCAGTGCAGGTCATATTCAGTCTCCCTGCAGTGATCTTTCTGTTATCTACACCTGGTATTATCATTCCCCTGATTAAGTCTTTGGTGGTTTCCCATCCATCAGGATAGAGTTCAAAGTCCTGAGAGTTGGAAATACTTCTTTTCAGGATCTCACCCTTGCCTGCCTTTCTGGCCTCAATTCTCATTACCTGTCTGTACACCACCTGAACCCAAGGCGTTAAAAATGAACTTCCAGTTCCTCCAGAATATCCTATTCTCTCTTGCTGCCTTTCCATTGTAAATGCTATTCTTACTGCCTTCAACACAAAAACACAATCCCCAATTCCCAGTTCCTCAACTTCTACTCATCTCTTAATTGGCAGTGACTCCTTCTGGAAGCCATCCTGTAATTCCTGGTCAGTTAGGCAGCCCACCCTCTCTGCTCTCACAGCACAGTCTAGCCCTCTAACATAGCATGTCACACATTATCAGAATTGTGGTTTTCCTTGCTTGTCTTCTTCACTGCTTTGCTCTTTGAGGATATTAACTGTGTTTTCTTTGTTTATTCATTTTTTATACTGAGAAAATTAAAAAACACAGAAAAAAGAAATACCCACAGTCCTGTCTCTTAAAATAACAACTTTTGACATGTCGTGTTTTCTTTTTCTCACCAAAGAAATAAAACAAAATACAACTAACCTCTATCTCTACCCTAAGTCCTACTCCTCTTCTGCCTCTGTTATAGGAAAGCACCATCATGGGTTTGTGGCCGTTTTCCTTTCCACTAAAAATACTTTTACATATGTATTATATATACATAGTCAATATTGACATTTATATTTTTACAATTTTTAAAATGGTTGTGTACATTCCATAAACTACTACTTGCAATTTTATTTCAATATTATGCCCATATGTATAGGTCTCAAAAACATAATATTGAGTGAATATGTCAAGATGTAGAATGTTAAATAAATTTTAATTTTTGTCAATTTTATGAGTGAAAATGATATATCATTGTGGTCTTCATTTACCTGTTTGATTAATAATGGATTGAGCTTTTTCCCATTGGTCCGTCAGATGCTGCTGACTCTGAATTTCCTGTAAATTCATGTTTTTCCCCCCCAGAGAATGAAAAAGTGAATGTTCACAGGCTTGAGGAAGTGGGAGTACTCTATTATGCATAGGCAGGTAGTGTGGTCAGTAAACATTGTGTTGTGAAAGAATGATAGAAGGAGAGGACGGTGAGGAAGATGGAAGAACACGCTGCTGAGAAGCTTGGATTTGATCATCTGTGGATGGAAATTTATTAATGGACTCTAACTTGAAGAGCAACAGCTTCAGAGCTGGTTTTTAGAAAGTGAGCTTTGAAGGATGCTTTGGAGGTCAAGGCAGTAGGGAAGGAAGCAAGAAAAGGGCTTAGAAAAATATTGCAGTGGACCAGACAAGAAATGGTAATGGTCTGAAATGAGCAGAGGGAGTGGAGAGAAATGGCTGCACTTGCCATTTATTTAGGAAATTGAATTTCAGGGATTTGGGTCAAGTACACAGGTAAGTATTTTGTGCACATAATACAAATATTAATTGTGACATTTACTTAATATGCACCACTGATAGTTATTTTTCCTTCATTAAACTGAAAATTAAGGTAATCAAACCCAATTAAATATTGTCCTATGTTCATCATTTTATATCCAGTGCTAATACATAAAAAAGTGTACAGTGAATAAATGTAATAGACACATGCACGACTACCTGAATTTTGCAGTGTGGTTATTCTTGCCAGTCCCACCTTTTCCTTTCCTGTCTTTCAGTCCTTCTCATTTCCCCGTGCCCCGATATGGTTGACCACCACATCATTCTTCTTTGTTTTCTGCTGTGATGCTGGGACAATTCAGAACTACTAGCAAATTCTCACGTTTAGTCGGACATGATCTTTCTCTGTTCATCAGCTGCTCACATTCTTGCTGTGCTGTAGTCACTATGTATAACTGATTTGACTAATGCCTCCTCATTCCTGGCAGATGTCTGAAAACTTACTTCTCTCATTAAGGACCCATTCACATGTATTTAAACGTGAAGATCATTAGAAACAAGTATCTGGATGTGAACTCCCTCTGCTACTCTCCTTTTCTCTAAACTTCTCATTTTCTCTGTTCAAAACATGGCTGTCTTTCAACTTTCTGGACACCTCTAAAGGAAAAATGCTGTGCCTACAAATTCTGCAGGATCAAATTACAAATTTCTCAGAGTAAAAAGCATTTTTCTATGGATGAAACAAAGTTTCTTTGTAGAGATGAAAAATTTAATGAAGTTTTTGCAATGGGAAAGAGAGACGTTTCTCACGAATCTTACTGGGGTTTCCATCTGAATTTCTCTGTAATTTAATCTTGATAGTTAGTTTAGATGGCGAGAGACATGGTTTAGTTAAATTTTATTTGATTCCTTAGTTTTCGGGGGTGGAGTACTTAGGGGGGTAGTTTTCAGGGGGCTGTGTTTGTATTACAAAACAACATAAGTTGCCTATATGCACCTTGGGAATCACTTGACTGCATTGAATCAGGTTGGAAAATAAAGATTCATGAATATTTCAAAGTTTACTAGAAACTATCATTTTCTTGCTCTTCTGTGTAGATCTTCTACAAATTAATTAGTCAGTAGGTCTGAAGTACATGATTTTTATTATGCATTCAAAGACTGTATCACTTTTTATTCATTTGATATAAATCATAATATAGTGTCTTGTAAGTACAGCTTTTAAAAAACTCTTGTTCATAGCCTGCCTCATTCTTTTTAGATTTATGTCCATGATGTTCATGGTCCTGAATGTGGACTGGGTCTCTCTGAAGGAAAGTGGGTCAGATGGTTGCTTGTGCAGATTGAGGAGAAACTGATAGCTTCCTGGGCTTTTTTGAAGGGTGCTGTTATATAATACGGATTAGTCAAGGTTTACAGTGCTGTTACCAGCCTGAACACTTCAAACCACTATGCAATTTTAAACTATTCAGTACTTATGGCAAAATTCTGGTCTTTTGATGTTGGGGCAGGAGTAGACATTTTATTGGAAAGTGAGGCAAAAATAAAGACAAAAACATTGGATGATTGTGGGGAAGGGATTGACTTCAATAAGAAATTTTGACTCAAGATCTAGAGGTGTCAACAAAATGGCACACGAAAACAAAGTAAAACTTCGGTTTGGAGCCCACTGGAGAATCTGATATTAATCCTCCAATATTTAAAAAATGTTTTATTATGGAAAATTTCAAACATAAAAAATAGAGAATATAGTATAAAAAACTCCAAGTACACATTAGTCACTTCAATAAGCACTACTTATCACCTAGTCTTTTTTTTTTTTTTTAAACATCTTTATTGGAGTATAATTGCTTTACAATGGTGTTTTAGTTTCTGCTGTATAACAAAGTGAATCAGCTGTACGTATACATACATCCCCATATCTCCTCCCTCTTGCGTCTCCCTCCCACCCTCCCTATCCCACCCCTCTAGGTGGTCACAAAGCACCGAGCTGATCTCCCTGGGCTATGTGGCTGCTTCCCACTAGCTATCAGTTTTACATTTGGTAGTGTATATATGTCCATGCCACTCTCTCACTTCGTCCCAGCTTACCCTTCTAGTCTTTTTTTTTTTATCTGAAACCCTACTGACTATCCTCTTTCCTCACTGTATTCTTCTGAAGCAAATCCTGGATATCTTATCATAATCTGTAATCTGCAAATATGTAAGAATGCATCTCTAAAAGACAAAGATTATTTTTAAAAACATAATCCCAATATCATTATACACCAAAAAGTAAACAATAATTATGTTTTATCATCAGTCAGTGATAATCTAACATTCCTTTTTTAAAAATTAATTAATTAATTAATTAATTAATTTATGGCTGTGTTGGGTCTTCGTTTCTGTGCGAGGGCTTTCTCTAGTTGTGGCGAGCAGGGGCCACTCTTCATCGTGGTGCGCGGGCCTCTCACTATCGTGGCCTTTCTTGTTGTGGAGCACAGGCTCCAGACGCGCAGGCTCAGCAATTGTGGCTCACGGGCCTAGTCGCTCCGTGGCATGTGGGATCCTCCCAGACCAGGGCTCGAACCCGTGTCCCCTGCATTGGCAGGCAGACTCTCAACCACTGCGCCACCAGGGAAGCCCCTAACATTCTTTTTTAATATGTTTGCTGGAATACTTATATAAAGAAAAGCTTTCCATCATTAACTATTTTTTTTAACCCCAGGTAGAGTTCACACAGGAAAACAGATTAAATACTTGATATTTTCCCTTTACTTCCAAGTTTTTGGAAAAATCAGTTAGTTCATTAATCACCTTTAATGGTGACTAGTTGGCTTTTTGCATCTTTTAAAAAAATTTTTTATTGGAGTATAGTTGGTTTATAATGTTGTGTTAGTTTCAGGTGTACAGCAAAGTGAATCCATTATACATATACATATATCCACTCTTTTTTAGATTCTTTTCCCATGTAGGCCATTACAGAGTGTTAAGTAGAGTTCCCTGTGCTATACAGTAGTTCCTTATTAGTTATCTATTTTTATATAGTAGTGGATGTACGTCAATCCCAATCTTCCAATTTATCCCTCCCTGCCCCTTATCCCCTGGTAACCATGTTTGTTTTCTACATCTGTAACTCTATTTCCATTTTGTAAATAAGTTCATTTGTACCTTTTGTGTAGATTCCACGTATCTTTTTGAACTCATGGATTTTGAACATATTTGATGTCCTTCAATTCATTGTAGTTATCCCTGTCATTGCTTAAATTGCCCCACCTTTGTCTGGTGGGAGTGTTTTCAATTTGGCTTTTTAGTCTTTACAGCTCAATTTTCTTTGCTATTTTCTGTGCTGTCTGGCATATGAAGATGTTGCAGGATTGTCTTGCTTGTGTCTTACTCTTAGAAACAGTCATTTCACACAGGAACTCTGGTCCTTGTAGTGGGAAATGATATTTCTAGGCCACATCTAGGCCTGTAGGGCAATTCACTGTTAATATGTCAGTAGTTTTTAGGTCTTGCAGTGGCTCATGTGGGAAATATGTATTTTTTGATAGTGAAAATACATCATGAGTTCATGCTGGTATGCCCATTTAGGATAATGGGGCTATGTTGAATTTTTTATATTTTATATTGTATCTATTTTCTCATCTACTGAAAGCTTTTATTCCTAATAACTTATTTGCTCTGTCATGCTATCTCTCTGTCTGTATATGTACTTTTAGAATAATACCAATATTATCATATACAACATAGTTACTGAAATTATTTTAAAAGAATTCCTAGTCATTATTTTGTACTTCTGAAACATCCCACTAGGCATGTGCAGTCAAATTACCTTTTTTTAAAAAAAAATTCACCTGAAAAAATTTTTCTGTGGTTAAGCTACCAACTCTAATCACAGCTTCATTTGTTTTATGTGATTTTTTGCTTTAAGGCATTCCAATTTTTTTTTTTTTTTTTTTTTGGCTGCGTTGGGTCTTCATTGCTGCGCGTGGGCTTTCTCTAGTTGTGGTGAGCGGGGGCTACTCTTCGTTGTGGTGCGCGGGCTTCTCACTGCGGTGGCTTCTCTTGTTGCGGAGCACGGGCTCTAGGCGCACGGGCTTCGGTAGCTGCGGCAGGTGGGCTTAGTAGTTGCAGTGCACAGGCTCTAGGGCTCAGGTTCAGTAGTTGTGGCGCACGGGCTTAGTTGCTCCATGGCATGTGGGATCTTCCAGGACTGAGGATTGAATCTGTGTCTCCTGAATTGGCAGGTGAATTCTTAACCACTGTGCCACCAGGGAAGTCCTGGCATTACAATTTTTAAAGTTTTGGGTTTTTTTCATAAAAATGTAAAACTTTTTCATAGTTCCAAAGTCAAATCTATGAAATAAAGATATGTTCAGGGAAAACTAGACTCTGTCTCTGTCTATCCATCCTGTTTATTCTCTCCCTTATGTGTCACCATTTTCTTTAGTTTTGGATTATCTTTACATTTTGAGGGGAATATCTCAAAATAGTTTATACAAAGAATCCACTTAAGGGTATTTTTTCCAGTCTTTTGCTACTACAGGTAGACCGAAGGCAATTGTTTTGTGTATGTCTCTTTTATATGTTTTTCACTATGTATTTAAATAGATTCCTAAAAGTGTGATTACTCAGTCAAAGGGTGAACGTGAATATAAATTAGTTAGATATTTTCAAATTCCTCTCGGTGTGGGTATGACCATTTTCCAATCTCAAGACCAGTATATGATAGTGTATTTTTCCCTGCAGATTATCTAACAAATCATGTGTCTAAACTTTATGTTCCAAAGCCTCTGAGGGTATGTCTGATGGTTAGGGAAGAGGAAAAAGGGAAAACTCAGTTTGAAGGGAACAGTCCTGGACTTGAAGTTAAAAGATCCAGGTTCAATTCCTGGCCTGTCAATGACTACGTTTTTGACTTTAGATGGGTTAGTTAACTTTTTTCATTTGTTCCATAGATCTGTGGTGAAGATTGTGTCAACTGAAAAAAAATGCACAACTTGAGAGTTGTGAGTTAAGTTTTATTTGGGGCAAAATGAGGACTATAGCCCGGGGGATAGCATTTCAGATAGCTCTGAGAAACAGCTCCAAAGAGGCAGGTGGGAAGGTCAGTATATATGTGATTTTTGTGAAAGGGGAGTACATGCAATCAAGCACACATTTTTGCAGAAGGTTGCTGCTACTGTCGTGAAGATTACTGCTAGTCACGAAGAGCAGAGGTCACCATGAAGGATTTTAGTGCTTTTCTAGGTTCAAGGAGATGCAAGAATTTGGCTTATAAAATCTTCTCCTGAATATATCTAACTGTCTGAAGACCTGTTCTGCCAGTTTTTCCCAGAGCACAGAGGTCCTCACTCCTGATCTCCACCCTGAATTCCTTTCAGGGGGTGTTGAAGGTCAGCAGCTGCATCGGCTCATAGTTTAATCCTTTTAGAGGTAGATGGCAAGTTCCAGTTTGTACCTGACAGTTGAATGAGGTGATATTATGAAATATATGATAGAATACCTTATCATAGTAGTTACTCAGCCTGCAGTTTTCAAATGTAAAGCAATTGAGATTATTTAACTATTCGGAAATTTCTAACAGTGTTTTGATGAGAACAGAAAAGGGGATATCTATTACTGACCAATGATTTTAGGATCACCACTATCCTAGATGTTATGATAATCTCTAGTGCCCCCTCCAAAGGCCAAAGTCCATGTTGAACAATAATTAAAGTAATAATAAGTATGTATTACATTTAAAACTTATATGCCAAACACTTTTCCTGAATTAAAAATTATATAATTATAATTATCACAAAACTCTGTAGTATAGAGATTAACCCCATTTGACAGATAAATAAACTGGGTAAGAAAGGCTTAGTGATTGCACAAGTTCATGTAGCTACTATGGTTGAATCAACTTTTGAAATCGACAGTCTGCAAGTGTACGTGCATGAGTGTGTGTGTGAGTGTGTGTGTGTGTGTGTATTTGGATGTTTGGGTTTGAGGGAAGAAAAAGTTCAGTTCAACAAATCAAAACCAGTTCAGTGCCTTATAGATAGTATGACTACATATCCTTGTTTGCCCAGGACCATGCCGGTTTACACTTCATATTAATTCGCCTTCTTTTTTCAGAGAAAAATGTCACCAACTTGAACTGGAAATGCCTTTTTCAAATTATGTCACTATATTTGTTTTTTTTAAAGGAAAATCAGGAACCAGGGTAACTCTGTCAGCCAAAGTCATAGTTTGTTTTTTTATAAAATTCATTTTATTCAAGTATAGTTGATTTACAATGTTGTGTTAATTTCTGCTGTACAGCAAAGTTATTCAGTTATACATATATATATTCTTTTTCATATTCTTTTCCATTATGGTTTATCGCAGGATATTGAGTATAGTTCCCTCTGTTATACAGTAGGACCTTGTTGTTTAGTCATAGCTTGGTTTTATTTTGCTTGTTTACTTTATTATTTATATTTGTGCAAGTACTGCTCAACATTTGATCTGATAATCAGCACTTGAAATGTTAGTCTATTTAGAGAGTGCACCATGGTAGGACAAGTGAAGTTTTTAAAGGGGGCATGAAAATGCAAATTTAGTGGAAAAAAAATAAAGTGTCCACTTGTTAATGAAATAGGCTTGCTAGTGCCAAACCAATGCACAGGCTATGAAAATGTGATCCTGGGCAAGTAACATTTTATTTTCTCCATCAAATGCATTTTTCAATAAAAAATAAACACATTAGGTATGGACAAATGTTTTACTAAAGGAATTTTAGGTATTAAACAAAACCTGCTAGGCCAGCCTAAGACTAAGGCACTAGAATAATGTACATTACATATGCAACCATGGGCATGAGACGGGATCAGGAGGCACGGAGCCCAATACTGTGTAAGCATTGCCTGGACAATTAAATAGTGATTGGTATTCTCATAAGTTCTCAGAATTTAGAATAAATTAGAAATATTTTTTTTCTTTAAGTCTTTGAAATCATAGGACTAAGAGAAATTTGGTTCTCCACATTTATTTTCTATGTTGATGGAGATTAAGTTTCATCTGAATTGAGCCAAATAAATTAAAACTGAAGCATTTGATTTAGAAAACTCAGAAATTTCTTCATGCTAAAGTTGTTCATTTATCAAGTCTATTAGATTCACTTCAAATTAATAGGATATGGAATAAAAATGAAATTATCCTTTCCTAGTCGATTAAATGAAAAACAGGACAAAATTGTTCTATAAAGTAAAATTGAGTTTCTAGAAGCGAAAGGATTGTCTTCACAAAAACATTTTATAAAGAATGGCAGTGGTGGTGATGTGTGGGTGTAGGTTGCTTAAAAATAATGATTATCTAGAAGATATTATGACTGTGGGTCTGGCCTCTTGAATTCTGTAATATTTAGTTAAACAAGTTTGTTGATACTTTATATATATATATATATATTTAAATTACTGAAATAGGGCTCCATCCTTCAAAATTTTAACAACTGAATTGTAGTAAAGCATATACATGTGAAACATTTGTTCTAAAATTTAAAAACTGTAAAAGTTAAATATAAATTATGAGGATGGAGTAATGCAGAGAAGAATCATGTGAACTTAATTTCTTTTGAGTGAGTGAAATCATGCATGGTGCTCATATATGCTCCATTTATAAAACATCAGTTTACAAAATAGCATTCAAATAGCCTGCATGGGCTATGTAAGAACAGACCTTTGAATCTGTGTTGAAATTCTTGATGTACCTTTTCTAGCTGGCTACTAGAAAGCAAGACATTTTCCTCTCATGCCTCAGGTACTCTGCCTATTAAATCTCTGCCTCACAGAGCTGTCCTAAGAATTACAGATAATACATACAAGGACCTGGCACATAATAAGAGCTTATAAAATGTAACTTACTATTTTTCACTTCACATCAAACTTCACTGATATTTATAAAAGCCAGTTTTCTAGATAATTTGCTGAATAGAACTAAGAGTAGTTATAAATGTTTATTATTTTTAAATGCTTTCTATTTATTATGGCCACTGCTGAAATATTACTAAACTCAAAGCTCTAGCACAAGCCAGGATATCTCATATAGCTTTGTTTCAGAGAAGTGTTTATCAGGCTTCCGCAGCACACAATATGTAGTTAGCTTTTTTTTGTTTTTCAGCTCTTCCTCGGCCTGTGCTTTTCAGAAAAAATATTATTCTCTTTTGTATTTCCTGTTGGTTCCCTGAAGGGTGTAATTATTCTAATTATTGATTATTTATGGTTTAATTGGGGACAATTTTATTGTAACTCATGGGAATAAAACAACAAATGAGATGTATGTGAAACATCTCAGAAATGTGTATCTAACAAAGAAAACATATATCTTCAAATATGAACATGCATTTAGAGCCTGGCTGGCTGCCCGAGCTCCTAATAACTTGTTCTGTGCTTCAACTTCCTATTATAATAGATCCTGCTAATGGAAGCTCTGGGTCCACAGCTAGAGGTAATAACACCCAATAGAGTTTTGTGTCTGGGAAGAAGTGGACTTCTTTGTGATGAGCTTATTAAATATTTATTGGTTTGCCTTAAGCCAAGTACATGGTAAAAAAGACTAGTTTGTATTTTTGTTTTGTTTTCAAGCAGGCCACTTTGACTCTTATTTATCTTGCCTTAATCAGAGAGTTCATTGTTGAAAGCTTTAATCTGAAATACTTTCATTGTGTGTTGTTTGTTACCTAAAACAAATGAGCTAAAATTAGTTTTTAATTGAGCTGTGAGGACTTGTCAGTACATAAATCACACAATATTATATATTTCTATATATGCATAAAGAGGATATTTTAATCAGCATGGGTTCCTGTATTTAAAGGTTGAAAGAACTACTCTACAGATCTAGGAATGTAGGTATTAAAAATGCTTTTTAATCATTATAAAGGGGACAATTTCAATGTTATTTCTTTAATGTTGGGTAGAAGATTGTGATTCAATCAGTTTAAACAAGTATAAACATAGAGATGATCATTTAGGTTGAATTTTGGTTCAAAGAATAAATTCTTGGGATTTAGGGTATTGTACAATCTGTCCCATACAAAGGGTAAAATCACCTTCTTGTGATTTTTGTTTATTTTTTTTCCTGAGAGCAGCATCCTGCTGGGAAGCTTACTTTATTCTCCTAGGTTTGCTTCCTTCTACTTTTTTTTTCCCCTAACAATGATGACTGGTTTACAAACAGAAATTTGTATCAATTGACATAGTCCTTTTTCCTTCTGCTGTCCTGAAATATGAAACACTCTATTGTTATATTTTGGTAAAACTAGTGCTCCCCAAAATGTAAATGGATGAAAATGCTGCAATCTATTATGGAAGCAAAAACTTCTTCATATGTGCTTTACAAATTTTTCAAAGTAAAATACAGTCATGTTTGTATAATCACATAAAAATTCATTTTAGAATTCTTCACAGTAAATTGAAGAAGATAAAGCAATCTGCTTCTCATATTAAATAGTGAAGCAAAAAGCACGATTTTAAGAAACTCTTCCTGTTGTGTTAGGATACAAAAGTCTGTGACAGTTGCTGACTCCTTTAAGAAATCCTTCAGGAGAAACTTATGGTTGGCTATGAAATCTATTTTAAGATAAAATAAAATGATATTGGAATTACATACCTAATTCATTGGTGAAATGTTTGAGCAAACTGACCATTTGAGTTTTAATTTTCAAAAGTATTTCCTGTGTACTCTTGATATCTGTACATCTGTTTAATTTCCAGTGAAAGCAAAACCCTGGAATTAGGCTCATTTGAGTATTAACTTGAGAAATGCATTCGTGGTCTAGTAATTTTCTTTTATGTCCACATTATTTTAAATCACAGCATGAATTTGCCACTGTATTCTATGGCCAGAGCACATTTATTGTGAATTATTTAACCCTTTTTATATTATAGCATATAGTATAGAATAATTGACATAATCAACTGTTTAAAAATTTTAATGCAGTGATAGAGCCTTGGCATTTATAGATTTACCCTTTACAGTTACAAATCTTTCAGTTTCAGATATTTGTGAGAAATCTACAAGGTGTGTAATACACTATGAAATTTTTAAGGACAGTCATTTTTGCTCTGACTTCAGTTATTGGCAGCCAGTAAGTGAGTCCAGCTGACTACACAGTACCAACATTGCAGTGTGGTTGTCAGTTAATTAACACCTTATATTAACTTTTAAAAAGTAATAAAAACTTTGTTTAATAGCAGGAAGTGGTACCTAAAAAGAAGTTCAACTTCTAGTCATTTAAATTTTTTATGCATTATGAGATTTGTGATCCAAAGATATATCCCTCAAGAATGTTATGGTTTTACTGAAGTTAGAGACATTTCTTATTCTATGATCAGGTTATTTCAGGAGTTGGGATGTAGCCCTCCATTAAATGAGAAATGTTGCAAATTAGAAATAGTTTGCAACTATAAGGCATTCAAATAATTATCATCTTTGATAAAAATATTTTTTTTTTTTTGCAATTTAGGGTATCTGGATATGAGACCCAGGAATTGGCATTTAAGGAGAACTACACACACACACACACACACACACACACACATACACATATCATGCTTTCACATTTAAATTTAAATAAAACATCTATATTCTGCAGTATCCAATTACATTTATGTTTAGTGAAGAGTAGGAAGAGTGTAATTCCTGACTAGCTAGGTTAGGGTAGGAAGAAACCAATTGTATATTTTGTGCAGTAACATTTCAGTGTTTCCACATGACTTTTGTCCTTTTTGTCTTCACTGTTTATTGACAGTTTTGTTGTAGATACTTCATGTGCATCACCTCATTGAATCTACTGCTGTGAAGAGAAAACTATAACTAAAGTTGGGACAATGTCAAAGTAAGGTCCAATTCTCAGTTATATACTAGGCTATCCAAAAGGAGAATGGAAATTTCATTTAAGATAGCAGAATGTTTTGTTTTACATAAAAATATTTTGGGTTTCATATGCCAGATACATCGCTGGTACTACTTAATTTCTCTACCTGTCAATGAGAACCATCCCTGAGATACACTGCAAAATCTTTCTGCGGATGAAATCACTGAACCCCAGCAGTGAGTGCCATGGATTATTTATTTTAAATGACAACAGCCACATTTTTATGCACGTATATCGATCGTGCCAAAAACATCCTGACTGGAAAGCTGAAGAGAAAATGAAAAAGTACTCTCTTTTTCGTATGAAAACATTACTAGCAGCAGAAACTGGAAAATGATCCACCAAGAGTTTAGATATAATGTAGATGGAGCCTGACTTAACAATGAGTGAACAGTTACTTCTCACAAATTTCAGTAACATTGTCTTGACAGTGGTTCTGGGTGCCTTCGTGTTGCTAGGCAACTCAAAAGGGGATAGGAAATTTACACTCAAATTTATTTATATGTTAGATTTTATACATATTATATTGAGAATATATTACACACATCATTACAGGCTAGTTGTACATTTCTGTTCTCTTTTGTGTGAGCTTTTCAGCATATACATGAAATACACTCTTACCTGCATCCTTGCTCCCCCCTTTTTTGAAAATTAACATAGCCCTAATATACATATTGTTATGGTTGACTATTCTGGCTACATGAAAGAAAATTTGTAGCTTTTTTATGCAGAAGTAATAGTTTTTTAAAAAACATAAACTTTACAATGTGTGTGTGTGTTCGTGCGGGGAGGGAGAGGCAGTGTTTTTTAAACAAGAAATCTATGAAAGAAAGGAGTAGTGTCTTTGTTCCACATGTTCCTTTCATTTAATTACTATGATTAATAGACTCAGAGAAAAATTAATAGAAAGTTTAAATCCAGTGAGATATTAAAGGTCCAAACTGTGGCTATTTTAATTAAAGACTAATCAGCTTGGGCTTTTTGAGCAATACTCTGTGGTGTTTAATAAACTGGTAGGCTAATTTCAAGTGGGAGTATTATACTTGAGGACTGGAGTGGTTCTGTGAATCAAATTTTAAGAGTTAATGCTATGTCAATGCTAAGAACCAGAGAATTAGATATTTATGACAGAAGAGCTTTAAGGAATGGTGCATGATGGATTGTGACAGCTGCAACTGCTGAAAATTGATGGTCCAAATCAAAAGGATAGATTAGGAATCTCTGTCGTATGATTACACACCTGTAACTGTGAGAAGGACAGGTGAGAAAAGCAAGGAATACCAAGGATTTTTATTTCAAGGAAGACTCCCAGGATTTGGGGTATCCGTTATCTTATTAGTTTACTCAGTTTGCAACTAGCTGAATGGTCCAAATTTGTGAATGAAGATGTTTTTAGTGTATCACACCAAGGTTATGGAACCATTCCGGGACAGTAGGCCAGAGTTTATAATACCCATGCTAAAGGAATACTAAAGGGATGGAATCCGATCTATTTAGAGTCTGATACACTTTGAGTTTCTTATGGTAGTTTGAATCAATATTTAGCTGAGTGCTTTTTGTTTATTTATTTGTGTTGTTACCATTTGATCGAACCTATGTAGTTTTATCTTTGAAACTGAAGATTAAATTGGATGTAAGTTCCACTGTATATTTTACCAAGATTACTTTTAAAAATAACACTTATTATACAAATCCTGATCACACATCTAATACAATCTTCTACCCCGTAGAAGTTTAGAGATAGTTAAAAAGTATCCTCATGGGTATAGTTTTATGGGCAGAGAAAATAAAGAACATGTAAAAGTTTATCACATTGAATTATATATACTCAATAGAAATTATTTTCTGAGTGAAAATTCTCATAGATATTATGTCAGATAATATATGTGTTTAACATAATTCTATTATACTTAGCATAATACTGTATTTACCTGGATAGTTAAAGAAGGTTTCTGTAGGATGAAGTTGAGAGGGTTGATAAGAACCTGATATTTGGTAGAGAAATCCCATGATTCGTTAGATTTGTGACTCATCAATGACATATTCAATTACTTAATATTTGTGAATTTCAGAATTTATGGTAAATATTATGACAGCATATCTTTGTTATTTCATGATTTAAATCTGATTCTCTTATAGATGAATTTCTGGGTTCTATCTATCTATATTTTTCATGCTACTTTCATTTTAATTTTCAAAAATTGAATTCAGATATCATTTTCCTTATTATATGCTATCAAACAACCCACTTGACTGGTTTTTCTTTTTTTGATTAGTGAATTTTTATGTTAGTTATTACCAGTTTTTGCATAAAAATATATTTATATGGCTTAATTTCTCTTAGTTATATTGACCAAAAAAGAGTATAATTAGTAGACTTGGTGTATACTGATTTTTTTTTGTATAGATGGCTAAGTAAATATTGAACTCTTTTTTTTTTTTTACTATTTTTCTTTAGTTTTTCCTTTCTAAATCAATTTTTATTTGTTCATTTATTTTTCTTCCTTTATATTGAGATTTAATGGATATATAGCACTGTATAATTTTAAGGTGTACAGCATAATAATTTGACTCACATACATCATGAAATTATTATAACAAAAAATTTAGTGAACATCCATCATCTCATATAAGTACAAAATTAAATAAGTAGAAAAAAATTTTTTGTGTGTGATGAGAACTATTAGGATTTATTCTCTTAACAACTTTTGCGTTTAACATACAGCAGTGTTAATTATATTTATCATGTTTACGTTCCTAGTACTTATGTATCTTATAACTGGAAGTTTTAGCACCTTTTGATGGCCTTCATCCAATTCCACAACCCCCCTTTTTTTTTTAATACTATTTTTAGATTTTTGACATGTATATAGTCAAACCTTACTCTCCTATTACTTCCCTTTTATTCATTCTATTAATTTGTGTATGAATTTAATATTTGCTAATATGTAATATAAAAGTGAACAAAACAGATAAGGGCTTTGTCCTTATGGCGCTTATAAGTCTAATGCAGGAGATAGCCAGTAAGTAATTAAACAATATAACTATATATACAGTTAGTTCTAAGAAGGAAATAAACAAGACAATGTAATAGAAAGTCATTGTGTCAAGTTATTTTAGATGAAATGGCCAGAGAAGACTATATGTGGAGGTGACATTACAACTGAGCGAAGAAGGATGAGAAAGAGGCTGGCAAGTCAAGAGTTGGGGAGATAAGCTCATAAGGCAGAGTGATGAAAAAGTGGATAGGCATAATAGTAAGAAAGAGTTTGGTGGGTTCAAGAAATGGCCAGTGCGGCTAGGGTAAAGTAAGGGAGGGGAAGAATAATATGAGTCAAGGTTGAAACTGTAGGTACAAGCTGGCTATTCAAGAGTTCATACCTGTGATAAGATGTTCAAATATTCCAGTGAATTTTAAGTAAAAGAATGAAGCAGCTTTCTTAAAAGAGAAATGGAGTTGAGGAGGTTTGTTATGCAGTGATTTTAATGATGGATCATGGAATCATTAAGCCAGGGAGGAGGGAATGATGGCAGGAAAGAGAGGATGGATAAGAGAAAGGACCATGACTTGTTGTAATGGGGTACAAGAGTGAGTGAGCTGAAAGGATAAGGTGGTGTGGTGAATGCCAGGTCTAGGGAGGAGCCCTGAGGGTGGGTACTGGAGATGGAGAGGCATAAAAGAGGTTGATGAGGAAGTCAAGGACCTGAACACTGGGTGAGTCACATGTGTTGATTTTGCAGTTACACAAGGAGAGGTGGGAAGGAAGATGAACCAGAAACCATGTCTTTAAAATGCCTGGAAGGTGGTTTTATGAAAGCAGTGGGGGATGTAGTAGGTGGTATAGCTTGATGATAGAAGCTTCAAATAAGCTGAAATTTCTGGAGGGAAAGAGGAAACTGATTTGGTAGTAGCAGCAAAGAGGAGCAAGGTGGACATGTAAACTACTGCTACGTCTTGAAACATTTTAGAAAAATAAGTTTCCAAATCAGAGGTACGATGATGGTGGTTATTTTCAGTCAAATACAGTCGTGTCTCAATACTCACTGATTTACACGCATATGTATTTCTGAACAATTTAGCAAGGATGTATTTCTGTGAGAGCAGGGATCATGTTTGTTTTGTGGACTGTTGGATCATCGGAGCCTAGCATATTGTCCTCTTAGTAAATACAGTTTGACTGAAATTCATTTACTAAATTGTAAACTAAGTTTCTTGTTTTTCTTACTTTGATTTTAATTTGCAAATTAAGAACAATGTACTTTTCTTATTTTCTGGCTTTATTTATAATTCTTTTTCTTATATTCTATTATAGTATATGCACATATTTTGACATGTTCTAATTATTGTCAAATTATAAACAATATTAATTAATATCTTTTTGACACTTCATAATATTCTATTATATGGAATTTAACACATTTACCACTAAACTCATTTCAGGACGTATTTATAGTTAGTGCCTGTTGACACAATTTCACCCTGGTTTCAATTTATGTGATCCAAATGTTCAAGTGAAACCTTAAGGAATTATCAGATTCCTCAATAACATTCAAAACTTCTATAAAATATCTACTCAGTTGTCAGAAATTTATTTTGGAAAGAAAAAATATACTGGAAAGAAAATTCTACTTTAATGTGTGTTATTTTGGATAAAAACTTCTATAAGTTATGATTTACTCTCCTTTTTGTGTAAAAATGCTAAGGTTTCTTTCCCAGAGTTTATTCTCAGTGTTTATGTTGGCCGCTGAAGTTAGGCTTGTGTAAGGCAGTGAGTTTAAGTTCTCCCTCGTTTTTCGCTCCATCCCTCCTTCCTTCTTTCTTTGTTTTCTTCCTTCTTCGTTAATTTTTATAGATAACACACCTCACGTTTTTCTTGTAGGAGGAGGAGGGGATAATGAGTGCTCCATTCTTAGCCCACTCAAATATCTCAGCCTTGAAATAAAAAAAAAATGATTTACTAACGTTATCTATTGTCGGTTTTTTTTTTTTTTTTAATGGCTAAAACAGCAGCATTTTCCTGTCTGTCCTTTTTTTTTTTTTTTAAATTAATTTATTTATTTTTGGCTGCATTGGGTCTTTGTTGCTGTGCCAGGGTTTCTCTAGTTGTGGCGAGCAGGGGCTATTCTTTCGTTGCGGTGCTTGGGCATCTCATTGCAGTGGCTTTTCTTGGTGCAGAGCACAGGCTCTAGGCACGCGGGTTTCAGTAGTTGCAGCCCATGGGCTAAGTAGTTGTGGCTCGCGGGCTTTAGAGTGCAAGCTCAGTAGTTGTGGCGCACGGGCTTAGTTGCTCTGCGGCATGTGGGATCTTCCCGGACCAGCGCTTGAACCCGTGTCCCCTGCATTGGCAGGCAGATTCTTAACCACTGTGCCAGCAGGGAAGCCCTATTGTGCTTTATATAATAAGATAATATAAAGAAAACTTGCTTTTTTAGCATTTTATTTTTAAATTTTTTAATTAGTTTTTATTGCCTTTACAATGTTGTGTTCATTTCTTGCTGTACAGCAAAGTGAATCAGTCATAAGTATACATATATCCACTATTTTTTAGATTTCCTTCCCATTTAGGTCACCACAGAGCATTGAGTAGAGTTCCCTGACTATACAGTAGGTTCTCATTAGTTATCTATTTTATACATAGTAGTGTATATATGTCAGTCTTAATCTCCCAATTCATCCCATCGCCCCCTTCCCCCCCTTGGTAACTGTAAGTTTGTTCTCTACATCTGTGACTCTGTTTCTGCTTTGCAAATAAGTTCATCTGTACCATTTTTCTAGATTCCACATATATGTGATATGGTACGATATTTGTTGTTCTCTTTCTGACCTACTTCACTCTGTATCTGCCCTCCAAAAGGAGGAACAAGTGAGGATTATCCTACCTGATGATTATTTTTAGCATTTTAATACTGGTATTTTACTAAATTTTTGAGTAATTGATAACTTGTTGACTTCTCATTACTTTAAAATATTTCCAATAATTTAATAGTAATTGTACAGTTTAAATTATCTCCAGTTCCTATGCTAAATACACAGAGACTAATAAATTGTTGTTGAAGGAATAGTTACAATAGTTTCATTCTAGAAAAGTTTTCCAATTATTCTATAGCTCTGCAGATTGACCCAAAGATGCCTCAACTCAAGGGAAAGAATATATCTATATTATATATAATTATATATATATATATATATATATATATATAATTTTTGTGTTTCTGTCCCTTTTTATATTTATTTATCTACCCATTAGCTCCATATTTCTAGTTTTTGTTAGGGGAGATCCTACTTTCAAGTGTTTCCTATTCTCATGCTTTTTCTTCAGAACTATCTGTTTGAGATTTATTGTATTTTTAAAGAAAAGATATGTAAGTGTGATATAATTATTCTTATGTTTTGGTAAAAAAAAAAAAGAAGAACCTAAGATTGAAAAGTGCCCATCAGTGTCTCTGATGGCAAAGCCTAATGTTAGGCATTTATCATAAATGCCTAATGATCAGTATTTAATCAGTCTATAATTAAATATATAATATTGGCAGCAGATATCACAGGCTAGGTGAGAACCAACTTGTAAAGCATTTAAAATGTGATCTTCGATTATTGAAACCCAGAGACGTCATTTATGGTTATGATCATATATAGGAAATTGTATTGCTCTCTGCATAACACTTTTGTAGAATTTTAACGTGAAATTTTAAAGTGCTTTTTGCTAAGAGTTTAGTGTCTTTTTACTACTTGTGTCAACAGATTTCTTTTAGGAAGAAATGGGTGATAATCTTATTTTGTTTCAGCTGCCTTAAACATACTTGTTTCGATCATAGCAGCTGGGCACTAGTCATTGTGACCTCTCATTTCTTCCTCTATATTCCTGATCTTGATGAAGAGCCCCATTCACCCATTATCCACACCACAAGCCATACCATGGAGCTCGCTTTTACAGTTGCCATCCACTCAGCCACCAAGTGCTGTGGGTATTGCCTCTGACATCTTTCTAAAAGCCTTCTGCTTCTTTCCAGTCCTACAGCCATTACCTTCATCCAGAATCTAAATATTTCTTCCTTTAATTTCTGAACAGTCTCTTAAGTTAGTCATCTGCCACCCTCTCCTCCTTCTCCCATTCGCACATCTCTGTTGCTTAATATTCTCGTAAGGATGCCATGGTCTCCAATTTAAAGTTTATATTGGAACTTTTAATAAGACAGGCATCCCCTTTATAATCTGGTCCCTGTTCATCAGCCCAACCTAATCTTTGACACGCCTCGCCTTGACACACTGCGCTCTTGTCATGCTGAGTGCTTTGTAGTTATTGCACAGTGAACCTGCATACACTTTCTCAAAGGTTGCCCCTTCTGTCTCCCTTCTCCTAAACTTCCTATTATTTGCATGGGCAACATGTCCTCACCTTTTAAGAATTTCCTGAAATAATCCCCTGATGTCCTAATCTTTTAACAGTCACCACTCTGAGCTACAGAGGTCTTTGTATTTATATTATTTATCACATGATATTGCCACTGAAGGTTTGTGCCTGTTTCCCATCATGGGCTTAGGTAGCTCTGTGGAGAGCTCAGGGGAAGCAATCTTGGAAGGGGGGCCAAGGAGACTTGTCTCTAAGATGCAGTGGCAGCGCAGTGTTTTACTTAGATTGTATTGATTCGAAAAGGTTGTAGGGAAGCTCACAGAGATTACCAAGGAAAGGCGAAGTATGAGGGATGCTAAGCAACTCTTGGTGCCACCGCTGCTGTTTCTTCCACAGTGGAGTGAGCTCCTGGAAAACAGGGGCTATGTCTGTGATCTGTGTGTCCCCTGAGCACCACATGGTGTTTGGCAAACAGATTGTCTGCTGGTACATAGTAGGTTCTTAAATGTTAAGTGAATTGGGGATCCTAGATGCTATTCATGGAACCGTATTAAATTGCTTTCAAAAAATAATTTCTCTGTGGCATTGGAATCTATTTAAAATACATCCTTTTTTTTCCAAATGAAATGTCTGATCCATGCTATTTGATTAAGATATGTGGGCTCAAACAGGATTACCAAAGTGTTGCCACGTGTATGTAAATCACACACGAATAACTAGTCTAACATTCTATTCACTAAGGGAGATTTAGTGAAAGGAATCACTTTGGCCAGTGCTTTTCTTTCTTTTTTTTTTTTTAAACATCTTTATTGGAGTATAATTGCTTTACAATGGTGTGTTAGTTTCTGCTTTATAACAAAGTGAATCAGTTATACATACACATATGTTCCCATATCCCTTGCCTCTTGCATCTACCTCGCTCCCACCCTCCCTATCCCGTCCCTCTAGGTGGTCACAAAGAACCGAGCTGATCTCCCTGTGCTATGCGGCTGCTTCCCACTAGTTATCTGTTTTACATTTGGTAGTATATATATGTCCATGCCACTCTCTCACTTTGTCACAGCTTACCCTTACCCCTCCCCATATCCTCAAGTCCATTCTCTAGTAGGTCTGTGTCTTTTTTCCCGTCTTGTCACTAGGTTCTTCATGACCCTTTTTTTTTTCTCCCTTAGATTCCATATATATGAGTTAGCATACTGTATTTGTTTTTCTCTTTCTGACTTACTTCACTCTGTATGACAGACTCTAACTCCATCCACCTCACTACAAGTAACTCCATTTCGTTTATTTTTATGGCTGAGTAATATTCCATTGTATATATGTGCCACATCTTCTTTATCCATTCATCCGATGATGGACATTTAGGTTGCTTCCATGTCCTGGCTATTGTAAATAAAACTGCAATGAACATTTTGGTACATGACTCTTTTTGAATTATGGTTTTCTCAGGGTATATGCCCAGTAGTGGGATTGCTGGGTCGTATGGTAGTTCTATTTTTAGTTTTTGAAGGAACCTCCATACTGTTCTCCATAGAGGCTGTATCAATTTACATTCCCACCAACAGTGCAAGAGGGTTCCATTTTCTGCACACCCTCTCCAGCATTTATTGTTTATAGATTTTTTGATGATGTCCATTCTGACTGGTGTGAGAGGATATCTCATTGTAGTTTTGATTTGCATTTCTCTAATGATTCATGATGTTGAGCACTCTTTCATGTGTTTGTTGGCAATCTGTATATCTTCTTTGAAGAAATGTCTACTTAGGTCATCTGCCCATTTTTGGATTGGGTTGTTTGTTTTTTTTGATATTGAGCTGCATGAGTTGTTTGTACATTTTGGTCCATTGATCTATGTTTCTGTTTTTGTGCCAGTACCATACTGTCTTGATTACTGTAGCTTTGTAATATAGTCTGAAGTCAGGGAGCCTGATTCCCTTTGCTCCATTTTTCGTTCTCAAGATTGCTTTGGCTATTCGGGTTCTTTTGTGTTTCCATACAAATTGTGAAATTTTTTGTTCTAGTTCTGTGAAAAATGCCAGTGGTAGTTTGATAGGGATTGCATTGAATCTGTAGATTGCTTTGGGTAGTATAGTCATTTTCACAATGTTGATTCTTCCAATCCAAGAACATGGTATATCTCTCCATCTATTTGTATCATCTTTAATTTCTTTCATCAGTGTCTTATAATTTTCTGCATACAGGTCTTTTGTCTCCTTAGGTAGGTTTATTCCTAGGTATTTTATTATTTTGTTGCAGTGGTGAAGGGAATTGTTTACTTAATTTCTCTTTCTGATCTTTTGTTGTTAGTGTATAGGAATGCAAGAGATTTCTGTGCATTAATTTTGTATCCTGCAACTTTACCAAATTCACTGATTAGCTCTAGTAGTTTTCTGGTGGCATCTTTAGGATTCTCTATGTATAGTATCATGTCATCTGCAAACAGTGACAGCTTTACTTTTCTTTTCCGATTTGGATTCCTTTTATTTCTTTTTCTTCTCTGATTGCTGTGGCTAACACTTCCAAAACTATGTTGAATAATAGTGGTGAGAGTGGGCAGCCTTGTCTTGTTCCTGATCTTAGTGGAAATGGTTTCAGTTTTTCACCATTGAGGACGATGTTGGCTGTGGGTTTGTCCTATTTGGCCTTTATTATGTTGAGGAAAGTTCCCTCTATGCCTACTTTCTGCAGGGCTTTTATCATAAATGGGTGTTGAATTTTGTTGAAAGCTTTCTCTGCATCTATTGAGATGATTCTATGGTTTTTCTCCTTCAATTTGTTAATATGGTGTATCACGTTGATTGATTTGCGTATATTGAAGAATCCTTGCATTCCTGGAATAAACCCCACTTGATTATGGTGTATGATCCTTTTAATGTGCTGTTGGATTCTGTCTGCTAGTATTTTGTTGAGGATTTTTGCATCTATGTTCATCGGTGATGTTGGTCTGTAGTTTTCTTTCTTTGTGACATCTTTGTCTGGTTTTGGTATCAGGGTGATGGTAGCCTTGTAGAATGAGTTTGGGAGTGTTCCTCCCTCTGCTATATTTTGGAAGAGTTTGAGAAGGATAGGTGTTAGCTCTTCTCTAAATGTTTGATAGAATTCACCTGTGAAGCCATCTGGTCCTGGGCTTTTGTATGTTGGAAGATTTTTAATCACAGTTTCAATTTCAGTGCTTGTGATTGGTCTGTTCATATTTTCTATTTCTTCCTGGTTCAGTCTCAGCAGGTTGTGCATTTCTAAGAATTTGTCCATTTCTTCCAGGTTGTCCATTTTATTGGCATATACTTGCTTGTAGTAATCTCTCATGATCCTTTGTATTTCTGCAGTGTCAGTTGTTACTTCTACTTTTTCATTTCTGAATCTATTGATGTGAGTCTTCTCCCTTTTTTTCTTGATGAGTCTGGCTAATGGTTTATCAATTTTGTTTATCTTCTCAAAGAACCAGCTTTTAGTTTTATTGATCTTTGCTATTGTTTCCTTCATTTCTTTTTCATTTATTTCTGATCTGATCTTTATGATTTCTTTCCTTCTGCTAACTTTGGGGGTTTTTTGTTCTTCTTTCTCTAATTGCTTTAGGTGCAAGGTTAGGTTGTTTATTTGAGATGTCTGTTGTTTCTTTTTTTTTTTTTTAAAAGAAATTCACGTTCTTTTTATTTATTTATTTATTTATTTATGACTGTGTTGAGTCTTCGTTTCTGTGCGAGGGCTTTCTCTAGTTGCGGCAAGTGGGGACCACTCTTCATCGCAGTGTGCGGGCCTCTCACCATCGCGGCCTCTCTTATTGCAGAGCACAGGCTCCAGATGTGCAGGCTCAGTAATTGTGGCTCACAGGCCCAGTTGCTCCATGGCATGTGGGATCTTCCCAGACCAGGGCTCGAGCCCGTGTCCCCTGCATTGGCAGGCTGATTCTCAACCACTGCACCACCAGGGAAGCCCTCTGTTGTTTCTTGAGGTAGGATTGTATTGCTATAAACTTCCCTCTTAGAACTGCTTTTGCTGCATCCCATAGGTTTTGGGTCATTGTGTCTCCATTGTCATTTGTTTCTAGGTATTTTTTGATTTCCCCTTTGACTTCTTCAGTGATCACTTCGTTATTAAGTAGTGTATTGTGTAGCCTCCATGTGTTTGTATTTTTTACAGATTTTTTCCTATAATTGATATCTAGTCTCATAGCGTTGTGGTCGGAAAATATACTTGATACGATTTCAATATTCTTAAATTTACCAAGACTTGATTTGTGACCCAAGATATGATCTATCCTGGAGAATGTTCCATGAGCACTTGAGAAAAATGTGTATTCTGTTGTTTTTGGGTGGAATGTCCTATAAATATCAATTAAGTCCATCTTCTTTAATTTGTCATTTAAAGCTTGTGTTTCCTTATTTATTTTCATTTTTGATGATCTGTCCTTTGGTGAAAGTGGGGTGTTAAAGTCCCCTACTATGATTGTGTTACTGTCGATTTCCCCTTTTATGGCTGTTAGTATTTGCCTTATGTATTGAGGTGCTCCTATGTTAGGTGCATAAATATTTACAATTGTTATACCTTCCTCTTGGATCGATCCCTTGATCATTATATAGTGTCCTTCTTTGTCTCTTGTAATAGTCTTTATTTTAAAGTCTATTTTGTCTGGTATGAGAATTGCTACTCCAGCTTTCTTTTGATTTCCATTTGCATGGAATATCTTTTTCCATCCCCTCACTTTCAGTCTGTATGTGTCTCTAGATCTGAAGTGGGTCTCTTGTAGACAGCATATGTATGGGTCTTGTTTTTGTATCCATTCAGCCAGTCTGTGTCTTTTGGTGGGAGCATTTAATCCATTTACATTTAAGGTAATTATCGATATGTATGTTCCTATTCCCATTTTCTTAAATGTTTTGGGTTTGTTATTGTAGGTGTTTTCCTTCTCTTGTGTTTCTTGCCTAGAGAAGTTCCTTTAGCATTTGTTGTAAAGCTGGTTTGGTGGTGCTGAACTCTCTCAGCTTTTGCTTGTCTGTAAAGGTTTTAATTTCTCCTTCACATGTGAATGAGATCCTTGCTGGGTAGAGTAATCTTGGTGGTAGGTTTTTCTCCTTCATCACTTTAAGTATATCCTGCCACTCCCTTCTGGCTTGCAGAGTTTCTGCTGAAAGATCAGCTGTTAACCTTATGGGGATTCCCTTGTGTGTTATTTGTTGTTTTTCCCTTGCTGCTTTTAATATGTTTTCTTTATGTTTAATTTTTGATAGTTTGATTAATATGTGTCTTGGCGTGTTTCTCCTTGGATTTATCCTGTAAGGGAGTCTCTGTGCTTCCAGGACTTGATTAACTATTTCCTTTCCCATATTAGGGAAGTTTTCAACTATAATCTCTTCAAATATTTTCTCAGTCCCTTTCTTTTTCTCTTCTTCTTGTGGGACCCCAATAATTCGACTGTTGGTGCATTTAATGTTGTCCCAGAGGTCTCTGAGACTGTCCTCAGTTCTTTTCATTCTTTTTTCTTTATTCTGCTCTGCAGTAGTTATTTCCACCATTTTATCTTCCAGGTCACTTATCCGTTCTTCTGCCTCAGTTAGTCTGCTATTGATCCCGTCTAGAGTATTTTTAATTTCATTTATTGTGTTTTTCATCATTGCTTGGTTCCTCTTTAGTTCTTCTACGTCCTTGTTAAATGTTTCTTGCATTTTTTCTATTCTATTTCCAAGATTTTGGATCTTCCTTACTATTATTATTCTGAATTATTTTTCAGGTAGACTACCTATTTCCTCTTCATTTGTTAGGTTTGGTGTATTTTGACCCTGCTCCTTCATCTGCTGTGTGTTTTTCTGTCTTCTCATTTTGCTTATCTTACTGTGTTTGGGGTCTCCTTTTCACAGGCTGCAGGTTCTTAGTTCCCGTTGTTTTTGATATCTGTCCCCAGTGGCTAAGGTTGGTTCAGTGGGTTGTGTAGGCTTCCTGGTGGAGGGAACTAGTGCCTGAGTTCTGGTGGATGAGGCTGGATCTTGTCTTTCTGGTGGGCACGTCCACGTCTGTTGGTTTGTTTTGGGGTGTCTGTGGCCTTATTATGATTTTAGACAGCCTCTCTGCTAATGGATGGGGCTGTGTTCCTGTCTTGCTAGTTGTTTGGCATAGGGTGTCCAGCACTATCGCTTGCTGGTCGTTGAGTGAAGCTGGGTCTTGGTGTTGTGATGGAGATTGCTGGGAGATTTTCATCGTTTGGTAGTACGTGGAGCTGGGAGGTCTCTTGTGGACCCGTGTCCTGAAGTTGGCTCTCCCACCTCAGAGGCACAGCCCTGATGCCTGGCTGGAGCACCAAGAGCCTTTCATCCACACGGCTCAGAATAAAAGGGCGAAAAAAATAGAAAGAAAAAAGAAAGAGGATAAAATATAATAAAATAAAATAAAGATAAAATAAAATAATTAAAATAAAGAATAAAATGTAATTATTAAGAAAAAAATTTTTTCTAAAGTAAAAAAAACAAAAAACAAACAAACAAAAAACACGGATGGACAGAACCCTAGGACAGATGGTGAAAGCAAAGCTATACAGACAAAATCTCACCCAGAAGCATACACATACACACTCACAAAAAGAGGAAGAGGGGAAAAAATAATATATCCTCTCCCAAAGTCCACCTCCTCAATATGGGATGATTCGTTGTCTGTTCAGGTATTCCACAGATGCAGGTACATCAAGTTGTTTGTGGAGCTTTATCCGCTGCTTCTGAGGCTGCTGGGAGAGATTTCCCCTTCTCTTCTCTGTTCGCACAGCTGCCGGGGTTCAGCTTTGGACCCGCCTCTGCATGTAGGTCGCCTGAGGGCGTCTGTTCCCCGCCCAGACAGGACGGGGTTAAAGGGGCAGCTGATTCGGGGGCTCTGGCTCACTCAGGCCGGGGGTTAGGGAGCGGTACGGAGGAGGTGGGGCGAGCCTGCGGCGGCAGCGGCCGGCAGCGTGACGTTGCAACAGCCTGAGGCGCGCCGTTCGTTCTCCCGGGTAAGTTTTCCCTGGATCACGGGACCCTAGCAGTGGCGGGCTGCACAGGCTCCCGGGAGGAGCGGTATGGATAGTGACCTGTGCTTGCACACAGGCTTCTTGGTTGGCCAGTGCTTTTCTGATGGAGGAATATATCAGAAATATTAACAGCCAGCTTTATCCATTTTAGGCTGCCATTTTTTCCTAAGAGCTGCTACACATCAAGTATACCCAAATTGCCTTTCTGAAATACGGGAACACAAGTGTACTGTCAGTAAAATGGTCTGTGTTGATTAGTTTGTCTTTGGGGTACAGTTGAGTCATCAGGTGATGGAGATGCTGCTGGCGTTTCACGCAGCCTGCCGTGGTGTGCTGGCTTTATTGGCTTCCTAGCAGCGACACTGACACAAATTGTCAGATTTTATGGGCAGTTTTAAACCTAATGAAATACATCCTCAAGAAACTTCCCTCACCATTTTAGTAGCTGTACAGTTTGAAAGGAAAGAACCAAGGTACACAACACATGATAGTTCAGGACTGAAATCATGGAAGACGGTGACAACATGCTTATTTTGTTCTTGCACATGGTGTCATTACCTGCACGATGGGATACTGATGCTGTCTCAGAGGCTGGCATTAATCTTTGTACCAAAGCTTGCAGAAACCCTGCATGCATTCACTGATGCAAGTGTTGCTGTCCATCTTCTTGATCTTAAGATTACTCCTTTGGGATATAAGGTAATATAAGGCTGCCAAACTTTAAAAAAAAATTCAAAGTTAGTGAAGGTAAGAGATGTTCATTTTCTTCCAGTACTGAAAATTAACTACAAAGCCACATAAGAATTTACATCCATCATCCTATTTCATCATAACCCTGGGAGAGTGGAAATATAGTTAGTCCTATTATACCAATGAGAACTAAAAGTTTTGCTCGTATTTGGTCCCAGGTCTACAAGAATCCAAAGATGTAGCTTTAATTAGTACTATATAGAGTCTCCCAACAAAGCAGTTGTTTTACTAAAATCTTGCTGTTTGTTAAATCTAGATTCAAAAAAATTCTATTTCCACGTGTAAAGAAATGCTGAGAAAAATATACATTCAAAGATAGCTTATTTTTTCATTTTTTTCTACCTCTTGAAGTATTCCCTAAATAGTGATAGAGTCAAGATCTGTATATTGCCAGGACCTTTGGCAGGGAAAGATGACTTTTTGGATAGAATCACTTGTAGGAATTTTCCAAATGATTCACACAGAATCAACTTAATCTTCTGGAAAACATTGTAGGGACCACAAATACATATTGTACCCAGGATGTAGAGTGCTTACTGCAGTGTGGTCTGTGATTTTTTTTTTTTTTTTTGGTATGCATAACCCAAATACCTAGATAGAAATGGCTAATTTTAGCACTTCTACTATAAAACAGTTTCCCACAAGAGATTATCTTCATTCATATTAAACATACCAGTATCTCTACCAACTACAATTAATTAAGAAACACATGCCATTGAAATCTCACCTGGTGGTGATGAGGAAACAATCCTCTCCACTGGGTGTCTTTGGAGAGTATAGAAGTTAACTCTTTAGTAAAATAAAGACTCATTTAGTATAAAAATTGCCTATAAAATGCTTGAGCCAATGTAGAAATAAGTTAATTATCTTCCCACCCAGACCACAATCTCTCAACTATTAGGAATTCTCTCTCTTTTTGCTTCCAAGCACTTTGGAGTTATGGCTGAAATTTTTTAAAATACTAAAACGGGAATTTATTTTTAAAAATAGGGTATAAAAGGATTCTTCACTTGTCAGAAGGATTCATCTTACAGTTTCTTATTGATTTTTTTTCCCCGACTATATTCAGAGCTTGTAATTTTATTTTCCCAACTTCGGTTCACACAGATTTTCAAGGGTACCACAACTGCAGAAGATAAAGCATGCTGGTGTTATTTATGTGTCATAGATAGTAAAATTGAGTCACAATGTCTTGCCAAGAATGACAAAAACTCAATACTAGAGTCAAGGTTACGGCTCAGATTCTTTAAAAACTGTGTTGTGACTAGTTTTTCAAAAACCTCAAAATTTTGCCAAATATTCCACAACTTCTAATTGGGATAGTTATTTTAAAAAATCACAACGTGCTTAATCCAAAAATCCAGGCTGGAGACAGACATTAGAGTGAGTCTTCAGAAAAATGAAGAAATAATTTTTTTGAAAAGCATAGAGTCATTAATTAAATATTTGACCTTTTGTGGCTTCTCAAATGTCCGTTTTCAAAAAGAAGCAGTTAGAAGGAAAAGATATGAATGTAAATTCGGGGCCAGAGGACAAAAATAGTTTAAATTGCCTTGATATATGTTCACAGATTGCAAATGAGCACTTCTTAAAATTTAAACCCTTGAATGTGATATCTCAGGCACTGAGTTTTTTATGTATACAACGTGATTCTTACTGCCTTCCAGCTGTGTTCTGATTTCAGAAGATGACCTTCCCTATAAGTTTTATATGTAACTCATAAAATGCACCACTCTGGAGAACAATTATCATGACAGGGAGTGTGCTTTCTTGATTATGCAGTGGGGTCCTGTTTCCCACCTCTGTTTTTGAAGGATATTAAAGGTAAGATTAAAAATGCTCCAGTCGTTCTGCTTGCTTGATTGTAACAGTGAAGGAGACAAAATTGATTCTAGCTTATGGCTCAGTGTTTCAATGTTATTCGGCAGCACCTGTTGGCCAGCAGCTGGTGGGGATTATTGCAGGTTTCTTTGTCAGGAACAATGTGGCAACAGTAATAAATCAGATTTAAACTGGTTACTGAATTGGTTTAAAAGGTTTAAAAGTCTTTTTATAATCAAAGATGTTAATTCTAAGTGGTGAACCCGAATGAACCTGTATATATCTTGGGACCAAGTTATACTTTCTAAATCTGGCTAATGACCATACATGTACTGAAGCCAGGACAATTTTCTCCCAGAAATACAGCAACATTGAAAGTATCCCTACCAAACGTGCCTGAAAAGATGGGAAAGCTACAATACTCCTTTAATTTTTTTTTTCCTTTGGTTCAGGTGAAATGGAGGATACAGCTCTGATAATTAGAATTTCATATGGCAGGTGCTCACAGACATAGTGGATTTGAGGAAATCAATTTTCACTAATCTAGAAAATTCTCTCCTCGAGAGAGAAGGGATTTAAAAACTTTCATGATCTATTTAAATTCAACATATCTTTCTCCTATTCTGAATAGGGAAAAGTGACTCTAAGGTCATAATGTGGAATTGACTTCTCCCTTCCTAGTATATTATGACATTTCACATTAAGGCAAAATAGGGAGAAACATTCACGGGTGAAGAGGAAGGAGAGAAATGTAGTTTTTTACTTTATGAGTTTTCATGACAGTACATACTTTATACAGTCCATCATTCCTGGTTGTCTAAATATGTGTTTTCCCTAAGGTAAAGTCTCAAAAATTTCAGAAGATGTTTTAGGAGTTCTGTCAGAGAGGTGAATGGTCTAGAACTAAAGCAAATGTAATATGACTTTTTATTTAATATATTTGTTTCCTATATCTATGCCTTTATCTATGCATACATGTACATCCATATGCCAAAAATTCGTGTTCGTTTTTTCATATTCAAATTTTATTAGTGAGAATAGCAGACTTATACGAAATCTCATTTATTTATGTGGAGACTAGCCCACCTTGCTCATTTTTTTTTTTTAATTGGTGAGTGACTATCTATCTATCTATCTATGTATTTATTTATTTATTATTTTTGGCTCTGTTGGGTCTTCGTTTCTGTGCAAGGGCTTTCTCTAGTTGCGGCAAGCGGGGGCCACTCTTCATAGCGGTGCGCGGGCCTCTCACTATCGCGGCCTCTCTTGTTGCGGAGCACAGGCTCCAGACGCGCAGGCTCAGTAGTTGTGGCTCACGGGCCTAGCTGCTCCACGGCATGTGGAATCTTCCCAGACCAGGGCTCGAACCCGTGTCCCCTGCATTCGCAGGCAGATTCTCAACCACTGCGCCACCAGGGAAGCCCCTTGCTCATTTTACTTTGTAAACCCACTCACTATTCTTCTTACCCCTTCTTCTCTTTCTTTTCATCCTTCACTAATAGAGCCTTCAGCTACTAAGGCAAGACATGCAGACCACTTTCTGAGGAGTAACTTAAACACATACTTCATTTTGGTGGCAAACCTGACAGTCACCAGTCTTTTATAAAATCAGGTCCCTGCTCTTTTGGTAACAGGGTTAAGAAATGCTACACCAGCTCCTTGTGTGGAGAAAAGAGATCTGCTGATTGTTCTATTTGGAAGCCTTGAGCCCACCCCCATGTCTTTGCACATTTATGAAATTACTGTGACTTGTCTTTTATATCTTTTTGAGCGTTTATGTAATTAGGTTAGGCTCTACCTAATGGAGAGGAGTTGTGCTTATTCTGTGCCTAGTGGTTCATCCATCTCTGAGTCTTTCCGAGCATGAAAGGTGGCAGTAGTGTGCCCGGCATCAAGACTGAGCAAAGAAAAGATCTTCAGAGATTACTCTTGAAATCTGTTCTGAGAACACATGGTTTTCCTAGAGCTGTTTACTTCAGGACTTTCGGGGTCAGGAGGAAAGCTTTTCAACAAATCTGGTTCCTTTTCAAAACTACTTTGGTAGTTTTTTTACATGTGCCTGGTAATTCATTTTAAGTGGTGAAGGGAGGGAGATAATGAGTAGATAGAATTCTAAATGCACTAAGGCTTTTTTATGATCCTATTTTTTTTTCATAAATTTTATCTGGTAACATACAAAAATTGTAAAAATGAGTAGGTTTAATGTTGCTGAATACAGAAAATTTATTGAAAGAGGGCAGATGCAGCCCTAGGCTCCTGAACCATGGCTTATATTGTCCCTTTGCTTCCTCCAACCCAGGGCCCAACTGTAGACTTTCAGGATTAATTTTAGTCATTTCACACAATTCCATACTGTACCTTGTCTTTCTGCAAAGCAAAGGTAATGTTGTAGTTCAAAACTCGGCCATCCATGACCCTTAGGATATATGTTTTTATTATTTCTGGCAGGGACATTTAAAATTTCTTTACCTACATTTTGCACTTATTTGCATTCTTAAACACAGAATGTAGATGATAAATTTACTGATTTTTGTAACTCATTCACTATTACTGTAATTATAGTTCTGATTTAAATACAGTGATAACATTATACACTGTAAATTTATTTAGAACTGTTTATCTCTATCTGCAAATAACCCCAGACTCCAGTACTGCTACCACCCTTAATTTGTTTCCTTAAAACGGCTGTAATTTGGAATTAAAATTATTAAAGTTGTTATAATTATTTATGAAAAAAAGGATTTATCCATTCTCCTATGGATAAAATGCACACTTATTTTGGATATTAAGAAGACTTTGTTCATTTTTGGAATACTTCCTTCTTCTTGGCTATTCACTGGAAATAGCCAGTTATCATTTTTACATGTCTCTCAAAATTATTGCAGTTTCATTAAAGATAATGGGGTTTTGTCCTAGTGGAAAGATACTATGAAAATAATGCTTGCTCACTGAAGGACAAGAATAATACTGTATTGTTTTTCTGGTTCATCAAGGTGATAGTTCATAAAGAATAAATAAATGTTCCATTGACAATGTTGGTTATGTATTCTAGTTTATTAAATGAATTCAAGCACAATAAAAAGAAAATCATTTTCAAACCTGCTGCGTTTGGCCCAAAAACTGATTATGTTTTTGTCTATGGTATATACATCTTAAAGGCTTTATTTAGAGTCAGTGACAAATGTGCCATCTATATGTGATAAGATATAAAATGTTTACCTTAATAGGAAGGTGCTGTAAAGTCCCTTCTCATTCAACATAATCATATTACAAATTCCCATCTCTTCTTGAAGTCTTATCTATGGCTATCAGACTATGATATGAAACTCACTTTTAAAAATAAAGCAAGTATAGCCAAATATCATTAGTCTTTCAACTTTTTTGTATATTGATATTTATTCATTTTTTTGAATAAATAGGCTAATATGATAACAAATAACCAAATAGTTATTAAGATAGTCAGGGAAGACCTAGTAAAATAATCCAGAGTTGCACATTATAGGAACCAAAAGAGTGACTGGAGCATAGAAGGTATGGGTTAGAGAAATAGAATGTTCCTATTCTAGAAAGAAATGTCAGAGAGGTAGACAGGACCAGAACATGTAGGGCTTTGTAAGTCAAGAGAAACATTTGCATTTTATTCTAAATAGATTGTAAGTAGAGATGTGTATTACTTCTGACATATTTTAGAAAGATTTATGTGGCTACCATATGGAGAATTTATTATTGGGATGCAAGAGCTGAAGTAGGGAGATGAACTAAGAGGCTGTAGGAACCCAGGTGTGA